>NC_087558.1:22601042-22902535 GCF_036250125.1 Pseudopipra pipra
AAGAGCTAGAAAGAAAACCTTGGCTTTCTGGGTGGAACCAGACTGTGGCTTCCCAAATCTGAATGTGTGAAGCAAATACCCCTAACCCAAAGATTGCTTCAGGTTTCCTCACCCTTAGCCAGACTCCTTCCTGATGAAAGCCTGGTTGGGACCTTCTGAATTAGTGCTTATCCCTTTCTGTGATACATCGGCCACACTAGACTTACTGTTCTGAGCCCTCAGGGGAGTCTCAAAACCTTCATGTGCAAATCCTGCTGATTTTTTGTTTCTAAAAAGAAAGATCTCATCTTGTTCACAAGCAATCAAAACTGCAGATATTACTGATGATGATATCTCACCCACCAACACTTTGCACAGTGGCATTTAAATGCTTCCCAGTTCTACCAGAAAAAAAAATAGATACATGTTTTCTTCCATTTTTTAATCTTTCATTGTATTGGTGGCTCACAATCATCTTCTGATTAAAGAATATGCTGATACCCTTAATGTCCCTCAGGTTTTTCAGCTGGTGTGCAGAGTTACTAAATCCATTAATATGCACTTTTAACCTTAAACTCTATGATATTTCACTCACTTTTTAAGGTCATCTGGGTTCTCAAACTGGGGACGGGAATATCCCTTTCCTACCACGGCCATGACAGAACCTCACAAATTTCGATCCTTGGCATATTTCACAAATATTCTCTCACTTCTTGAATGTGGCACATCCAGGAAAATATGAACCAGGAAGATTTTTTTCCACAACTAATCCCAAAGCTAATCAGAACCCCCCAGGCTGACGTTGCCCATCGACGTCATCCCCGGCTTTACCCTGTGCTCATCCACAACCAACTTTCTTTAAAATAAAAAAAAAAAAAAAAATTATAAAACTGTAATGCAGAGCATGTTATGGTTAAGGGCATACAAACGATTTTTTTGTCCAAGCATTCAGTTTCTTAAATAAGGGGACTTGAAATGTTAGCTTGGAACGCCACTCAATCCTGATAAACTGAGGCCCCTTCACATCCCATGGTAAAAAAAAAAAAAGATCAACATTAAAAAACATTTCAAAAAGTAAAAAAAAAAAAAAAAAAAAATGACATTAGATAGTTACTGAACATACCCGGTGCAGATGCCTGGCGCTGGCAGTGGGGTGAGCACAGGGGGGCTTTGTGAGGGGATGAGGAGGGGGCTCTGTGAGGGGATGGGGGCTCTGTGAGGGGATGGGGGCTCTGTGAGGGGATGGGGGCTCTGTGAGGGGATGGGGGCTCTGTGAGGGGATGGGGGCTCTGTGAGGGGATGGAGCGGCTCTGTGAGGGGATGGGGGCTCTGTGAGGGGATGGGGGGGCTCTGTGAGGGGATGGGGGCTCTGTGAGGGGATGGGGGCTCTGTGAGGGGATGGGGGGGCTCTGTGAGGGGATGGGGGGGCTCTGTGAGGGGATGGGGGCTCTGTGAGGGGATGGGGGCTCTGTGAGGGGATGAGGAGGGGGCTCTGTGAGGGGATGAGGAGGGGGCTCTGTGAGGGGATGAGGAGGGGGCTCTGTGAGGGGATGAGGAGGGGGCTCTGTGAGGGGATGAGGAGGGGACTCTGTGAGGGGATGAGGAGGGGACTCTGTGAGGGGATGAGGAGGGGACTCTGTGAGGGGATGAGGAGGGGACTCTGTGAGGGGATGAGGAGGGGACTCTGTGAGGGGATGAGGAGGGGACTCTGTGAGGGGATGAGGAGGGGACTCTGTGAGGGGATGAGGAGGGGACTCTGTGGGGGGGCTCTGTGAGGGGATGAGGAGGGGGCTGTGGGGGGACAAGGAGGGGGCTGTGGGGGGACGGCTCTGTGAGGGGATGAGGAGGGGGCTCTGTGAGGGGGCTCTGTGAGGGGATGAGGAGGGGGCTGTGGGGGGACGAGGAGGGGGCTGTGGGGGGGCTCTGTGAGGAGACGAGGAGGGGGCTCTGTGAGGTGAGCGATCCGTGAGGGGAGCGGGGCAGGGGGCTCTGAGGGGAGCAGGTGGGGAACTGGGGAAAGGACAGGGAAGAGGGAACACTTTGTGGGTTTTGTCTTTGTTTCTCACCATCATCCAAATCCTTTTTAATCAGCAATAAATTAATTTTCCCCAAGCTGAGCCTGTTTGGCCTGTAGTTATTTCCCTGTCATTACTTCGCCCCACAAGCTTCTTCACCTCGTGTTCTCCCCCTGCCCTGTGAGGAGGGGAGCAGGTTCCTCTCTCCAAAATTCCTTCCTAACTCTACTTGATTTACTCTCCAGCACCTCTCGTTACAAACTTCCACTCTGTTCTTCCCAGTAGCTCACTTTCTCCAGGCCCAGCCATGTTCCCATGTGTAAAAGCCACTCCTATTTCCCAGCAAGACCAAAACATGCCCAAGCCACTTGCTGTCTTCAACTGCAGCAGCCAAAGAAAGGCTTTTTGCACAATAAACCCAGCTCATTGTAAGAAAGTGCACAACAGGAACATACAACATGGTCGGTTAGGACCGAAACCAAGACATGCTTCTGAAACCTCACAACATTCAGAAGCATGAAAGTAGCAGAGATCTTGTTTTGCTTTTCACAGCAAAAGTTACATCTCCATACATAGAAAGAAATACCTTTTAGATTAAGTGGTTTATGTTCTTTTACACAGTTTTTCAGTGTATGAAAACAGAGAAGGCCTGGTACAGTCACACTAACCTGCACTTCTCTCAAGCTTGTGCTTTATCCTCACAATCACCTCTCTGTTTACTTCCACCTTTTTAAAAGCAAAGATTTCAAATACAGAGAGAAACGTATACTCACTGTAGTACTGGCAAATCTGAAGTAATCATTTTTGCAGCACTCTTAAAAGTAAGAGCTACATAGAACTTCTTCTCAAAGTTATTATAAGACAACTACTTGGAAACCTCTTTCATGAAAAGAATGTCAAAGTCCAGTCTGTAAGAGAGAGAAAAAAATTGTTAGATGTGATTCCAAAACACTCATGCATCAAATAAAAAGCGCTGTCAACAAAAAAGGACAATTTTGAAGTAGCACGACTATTAAACCACATGAAATTTAGAATGATGGCCCCAGAACAGCTTGATCATATTCTTGCATTCAGTTTTTACAATTCTGTTTGGGCACTTTGCGTAATTAAAAAAAAATAATTAAAAAATTATGTGTTCTGCATTACCCCCCATATTTAACACATTTATGTTTCAATGGCACTACACTAATTCAGACTCCCTGGCTCACAGTTTTATGTGACTGAACTTCACAGAGCAGTCAGAAGCTGTGCAAGTGTGTAACTGCAACAGAAGGTACTTTAACTTGATGGAAGTGAAGTTGTAAGTTTAAATAATAAACCAGACTGCCCCTGTGGTACCACTACACCCACTAGTAACATCTCTCTACCCAAAAGACCAATCAAGGAGTTGACTAATCGCAGCAGACATGACTTTACCACTAAATAACAGCACAATGTGACAGATTCAATAATCTTCAATGTAATAAAGCACACAACTGCCATCCTATTCTTCCAGAAAATGCAAGTTCTGGAGAAACCAAAATAATTTGTTCCATTCCCCCCTTTTACAGGTCCGGGGGTAATATAAAGAGCTGCATGGAGCACTGCAGCTGAGCAATGGCAGTGAATACCAACTGCATGATTTTAAAACATGGGATATGTTCAAACTCTAATATTTAAATACTTAATTTCATAGGCAGGTTTTTCTGTGCTTTAATAGCATTGCACAAGGCAGCAGGAAAATCAAGGCAGGAGGAGGTAACGTGACCTGCACCAGACACAGGACCTAAATGGAAGTGCACCATTCTAAACAAAACAGTGCAACATTAAACTATTATTTCCATCCTACTATACCACATCATTGTTTATTTACCAAACTGTACACCATGAACACTTTTTTGCCTCTGGATACTACAGTTCCAATTAGACTCACAGTTGCATACAACTAGTTCTTCCAGTACTTGGTACTTCATGCTACCAACAGTAGCATCAAATTTAAATTTTTCTCTATATGCTGCCATCTCATTGGTCATTTAATTGGCCACTAATTACCATATAATTAGTAAGCCACTTTGTTGCAAAACAGATGCTAACAAAGGAGAGAGGTTCATTTGGAGTTAAAGGTACCACTCTAACACTAATGGTTTAAAGGGGGTCATTTTCCACAGCCATGTTGGTGGAAAAACTCTCCAGTTTCACCAGGACACAAAGTTAGTCTGAATTTTTCAGGAACAAAAAACGTTATATATGCTATTTGTGCCATTTCCAAAACAGTGTTTCTTCACTAGAGACACTGCCCATTGCTATGGTTTAGAGGGGAACGGCAAGCCCAGTCCACAACATAAAGCAACCACTTCACACACTGGTAAGATTTGTTATAAACAAACCCAGCATCAGACTGAATACAGTTCTGAGTTGATTTCCTACACAACAAAATAAAGGCAGTGCTCAGATCTCTGAAATGGAGAAGTTCACTACAGTGGGAACCAGGCTGAAGAAAAAGGTGTATTTTTTGTACACACATGCCTATGCTAACTGGACCTCAAAGGAAACCTATCCAGCTTGGATCTTCAGATTATCTAATTCTAGCAGGATACTGGGCAACCTTGTTTTTCAGAAAAGCTTTCTAAAGAAGTTTAAGAAAATTTATGTGTGCTCCACGTGAGCTATTTCCCACAGATGTTTAAGGCATCCTGCACAACTGCTACATGGGATTTTTCTGTTTAATTTTCTCTTTTAACCTAGTTCTCACCCTTCACAACTGTTGGGCTGTGCATGCTCAGCTGTAGTAACCAGCAGCACACACCCACTCCAGGGAAGTGCTTTCACAGACTGGGAAAAGGATACTTCCTCAGAGGGAACTTATTTGAAAAGCAAAGCCCTAGCCTGAAAGAAAGTATGGGGTGAAGGGTATAAAGGAACTGTTTCAGAGGTGACTGGACCCACAGTCCATGGTGGTGGGGGCAGAGCTGACACCCAGGGAGCTGCAAGGGCCTGGGGGGCTCTCTGTGCCCCTGTGCCAAAGAGGGAACTGCAGAACAGGGCTGGAAAAAACCCATCCCTGTGGTCTGCTCCAGACTGCACCATCTGAAGAGACACGGCTGCCCTTCTGCTCTCTTGTGATAATAAAAATACAAGAACTGTCAGTGCTGTCAAGCCAGAAAATGAACAGCTCAGAGGCAGGAGCCCGAAAAGAAATGGCACAATCCTGCACGTTGTGCGGGACCGGCCGGGAGTGGAGTGTTACAGGGAATAACAGCTCTCCATTCCACAGCCCGAGCAGCTGTGTCCCTCACACCCACCCAGCACAGCCCTGCTGGGTATCCTGCTCCCATGGCCTAACTCCTGCTTCCTCAGCCCACACAGCTGAAGCAGGAAACCCTGACCGGCCTTGGGATCGCTGCCTTGCGACTTCCAGCACCAGTAACATTCCTCTCACTCCCAGAAACACCACCACCTCCTGCCAAAGGGCAGCCTTAAATTAATCACCCACACTGCTTAGCAGTGGGTTGGAAATAAAATAAGGCCCTATAGTGACTAATAACAGGCTGTGCATGCTCAGAACTGTGGAAAATTCATTGATCCTTACTGACTACACAAATATGAACCTTCATGTTTATTCTAGTTTTAGTAAAAGAAACACCTCTGCCTCTGCAGCCTGAGAATAAAACCATTGATAAAAATATCCTGAAAGCTTGAGACATATTCCCATTTTGTCGCCTTTACAGTGAGGAACAGAAGAGTAGGGGGAGGAACATTTCATATGTCGGCATTTTGGGTTATTTAAACTATAATAAACACACCACAGTCCTTTAACGTGCTTCTAATTTTAGTTTAAAAAAAAAGTCTGATGTTTTCATTCAGTCTCAATTTTAATGACCTTTGCATGTTTGCAGCTTTTTGAACCTGCACATCTATATTTAAAGATGACACAAATTTATGTTGGCACAGTTAAAATTACCTATAGAGAAATATAAAGCAGGCAGCTGAAAACACCAGTCAGTTTAAACATGCATTGGGAAACAAAGGTTTCCCTTTTTTGCCTCTGTTTTCCAACCATGCATGTTAATCAGGGCAGACATAATAATCATTATATAAGACTTCCTCTTTAAAAAATGTATTTTCTAGTAAATTGTCAGGTTTATTATATTTTTTCTTCAGTAAGTGTCTCAATGAACTCAGCTTTAAAAAAGGCTCTACAATTTTACAACAATGAATCCAATACATGCATTCTATCAATATTTCCTGTAGTTTCCAGTAACATGCAAAGCTACCTACATTTTTTGCAGTCCTTAGGTTGTTTATTTGGCTCTTTGGTGCTGGAGTAATTTACCCATTGTAGCCAAAACCCAAAGGAATGAAAAGACTGACAAATCCTTGAAGTCTGACAGAGTCCTGCCAAGCAACTCTCTGGCTGCAACAACCAAATCGAGTTCAATTAACTTTACAATGAACTAGGTACCTCCGCCTTCCAAAGCTGAAACCAAACCTTAAAGCAAACAAATATAACAAAGAAACCCAACTACTAAATCTAGCAATGAAAGTTACAACATAACTAATTCCACTGCCTGGAAGATTTCCAAACCAGAAGGGAACTGGTATCAGACTGACTCCCAGTTCAAAATCCTTCCCTTGTTGACCAAGTGACTTTGTCCCATCTGAGTGGAAAATTAGTCCAACAATGGCTCCAACAACCAGAGCAATGTCCTCTACCATTAACTGCTAGTGCCTGTACACCATACCCTCATTTTCCAGGTAAAATGTCTTTGCTCCCTGGCTCAGTGCTCCCTGCAGGAACACGGGGTGGTGTGCCATGGCACTGCTCAGCACCCCAAAGCAACACGTGGAAAACTCCAGCTTTTCACAGTCGCTTTAGAGACGAGATTTCCATATTCTTGTCTAAAAAACACATCTGAGGAATGGCCCCCCCAGCACAAACAATCCTGCTCTGCTCACCCAGGAGAGCTCCAATGCTTCCATCAACCAGGTGAGAGACAAGAGAGGACCTCACATGCAGGCAGAGCAATTCTAGCTTTTACTGCTTTATCCAACCCCACACAAGGCCTTGGGCACAACACTTACATCCTTCCTGATATCTTTCCTGCAAAATCCATATTTCACTTGATCACATTTTAGTGAGTACTTAAAGCAGGACTGAAAATCCAAGTGATAAAAAAATTATCGCTGAGCACTAATGAGTTCCTCGCTACTTACAGGGCACAGCAAGCTCTGCCCATCCGTGGTCTGCAGCATTCCAGCATTCCTAATCCAGTCAAACCATGACAGGAGGAGGAAATAGCAGCAGCAAGAAGGCTAGTACAGCTCCACTTCCTACATCCCTCAAAATCATCCCAGACACATCATCAGGAGCACTGCACACCCCTCCCCAACGTGTCTCTGCTACCATTCCAGCAGGATCCTTGGATAGGTGGACAGTTCCCAACCTGCAAAGGCACATCAACAGCCATTCTTTACAGGTATTTCCAGCCATGTCACACACACCTGTGGGAACAAGAACTATCTCATGGCAACCCTGAGCTGCCCATTTAACATTGCCCTCAACTGCAGTTGTCCCCTCAGTTGCACCAACGTGTAAAACTGACTCTACAGGCAAAACAGCTGTTGCTGCTTCCTCTCACCAAATGCTTTCAGCCTAGAAAGGTCCTGCCCAGTCAGCCAGAAAAATCATCTCAAGCTTCCCTTTGAGGGCCCGATGTTATTCTGTTATTCTCTTCCCCATTACAAATGCAAGACCTCGCACTGAAAGGTTACACAAATCACTCCTTCAGAGCTGGGAATAAAAGTCTTACAAGACAAAACCAAAAACCTCCCAGTCCTACTGCCACGTTTCTATATTTAGTTCTCTTCTCTAAAAATGTGTGAACTGCCAAAACCAATCAGTTTTGCTGTATCTTCTGCTCCTGTTTCCAGAAGGTAGCAGCTAATTCCTGTACTGTGCAGTCTGTGCCAAAGCACCCACATCAAGATCACACAGGAAAGCTGATACAGTCTTTTAACCATGGTTATAACATTAGTTTAAATGTCACACATCACTCAGACAATTCTGTTTGATCTCCAGTGTTTACTCCAATAGCTTTTAACTATATTATCATATCCTGCTTTCCTCTAATGCCTACGATGGCCAATACTATAAGTACTAATTAATGCTTTGTGCAATAAATTGCCTGTAGACCTGGCTTGCTCAAGAACAGAAATGTCATCCTTTTCAATTTGTAATTATTTTTTTAAATAAACACGAATTTGAGGGACTGAGCACATGAAAACATTGCTTTCCTTTTGTTATTCTTACAGACTCTTCAGCCTCTCACTCTGTGAGACACTTGACCTGATTTTCTGCAGCACTGAGCATTCACAACTAGCACTGAGATCACTGGGGGCTACGGCCACTCCGTCACTCATAAGGCAAATAATTATGGTCTGACTGCACAAGACTAAGAGTCGAGGCACTGAGTTCTAATGTTGGTCCAATATCTGGGTGATTAATGTCTAAATTAACGACTTGCTCCTTCCCATCTGTCCCTCAGGATAACACCAGCCATCCACCAGCCTCCTGCCTACTTGCTCTGAACCCAAAACACACAGCATGAAAAGGGCTCTACAAAGTTAGGGTCTGCTACCCTCCAACTGAGCACGAACAGATGGATCCTTGAAGCCTGCTGCTCCTCTGCACCTGTATTTCCAGAACTCAGGAGTCTTGAGAAGATAAACTCAATCATCTTTTGAAGACGACGCGAGAGAACTGAGAGTCACAAAAAAGCCCAGGGGACAAATTTTAAGTTGAGAGAGATTTTGCCTATCACAGAAACTGTGGAGTCATCCTCCAAACAAAGACTGAGCAATCAATAAAAACTTGCAAAAGACTGGACAGTGAAAGAGCCACCATAACTGTGAGCTATCAAGACAATTTAAAATTACCAAGATAATTAAATGCTTCCCCCCAAAGGACTGCCCTGCTCAGCTGATTTCTCAGTAAGCCCATTCAGCTCACTACAATGACCTCAAACTTCTCAGGGCTGTGCACAGCTGGTTTCAGAGGGCCAAGCCAGGGTTCCAGGAGACTCTGACATGCCTGAGCACAGGAGAGAACAGGAGAGCACAGCTGGACAAGACTGAAGGAGGAGGACTTCCTTTTCCATAGGTAAAAACTGATGCTGTGGAGAGGGAGAACGAACTCTCTCAGTGAGAACAGGACAAGCAATGGGTTGGTACAGCAGCAAGGCAAATTCAGGTAAGACACACACACACCTGGTGAGGGCTAGTGAAGCACTCCAATAGTTTGCTCAATCAAACGGGAATTATCCACCACTGAAGATTTTTACTTTTCCCAAACAGATGGGTCGTGTTTGTCAGGTACAACTGACAAAGTCTGTAGTAAAAGGTTACTCTGAGGAGATTGAAAGGGCTGGGAAAAAACAGCCCAGGAGTTTGGAACACAGCCTGCTTTGGGTCTGAAAACACAGGGCAACTGTTCCTGTGCTGCTGGGGGGAAAGGCTGAGAGCTACACAAACTCTCAATATCCCTCCTTAACCCCCACTTCTTCTAATGCTTCTGTGGCCTTACCCTCAATCAAACCCATGTGTGACAATAATTAAAATTAAATCCAGTGGCTGAACTCACACTCCAGCACTTCAGTGAGTGCTTATTCCTGCAAAATAATCTCCATGTAGAGGAAGGCAGGGATCCCTGGTGGAGTCAGGCACAGTGAGACAGTCACAGGGCCTTGGATCTTCCTCTGCCTGCAGCACAAAGCACAGCAGGCCAAGGGCACACACAGGCCACAGGCACACCAGAACCACTGTTAATAGATTTTTATGCTACCTCAGGAAAGTGTTTACTCATCTGTAATTTTTCTCAGCAGTGGACATCTGGTGTTCTATTATTCATTGCATCTGGAAAATTGCCAACAATAAAACCAATTTTCACGAAAAGAAGTAAAGCCTGACATGCAGAACGCTGGAATAAAGGAAACAGCTCAGAATGGTTCAGGGTTTTGTTCTCTTTGTCTTTTCTCCTCACATGGGACTCCAAGGAGAAACTGAAGAGGAACTACAGAACAGTTTGTCCAGATTATAAAAGAGAACATGCATTTTGAAGTCACATATAAATTAAAAACTCTGGGAAGTGACTGATTCTGGTCCTCATTTGAACTTACAGGGGACGTGCACCAAGCCTGCATGAAAATAAGGTCACTAAAATACAAATTCCTCAGCTGTTGACAGAAAGGGAGTTTAATGGTTAATGGAGAGAGTCCTGCATGTACCACGTAGAAGAAAATGCAGGACCACTCTGAAATGTAATAGTACCCTCGCCTCAAAAGAAGAGAGGCTGCATTCAGTAAAGGGATTATTAAATATAAAATAAATATAAATTAAATATAAAAATATATTTAATATATAAATAATAAATAATTAAATATAAATAAAAAACCAGGCATTTTCTAAGGAGCATAAAGCAATGTCTCTGCAGTGAGGCAGTCTGAACAGCCCTGCTTTTAGTAACCATTTTTAACTTGTACTACCATTAAGTGGACAGGGGTTCACTGATGCTCTTCCTGTAAGCAGGAATAAATTTCAACAAGAAACATAAAAAAGCTGGTTTTCTTCCATTGTTGAATATTTTTAGCCCAGATAACTCTGTAAATGATTAAAGAAAAATCCCATTTGCTTTAACATAAGAGAGCTCCAGTAGCACAGATTTTCTCACTCTTGATTTTTGACACTCTGTTGAAGTACTGACAGCATATATGGATGTACCATGGAGGGGGAGTCATTTCCATATCCTTCCTCTATCCATTAGCCAGAGAACCTAAATCACACACCCCTGAAAAGCTCCTAAAAAAGAGTTTTTGAAAACTGAACAAGAGCCCTAAAAAGTAGCAGAGCATAAAAGATTAAGTTATTCAGAAGTCATTAAATAGAAATATATACGTATATAAATTACAGAATCAAACTCTACTTTCCAACCCCAACAATTTCCTGATGAAATGCAACATCAAATCAAACCAGACACCCTTCACCTATGTCTTGCACCACTCCAGCCCCTCTCCTGAAACAAGGCACACCTGCAGCCTTTCCAGGAAAGAGCACCCAAGCCCAAAATCCCAGCATGTCCTGGATAGCAAAGAAGAGCTGTCAGTAATCCCACACCCTGACAATCAGCAAAACAAGCTGCCAGCTCTGACTTGGTACCTCTTCATCACCACTTGCTCCAGGTTCTCCTCCCAGTGAACTATGCAACACTCTTCTCCTGCTCCAGGAAGGTTTTTAGGTGCTCCCCAAGACTGAGAGGCCTGGCAGGTCTCTCATCCAAGTACAATAGATGGAACAAAACCCATCAGAACTCATTAAAGAATTTCCCTTCACTGTTCAGTGAGCTGGTTATCCACAAGACAAACCAAACTGCACCTACAAACCACACCATTTAAATCATCCCTCACCAAACCACCAGTGCTGCCACAAGCATATTTAGTCAGATCACCAGTTTCTCATTCTGTGAAATCAAATTTTGCCTCACAAGAACAGTAACTCCAGAGTCCATATGCTGCTAAACCCCTTCAATCCATTCTAACCTGACACTGCCCCAGTCTAAAGGCACTGGAACAGACCCATAAACATGCCAAAATCCTCCTGGGCGTCCCTAAGGAAAGATTCTGAGGATATAACCAAGCCTACCCTTCTTCTAAAACACACAGATGACACCTATTTTTCACTGTGAAAACTCGTACACTTTCAAAGCCCTCCAATGTGTGATCCCAAGCAGACACTTCCCATCAGACTGTTCCCAGAGCCCACACTGCCCTTGGTTTGCTGTCCACCAGCCCAACACTCCTCCTGTCACCGAGCCAAGCACGTGCAACTCCAACAAGCCATGAAGTCAGGGAGCTCCCCCAGAGCCCCAGTGTGTGCTGGGAGGGTGGGTGCTCCTCACTGCACCTCACTGATCTAACGAGAACCTTCCCCAAAGCCATGGTCACACAAAATCCCAGCAGCACTTGGAGGGAGCTGAACAAACCTCCCTGGTGTTCTGCCCACTGTACATCCCCCATTATTACACATAGCACTGCTCATGGCTTGCACCAGCTACAGTTAAACCCTCCCCTGGAAAAGTACATCTTGAAATACCTTCCTCTCATCCTCCAATCCTAAAATACCCTGGCTCCACAATAAACCCGTGAGGAGAAGCCCATTTTTTCAGTGGACACATTCGAACGTGTTGCAGCCAAAACCCAAAAGCCTTGCACCATGTTTGCCAGGTGACCTCATACTGCAATCAAAGTCCAAACCCAGATCCACAGACCCCACACTAACATAATTCACCAAAGGCCCACGATGGCTTCCCCAAAACTACACAGGTGAACAACAACAGGACTGGCAGCAAACACCAAAAGAATGCTTTACCAGCAAACACTTCCCACAACAAAACCATTCCACTCCTAAGTTCTCACTCCTGATCCTGAACACTTAGGAAAGCACATAGCTGGAAAAAAAACAACTCACAATCATTTTAAATAATTGACTCACAGGGGAAAGTGGCTTTATCCCACATTAGTTGCCTTCATCCCTGTAACTCCTCTCTCTGCCCCACAGGCAATCCCTCCCCACACCTCAGCACAGCCCACAGCAATTAATTGCTTTCTACCTGCACTGAGCTTGAGGATTGGGATTTTATTACAGTCTAAAGCAGCTTGATCCAGGAGCTTGCCTACTTTTTCACAGCAATATCAACCGACCTAAAAAGCACATTACCTGCACCTACAAACCCTTCCTGATGCAGAGTCAGACGTGACAGGAAAAGAAGAACCCAAAGACTCAAGAAATGAAAGCTCAGGCAACCAGGGCTGGCTGCCCACCAGTGTCCCCAGTCACACAAAACCAGTGAAACAATAAGAAACAGCAGATCAGTTATTATCAAATACTGGGTAAAACTGGTGATAGTTCTGCAACAGTCCAAAATGCAAATGTCATTAGGGAAATGACAAATTAGCACCTGGGAACAAGATTTACTTTAGCCAGTAAATAATCCTGAAGAAAAGCTTTTGTCATTCAGTGCTGAGATTAATTTTGGTTAGTCAACAACCCCAGCAAGAACTGGCAGGGGGTGAAACTGTCTATTCTTTGCTGTTTAAAAACATCTTGCACACCACAATAAATCCATGAAAAGGGAAACTTCCCTGGAAAAAAAAACCACTTGAATAAAACTGGTATTTCTTTCATTGCTTGTTCATTGCTCCAGATCCAGGAGTGACTGGACAGAGGGAAGGGGATGGTCACACTGTGTGCAACCAAGAGAGCCCAGTTCCAAAGCGGACCAGTTGAAAACCCAAAGTAGTGTTATCTGAGCAAGCAGGGTCTGTGTCCCAACTTTAAGGCCAGAAGTGCTTTCTCCCAGTAACACTGACAGCAGTCCTTCCCCCTAGACAAGGAAGAACTTTTTCATCTGGGAGATATTTACTGAAACAGTTCATGGGACTAATGCAGCAGTTTTCAGCTTAATCTAATAGTTTAGATAAAGCTTAGCCCACTTAAACAGAGACAGAAGAAAGGTCTTGCCTCCCTTGGAAAGGCTGCTCCATGATGTTGGGAATGAAGTTTTTGACAGCTCCAGCATGAACTGGCAGAGTGCTTTATTTTTCTAAAGACACCCAAACAGAGAGGGAACCCTATGTGGGATTTTCCAGCAACCCAAACCCAAGCCCTGTCCCCTGCCATGGGAAAAAGGCAATCAAACTTCTTCCCCACCTTGATCCCCAAAGACAGTTAACCTTGACTGTGAATTGAGAAGGAAAAGAGAGCATTGATTACCAATAGACCCAAAACACAGAGTAGCTGCTGATCCTCACAGGCAACAGAAGAAATCAGGAGCTGATCTACAGGAGCCAGGCTGCACAAACCACCATCTCCCAGGGACCCAACCACAGGAACCACGGGGAATCCTGAGCCTTTCCTGATACAACCAAAGCTTTACAAAAACAGGGGGGGTCCGGGGGTATCTCCTGGTTTCAGTGTCTGTGGAAGGTCAAAGCTCCATTGAGGGCAAGAGGGGGGAATTCAGGTCGGTGTTCAGAGCACGGATCTCACTGTCCCCAACAACTGGAACAGAACAACACCTGCTGCTCACAGCATCCTCTGCCCAGCTACACATCTCAACCTTCTGCTGAGATCCACGCAGCCTTACTAACCTCCTCCTGGTGAATGGCAAACTAAGAAAAAGGAAAACTGAACAGATGAGGAAAGAAGAAAATCTCTTGCCTAGAAGATAATTATCTTCTACCATCAAACACAAGGCACTGAAAATGGAAAAGGCACAGTTCTCACAGCACTGCTGGTAAAACTGCCTGAAACTTCACAGAAGCTCTGGAATAGAGCAGCTGAGGCTCTCCAGAGAGGAGGAAATTCCAGCAGCTCATCCACACAAGAGGATATTTTCCTCATAAGACTCCTTGGCTTTTGTTTTTGCAGAGGAGGGATCAGACCACACAGTTTTAAATGCTGACGAATTTGCAGATACTTTCTTCTGCCCTTTGGAAATTTAGTCAGAGAATTTGGAGTGTCTCTTACACAGTTACATAAAATGAAAATACATCCAGTAACTGATATTTGAGACTGTCAGGCTGGAAGAGCAGTGAGAGTGTTTTGAAGCATTTCCTTAAACAGAGTCTCAACTCCCATGAGATAAGAGTAAGTTCTAACTAAAAATTGTAACCCCAGGAGTTAAATAAGGGAACGCTTCCTCTAGAAACAATCCTTACAGAAAATACAAGGAAGACAGAAGTTTCCATTTCTCTTGTACCTGGTTCTAACTCCATCTCCCTACAAATTATTCAAATAAATGTAACCACTAATCTATAAGCATTGCCTTCACCCTTGAGGCAAAGTCAGAGCAAGCTTTTCCAGAGCACACAGTACACACAAGTATATTTAATAAAGCATTCTGCAATCATTTGAATACCAAGAAAGTGTCAAGGAAGGTTTTTTCCCAGTGGTTATATCAACACTTAGCACTTTCACAAATCAAGTTCTCAAAACACAGAGAACATGATTACATATCAGGGAATTAAAAAAAAACAAAACAAAACAAAAAAAAAAGAACATGGACTAGAGATTTTCTTTTCCAGTAGAGTTTTGGGCTGAGGTTTCACACAATAGCTGAACTAATCTGATGGGTCAAAAATGCAGTCCCTGCTTTCCTCCTCCTCCTCCCCACACACTCCTGCTCCTTCTTTTAGGGCAGCTTGGACACCTCAGCAAATTACTGACTGGAGAGACAGGAGACACTGGAAAAGAAGAGAAGGGAGCAAAGGAGCTCCAGCCCCACTGCCCTCCCTGCTCTCCCTGCCATGGTCCCCCCTGCTCCCCCAGAGAGCAGCACAACTCCCCCATATTGATTCAATTGCAAATGCAGCTGGGTCAGGGCTTGGGAGAACAAAAGAGGCAACACAAAAAGTCCCCATGAAACACTCCACACCAGAACTTGAGAAAAATCCAGCAGATCAGAGTGCCACAGAATGCTTCCTACACCTGACATTCTCTTCACTTACCACAGTCTAGGATGTGCTCCCTTAAATCATTCATTTCCTAAAATCTTAAGGCAGTGTTAATTTGAGACTGAAAACAATGGCCTGGCTATAGGTTGGTCACTCTAACAGAGACACACGAATGCTCTTTAATCAGAGCAGTAAAAATAAAAAAAAAACCAAACAAAAACCCACCCAGGAGGGACTATTAGAGAACTACAGTGGAGAAAAATGCAAATGCAAAGAATTTGGGCTGGAGTCCTCTGCACAGTACTTTTAGTTATGTTTCAGAGCAAACTAAAGCACAGTCAGTGGGGAAATAACATCTGAATGAACCCCTGGAAACCCCAGGCAGGACCACCTGTGGCCACTGCCCTGCCCTGCAGCCCTCCCTCCTCCTGTGCTGTCCTGGTACTGCTTTCTGCCCACTGGCACAATCCAGGAAATCATCCAGCAAGTTTAGACATTGTTTTCCAGTTGTTTGTATCTGGATCAGCTCCCTGACCTGGCTCATGCCAGGAGCACAGGACCAGGGCTAGGGAAGAGATGGGAGCAGCCACGGGAGAACGGGCCCAGGAGATCTGTGCTGGCCTAAACTGCTCTGGGGATGTTTTGTACCTCACTGAAAGATCTTACAAATGAGGGGGAAAAAAAACCCCAATTTCTCAAAATTTCCACTTCCAGCATAAAGTACAGGTGTATATTTAAAAACAGATATTAATGCTCGAAAAATACAACTCATTACTTTGGAATCAACTGAGTAAGGAATCCTTTCCCAACCAAACTCTAAAGATGTCAAAGAAAAAGCAGAGTCAGACTGAGGCAATTTGGAGGTTTCCTTATAATCTTTGCATAAATAGAAAGAAAGCATCTAATTATAGCAGGTGACAGCCAGTGTCTTGCCAACACAAGCAATACCCTAAGTAAGCATTTTCTCCACGGAATTCTCTTACCCTGTTTTGGGGGTGAGGACAGGGAGGGGGGAAGGGCTACCTTCTTCCTGCCTCTCCCATTTCTCATTTTTCTATCAGTATTAGTCTGCATTAACAGCCAAATCATACACACACACTCACACAACACTGCCAGTGACCTACTAGAAAGTTGCTATAGCAACGAGTGCTTTCAGAAATACACGTTGTGCATTTTAAGTGCCATCATAGTGTAACTCATCTGTCAATTAATAACCACGGCTCCGAGGAGCACATCACACACTCAGAAAAAAATTAACAAACACACACTAAGGCTTTATGTCCCCAAAAGGAAGGACTGGGAGACCCATTGCAGGCTCAGACTCACCACCAATGGAACAAACAAGCTACATATATTTACACTGAGGTGTAACTCTTGTATTCCTCTTAAGTGCATAAAATTCATGAAGTATAAAAAAAAAACTTCACTGTGATCTTGAAGGGGGAAATCACTCCTATGTATCACTGAATATCTAATGTAAGCAAGGCCAAGCTACTTGTAAAATCATCTATAGGAGTGTATGGAATAGAATTTAATATAGGTTTCTGTTGGGTCAAAGGCCTGAAATAAGAAGCAATGTATTTTAAAACACACTGAGTAAACAAAATATTGAGTATCCACTTCCAACCTCAGTAGACTTCATGAAATCCTGTGGTCAAGTTACTTCTAAGATCATCAAACTGAGCCTCTCATGCTGCCCCTTTCTCTGGGCCCAGGGGTCCACCAGTGTTTGGTTACAGCACTTGGTGGTGTCAGACACAAAGCACAACCCCAGTAAAGCAGTGCACATCTCCAACACCAGCCAGTTATCCTCTGAGAGAAACCTTCAGGAGATGCAGGCAGCACATCTCCAACACCAGCCAGTTATCCTCCCAGAGGACCCTTCAGGAGATGCAGGCAGCACATCTCCAACACCAGCCAGTTATCCTCCCAGAGGACCCTTCAGGAGATGCAGGCAGCACAGTTCTGCCCAGAGCAGCTCAGCTGCCTCTGCCTCCCAAAGCCCAGCCTGACCCTGCACCCTGCCAGGGAAGTGCCAGGCCTCTGCCTGTCTCAGCTGGGGCACTTGTGCTGTTCATGGACTGTCCTGGCTGAGCTGGGAGGGACAGTGCATTGCCAAGTGGAGAATATTCTCCACAAAACACAAAGGGTGACCAGAAGTTCTGCAGAGCCTGGGTCACCAAGCACCCTCTGTGCCACTGAGACAGAACAAACACTGCAGTGCTTTCCAGCTCCAGTGGGACCTTGAAGAGGGTTTCAATTTCCTTTCTCACATCCTCTAAATCCAGTTCTAATCACTCTCTCACACAACAAAGATAAACGCTCTCCCATTGTCACATTTTCTGGTTTGAGATAAACATCAAGCTCCCAGCACCCAGCCTTTGGCAATACTGCTGCCACCTGAAATCCTTCTGGAGGACACCACAGGGACCAGAAAGTGGAGCCAGAGGCACTGCCCAAACCTGACCTCAGCAAGCAGCCTGGGCTGGGAGAGCTCTAACAAGAATCTCGTGCTGGGTTCAGGTATGCAACAGTTCCAACAGGGACCTTCCATGTGTCCTGGATTTCACAGGGAGGGTTTTCTAAAAGCTGAATCCCAACCAACCCTTTTGGCTTGGGTAACACGGGCCACCTTTGAAAGTCTGACCCTTCCACATGTATATAAAATACAGGATGAGCTGTGAGACCAACACAGCCCAGAGCCAGGGGCACAGGGGCACCTCTCCCTCCCTGCACAGGGCACAGCAGGCAGGAGCACAGCCAACCAACCTTTCACTCCTAAACACAGTTAATCTGACACTGAGCAACAGCAAGAAAAGCACTGCCTTAAAAACCCCCTTCCCACCTCAAGATGGGAGCACATTTTTCCTGCTGTCCGTGGACAGCTGGCAGCAGTCGTGAGGCACAGGGCTAATTAAAAAATAGTGGTTCAGGATGACAATCAAGCTTCTCCTAATCTTTCCAGTGAGGTACCAGCAAACACAGCTCTGCAAGTTTTATAACAAGAATCTTGCACTGTAATTAACTTTATTTAAATCCAGAATTTAGCTGATCACAGCTTCATGAATCAGATCTTGAAATCATTGGGAAAGAGGCAAAATGTCTTAAAGTTATTAAAAAAATGTCTTGAAAGTTATTAAAAAACATAGTGACTGTTCCTGGCTAATTATTTTTTTTAAAAAACACCAGCATAAATACATCTACAATAATAAAAACACCACAGAGGGCAGAAGAAAGACCTGTAAAACACCCTGACTGAGGCCAAAAGCCCAGTCATAAGTGCACGTGCATGGCCACACTCCCCAGAACACTCTCAAAATTCAAGTCTTCCCAACTCCTTGTATTTACACACATTAGATTTTGCATCAGTATTATCCTTGCAGGTCAAACTTTTCATCCCTAATATTTACCCTGTACGTGAGGGGATTCTCTTATCCAAAAACGTAGTTACATCCCAGCCCAACAAACCCCTCTGAGAACAAACAAGCCAGGTCATCTTTCATTACCACCTACATTCAGTACCATAGTTGCTCTCATCTGCTTTCCAAATCTACCTCTCCCCTCCAGATCTTTTCCTTTATTCACTACAAAATCCCTCCTTGTGTCCTTGCCCCCCCCTTGCTATGAGAGGCCCCAGGTGAGGCTCAGGAGCAGTGACCCCTCGATGCCAGGGCTACCCCAGCTCTCCCCCCACCCAGCCAGGCCCTGCTGGATCCAGCTTTCCTGCCTCTCCTTTGCCCCTTCAGGAAGGCTCATTTCTCCCACAGACCCAGGGAGAGAGCCCTGATCACAGAACCCTGGGTTCAGCCAGAGATGTGACACCTCCCTGCCAGGAGCCAACCTCCCTCCCATCCCTTGTCCTCCAGTGACCCAAATGAAGGTCCCATCCTGTCCTGCCCTATAACTCTCCCTTATTACTGTGTCCCCATCTACACTCCTGTCACCAAGTTCACATCTACCAGCAGAACCCCTTTGGCCTCTTCCTCTAAGAAACATCCCCAGCTGAAAAATGCAATATTCTCCATTTTAGAATATATGACTCTGAAAAGGGAACTGCTGCTACAATGTAGACTATGCTGGCAAGAGCACAAACTGGAAAAAGAGGGAAGGAGGATGGAGGGAATCTGGATACCCCTTTCAGAGCACTGAGGACACTGACTGTACTCTCACCTGCCTTCCATAAAACCCACCAGGAATAATTTGCTGACCCCAAACTTCTAAGTCCAGCATATCTGGGGTTCTTCTTACCCCAAAATGAGTCCCTACATTTTGCCCTGTGCTGCTGTCTCACTGTTTGGAGGAGGCACAGTGCTGGGGTTCACACCAACCAGGTGTTTCACAAATCCCACCTTCCCTTCCCACAGAAACTGCCTCTGGAATTGAACACTGAGCTGTGACACCACTGAAAATCCACATGGGCTTTTGGCTCCCATTTTTCTCCAGGTGGAAGTCAAAAAGCCACACTAACACCAGCTTTGCTATCAGGATCCCACGAACACAATCATTTCTTACTGAATTAATGTATTAGCAACAGCATGAAAAATTTACTGTTTAAATGAACCCTACACAGCTTTTTTCCAATAACCTGTTCAACATGCAGATAATTCTCACATTTTAATTCTTAAAAGATACTAGTAATAAGGCTGTGGGACTCAGGCAGGCCTTCCTTTTATTTGGGGGTTGGGTTTCCTTCTGTTTTGTGAACATTAAACTGTGTAAGGTTACACTTATTAGCAAACCAGCAGTGATTTACCATTTGCCATCAGCACTGCATAAAACTCAGTTTGCACTCAAGAGTCAGATTTGAAGGTGTCAAACTTGACCTGAAACCTCAAAGGAGCTGAATTTTTCCCCAGTAAGTGGATCACTGCTCCCAACAAGATGTCAAATTTCAAAAAGTACTTCTCAATACAAATAAGTTGCTTCTTAAATTAGAAGGAAAGTATTAATCTGTAACATTTTACACAACATGCACAATCCCATCCTGCAGCCCTTCACTGCCCCAGGGTGACAGGCTGAGGGCACTGACCCCTCTGCCCTCGCCAGGGACACAAACAGCTGCAGAAAGGGAGCCAGCAGTGAAACCATTCCCTCACCTCGAGAGCAAGAAAACCTCCCCTAACAGCACCTTGTCCCCAGATTCCTCCCTGGCAGTGCAAGAAGTGGATTATGTGGCTTTGGAAAGGTCAGGCACAACCTCACTTCAAAAATACTGAATTTCCAAGAACACATCACGAGCCCTGCAGTGAGACCCAAAATCTGAGCAGCTGCTGGGGGGGGATTCTTGAGGAGCTGTGGATGCATTTTCTGTCCCCTCTGCTGCCTCTCCTGAGAATGGCATTGCTGTGGTTTAAACTGGGTTAAGATTTTCTTCTAGAAGAAGCACATCATTCCTGTTTTCAGGAATGACACCCTCAGAAGTCTTTGCTGCCATGCTGACACAGTGACAGACCCTCTGTAGGCTCTGGCCAACTGAGACTGCTGCCCACTTATTCTTTCCCCCTGTTTGTCTTTCCCAGCAGTTTCACTGTTCTACAACTCGGGGGGGATTCTCCAACACGTAACAACAACTTCAGTGCTGCTGTTGCTTTCCCTGAGAAGAGTGTGCAGGAGAGGGATGGCAAAGGGAGGTGGGATTAAGAGAGTAACTTCAGCCAGGTATCGACTTTCACAAAAACTGCCAAAATTTGTCTTTTGGACACCTCCCACCTCCCCCAAATTTGATTGAAATTAGTCACTGTGCTCAAAACACAGACAGAGCAATTCAATCTTTCTAATGCATTTAAACAACCTGTCACATCCTACCATAAAATCTGAACTCTATTTAAAACCAAGACCAAAAATTAGCAATATAAAAGCACCCCAAGGTGCTGCTCCTCATCCCCTCCTGCACCAGGATTCCCAGCCCCTGCTCTGCCCCACTGTCCTGGCAGGGACAGGAGCCACTCCAACACTTGCAAAGCCACAGTGCCTCAGAAAACCAAAGTGAAAATCACCCACCCTCACAAGGTGACAACTGCACAGACATAAATCAGACCAAGGAAAGCCAAGGCATTCCCCAGAAAAGAGCTGTTAAAATTCTTGGGTTTCTATCCAAGCAGCATGTATTTGCCAAAAATCTTTAGACTTCTTTACTATCTCAAAAGCGTTTGGAATAAACACAGATAACTAACTGTGTACTGAAGAACTGTTTTCAAGGATTGATTTCTCTGTTTCCAAACTAATAACACGTTTCTTACTTCAAAGGCTTGTTTCAAAAATCTTCCAGAATACAACACAGCTAAAAAATAAAAACATTCAAAATCCCAGAGCTTTATTAGCACAGGATTTAGTAGCTCAGCATTTTGTCCTTCTGAGCTGCTGACCTTTTCTATTTATTATTTATTTTTAGTGGGGGGAAGAAGGGCTCAAAAATTAGGGAAAGGAGGTGGTAACAGCAAAAAACCTTTGACCAATAAGTGGCTTGTAAGAAACAATCTCAGAGAAGAGGAAGCTACTGGTGATTTCTCTGATGGTATGAAAAGCAGTGACATGAACAGGCCACATCTCTGAATGCAGAGAGCTTAATAAATCATTGTAAGGGTTTAGGAGGAGAGGCACCTTCCTGCTCCAGGTCAAGCTGGTTTTGTCTGCTGAATTAACTAACAGCATAATCACTGCCAGAGAATAATCTGTCCACATTAATGCTGACATTGCATCTAAATCTGAGTGGAACCCCCGAAATTAGGAAGCTCTGTATTGATCACAGCCCTGCCAAGAGAAGTGCTGAAGAGCACATTAATGCAGTGCTCCAAAGGAGTGCTCCCAGAGCTCTCCACTATTTTATGGGGAATTTAGTTCAGTGGTCAAGCTAATATCCATCCACTTGTACAGCCACATGTAGCAAGAAAAGGCACTTTCCCTCCAATCTGAGGAAAGGCCACCTAAACCAGTGGCTTTATTTTTCAGAAATACTTCTCAAGGAAGTTGCAGTGAGTGGAAAACTGAGAGCAATGGAGCAAATGAAAACATTTCCAGTATTATTTGTTCAGTGACACACAAGATAATAATTCTCCTATTTTGGGTTTCAAAAGGAGCTGCTGGACATGCTCAAACACCCTTCAGGGGAGGCACTTTACAGTGAGCTGGAACAGCTCAGAATTCAATATAAATCATCCTGTATTTGTTACTCCTGGTGGCCATTGAGAGTCCCTGATGGCAATCAAAGATTAGTCATCAATAAACACAGGTATCAATGAACAAAGATTACTCACCAATAAACACAGTTCCTAAAGGAGCCTCTGCACAGCCCCTGCCCCAAAGGGCCTCAGCCTGAACCTCCAACCTGCTCAGACTCACCCACCTCAGGTTTGGCTGCCATGGCCCAATCTATGAACAGCAAAAGCAGGTGCTGGACAAACAACACCCACATTTTAGCAGGAAGGGGCACATCCAGGTAAGAAGGAAAAAATCCTGATTATCCCCAGCAGAAAAAGGTTACAAAAGAAATTGGTGGCAAACCCAAAGACCCCACTGTGTTTACTCAATCCAACTCAGTGTCACACATCAGATGAACCATCACCTTGCTGGCTCAAAACCACAGGTTTATAAAGCTGTTTTGGGAAAGTGCCTTTGCAGGTGACAGCCCCTCAATATCCAGAACAGCCCACTAAGCCTCTGGTGAGCTTTTGAAGCAGTTTGTGAGACTTGGTAACTTCTCATCAAAGAGCTTTCTCCCATTTCCCAGCAGCTGCTTGGCTGCTCTTTGAGCCCATCCAAAGGCCTGCAGGTGGGTGGGGAGTTTGCTTGGATCTTCTCTGCCTCCACTGGGAGGTTCCAGCACCAAAAAGTCACCCAGAGCCTCTCCTGGCTTCCCTCAGGGGGCTGCCACCACCCCAGCAAGGACGGCCTGAGCACAGGGGGCCAAAAATACTTCACCAGCTAAAAATGAGGAAGCTGTTCCATTAGGCAGGAAAGCACAGCTTTTATTTCAACCCTGATCTCAGCAGCTAAAATGGAAAAAAGTCCCAGAAAATACAGAGCAGACAAAAAATTCACAACGGAGTCTCTAATCCCCCATCAACTGAAGTGTAAAATTAGATAAATGTGCAAAGGACTATCCTCTCCAATTACAGTAAGGGCACGGGAATATCCCAAATTATACTATGTATGAGAAGAGGATAGTCTAGTTCCATGTTTCTTAGTTATTTAACTAAATCCGACAGAGAGATGATAAGAATTTAAAAGCAGATTTTTCCTTTTACGTTTTCCCTTGCGAGCTGCAGCAGGATTTTTCTTTGCTCAACTTTAATAAATTTTATATATTAAAATAGCATCCTTAATTACTGCTTAGAGCTTCTATAAACTTTCAGTATTCAAATTTTATTGCAGCCATTTTAATACCCTCAGTTACCTCATTCAGATTTTTTATGCTAAATACTCTCAATTACCAAGTACTCCACCACTGCAGTTTTCTAAAACCAAGACAGCTCTTTAATATTACAGATGTGACAGGTTCTCCCATTTAATGTGGTTGAGCTCACCCCACTACTTCATTATCCAGCTCATGTTCAATACATTCCAAATTGCTGGTGGCTCTTTTCATCATTAATTACATATTTCAAGCCCAACACGAATCGATTTCCAGCCCGTGACCGGCAGGAGAGATGAGCAATCCCACCTCTTATTCCTCACCCCAGCCTGCTGTTATTACCATGTTTTCCTCTCTCTGTCCTGCTCTGCCTTTAAATAATGGGTTTCAAGCAGGATATGCTGCTTTAATGGGCATTTGTAAAATCTATAGCAAAACACAGAATGGATCTGCCCCCAGACCCTCAGGAAGCAGGACACAGTGCAGGGCTGCCAACTGCCCTCCCATTCCTGCTTGGAAGAGGCAACAGAAGAGGAATGTGCACTTCCAAAGCTGTGCAACCCTAGTACCATTTCCATCACTGATTTTTACATTTCTGTATCAAAAATGCTCAAAAATCCGGTCTTAGGAGTGCCAAGGAGAGAAAATGGGACAGACTTCCTTTCTTAACTAACCCCTTTAGGCTCAGTGATCTTTTCCAGGAACACTGGGAATTACTCCTGCCTTTCCTAGGGAAGGCACCTGTCTTACCTGCAGGCTGAAACCTGGACTGTACTGGATACTTAAAGCAGGTGTTCAACATTCTAAAATATACATGTTGAAAATCACATATCCTTCATACATACAACTCCTGCATATAGAGCTCCCAGGGGATTTACAGGGAATTCCCAGTCAGTACATGGAGCAAAAACTCCCCCCTTGCCTGCATTTGAGCTTTTTATGCCTGGGGTTTTCTCCTCTTACATATTTTCAGGAAAAAAAAAAAGTGAAATCAAAGCCCCTTTACAACTTTGTATTTCCACAGGTACCATCCCAAACCAGGACTGTGAGAAGGACCTGACCCTGCAGAGGAAGGACCATGGGCAGGTGTGACAACACACAGCTGGAATTCCCATTCCCTGACAGACCCTGTGGGCACTGCAGCTTTTCCAGACAGGCCTGTTCCAATGCCAGCCCAACACTCAGCCAAGCCTTGGACCTTCCTTTGCAGTCAGAGCTCAGGGACCTCTTCAACACCTTCCTGGTTTATTAATTTTATATATATATAACACATATAACATTATATATCATATATGTAGATATATTATGTTTTATTCACATATTAACTGCAGTCAATACAGCCATCTCCCAGTTCCAGACACACTGGGAACATTAACAGAATGCAAAATTAGACAGCTGATTAGTTTCAGCAAGATTTTCCACACTGAAGCTAAAAACATCTCTCCAGCATTCCTAGAGCAATGCTGAGAAAATCCTGTATTCCAAGCTAAAGAAAGTTTCAGGACTTCCTTACCAATGGGTACTAGAGCCCCTTGCACAAGTTTTCAATTATTCCTCAAAGGGAGACACGAGCAGCAGTGGAACAGCTAATGTTTCTGTAACAGGAGTGGCCACACTGTCTTTGCAGGCAGAAGACATTTCTCAAACATGAAAGAGCAATTTGGCAGCCACACTTTGAAAAAGGGTTGTAGTTTAGAGTAGCTGCTGACCTTACTGAAGCACCAGGAGAAAGATCTGGGAGAACTGAGTTATGAGATTAATTGCCAAAGGAGGAAAAGAGAAAACAGAATGAGGTTTTAGCTCACTAGAAAAAATGGGAAATGGAACACATTTTAAAGTATCATTTTTAATGGGAGGGGCTTTACCATCCTTTTTATTTAAATGTGAACATTTCAAAGGATATTTATTATTGATTGTTATCTATTGTACAATTTAATTTCTGATCTCCTTGCAAACTCTCAGACTGATGAAGACTTGGATAAAATTAAACCACAGGACAGGGAAATGGAAGAGAAAACAATTAGCACAGCAGTTAAATACTGACTTGCAAATATAAGATGGTTTCCTCAAGTCAAGAAACGATTGTCATTACAAGACCAAGGTAAGATCAAAATGAACATTTAAAGTCTGTCTGAGCAGAGCCCCAGGCTACAGGGAAAATGAATCCTTAAGGTCAAAAAGACAGTTCCTAACTCAGAAGATGATTTTAGGGACAAACTCCAGTCAGCTGGCTGGTGAGACTCCTGCTCCCAACACTGACCCATCGAGTTCTTTGCTGGGAGAAGCAGAAATTCTGCTTTGGGTTGTTATAGCCTGTATTTAGCCCTTTAGCTTCCCCTTCCAACTGGCTGTTGTTCTGCTCTGTCACAGTGTTTCTTCTTCTTAAATTTCTTACTTTAATTTCAGATAAGAAAGAGCTACAAGTCTGTGATGCAAAAGCACAGAGTTTTTCTTGCTTGAAAACCAAACTACCAAGTGTGTCCAGGGAGAACTCATACACAGCCACTGTGAAAAGGAGGGGCAGGAAAACAGCTCTGGAGCCTCACCAAGGAGAGGACTCTCCAAAATACTGCACAGTCTAAAGAGAACAGAGCAGAGGGGAACCTGGCAGAACTGAGCCCTGCAGGGATGAAACCAGAGCGACAGAGGCCATAAAACTGAAGGCATTTGGGTTTAAACACAGTAAGCTCAAGCCTTATACACATACAGTGCCAAATTCTCAAGAGATCTGAGAGCAGCTCACTTGTTTCCCTTGGATATTTGAGGGCTCTTAGAAGGGAAAGTAAGAGATTGATGATTAGGCTCTTCCTAGTCTATTAAAAAGGGTGATATATTGTAAGATAAGTGATATAATCACGGAGATGAGCTTCCCTGGGTGGTACGTTCGAAGAATAAAGTACTGATGGTCTCCCAGCTGCAATGAGAGGGAAGAAATCCATATTCCCAGAGAGCTAGGCAGGTTATTTGAGGAATCATTCATTTACTGGTGCACTGGATGCTGCTCCACCCAATGAAACGTCTGACTGCAAACAAAGCTCCCTTAGGTCGAGAGCCACAGGAGAAACAAGGTTGCCACAGAAGTAGAGAACGAATCATAGAATCAGAGAATCAGAGAATCAGCTGGGTTGGAAGGGACCTCAGAGGTCATCAAGTCCAACCCTTGATCCACTACCACTGTGGTTCCCAGCCCACGGCACTGATGCCACATCCAGTCTCATCTTAAACACCTCCAGGGACAGAGAATCCACCACTTCCCTGGGCAGCCCATTCCAAGGGCTGAGCACCCTCTCTGGAAAGAAATTCTTCCTAATATCCAACCTAAACCTCCCCTGGCACAGCTGAAGACCCAGCCCTCTTGTCTTGCTGATCCTTGCCTGGGAAAAGAGACCAACCCCCCCTCGGCTCCCCCCTCCTGTCAGGGAGTTGCAGAGAGTGAGGAGGTCTCCCCTGAGCCTCCTCTTCTCCAGGCTGAACAGCCCCAGCTCCCTCAGCCTCTCCTCACAGCACTTGTGCTCCAGTCCCTTCTCCAGCCTTGTTGCTCTTCTCTGGACCTGCTCCAGGACCTCAATATCCTTCCTGAGCTGAGGGGCCCAAAACTGGACACAGCACTCCAGGGGTGGCCTGTGCTGAGTCCAGGGGAAAACAGCAACTGCTCCCCCAGCCCAGCCCTGAGTGTCACAGTGACTGTCCCTAACCTGCAGAGACCCCTGTGCTCCCACAGCCCCCACCAACAACCCCCAGGGCAGAGAGAAGCCCCCAGTGCTGGGGCACTGCAGCTCAGCTCAGACAGCACAGGAAGGCTGGCTCCTCATTGCCCTCTCCACGTCTTCACTGCTCACAGCCTCGTTCATCTGCTGACAAACCAACCACTAAAAACTGTCCAGCTCAGTCAGTGTGCTCCCCAACACCACCACAAACTCAGGGGCTGCTGAGGACCTGGCCAAGGCAGCCCTGGCAGGGCTGACAGAGATACCCCTACCCTGCTTTCTCCTGGGGGCTGGAGGCAGCACTGCAGGCCTGGAACAACCCCCTGAGCCTGCCAGGCAGGTGACCCTGTGCTCCTGGCACGAGCCAAACTGCTCCTAGAGGAAGGGTGGAGGGAACAGAGGCTCATCAGTCCCAAGCAGACACTTGGGGGTGACAGGAAGGCAGCAGAGGTGATAGCAGGGATTGTCACCTAAAAAAAAGAGGTGGGAAAGCACTAATTGAGAATCAAAATGCACTAAAATAAAAAGGCTAGGTATGTTTATCAGTGTAAAGCTACTAAATGAGCAATATTCAGCAAGGCCTAGAAAATACAAGCTAGGTCCTTTACAATTCCAAACCTTCATCCCACCTCTACCACCATTCCCAAGACAAATCAGCTTGTAAAACACAGCAAGAGGCAGTTTCAAAATAAACAAACGAGGAGTGAAATCCAAGTTCCAACCCATCATGAACTTGAAACGGCAGAGTAACAAACAAGATCTATGTCTGAAGCTATTCACTGAAGATTATAAACTGAGAGGAAACAAATACTGGGCTATGAGGAATCCAGGATCCAGACAGGTAATAAATAAATGTTGCTAATGATGTCAAAACTGGAAGATTGGTTTCAGGGCTCAACACACCCGTGTTTGGTACAAAAGCATACCTGCAGTTTGGAAGAAACAAAAGCTGCAAATGCTGCCCATGCTGGCAGACAGCTGTTTCCTGGGCAAATTTCAGGGGACACCTGTAAAACACAGACTGTGTTCACACTACATGGATCCCTTTTCCACATTTTTAGCACCTTTTCATTTTCTTTCCCAGTTTTTCTCTTTTCTCTTAGAGCTGCCATTATACTTTAACCACAAAAAAGCAAATCCCCTTTCTGCATTGTCAGTAGTAGTAGTGCAGATTTGTACCACTTTACAGCAACAAAAAAGCAGCATCTGAAATCAAAGGAGGTGGAGAACCCAGTGCTCCACGCAGGCTTTCAACAGCCTGATGCTGAACAAACAAGGCAGCCTCTTTCCTCAGACTCTTCATGAATATTGAAGACTGCAGCTAATCACATGACAGCAGACAACATCAAACAGGAAAGGCTTGCTTCTCCTCCACAAGAGCCAGGGGGAAGCCACAGCTCCTGTTTGATCACCTGTACTCCTGCTCACCACACCAGGGAACCTGCTTGGGGCAAATATCCACCGGGGTTACCAGAGACAACTGCTTCTCATGCTGCTTCCCACCCTCCACTGTGAAAAGGATGAACCTGCCCCTCTGGCACAGACACCAGGAGGGACTCCAGATATCCAGGCACGGGCTCAGGAACCCTGGGATCGCCCACAACACCCTCCATGGGCTCCAAAGCAAAGGAAGAGCAACAGGCCCTCACAAAGAACCCAGCAGCAAAGCAGGGTGCCCAGTTTGGGGGGTCAGGCTTTGACATGAACTGACAGGAGAAAGTCTACAAAGCAGTGAGGATGGATCAGAAGGCAAAAAAATAAGATGAGGAAACACTGAGAAGCTCAAATACAAAGACACAGTTTGTGTTAGGGAAGAGATCAAGAAGGAAAAAAAAAAAAAAGACAGCTCACGTTCATTCAGGTACATCAGAAATAGCTCAGGATGACCAAATAAAACCTGAAGTTAATTGCAGAATGTGTCAGTTAAACATCAAAAACAAACCAGACAGTAAGAATATACTGGAATAAGCTGCTTAGGAAGTGCAGTGAAACTTCCAGCAATTAAGAGATTAGACAAGCATCTGTCAAGAATATTGTAAATTATCTTCCCCCGAGATAGAGAAAGGGATCAACTCAAGGTCTTTCTTCTTCTCTTGTTTGTTTAGTGTTCTTTCAGGAACAAAGAAAGGCCAGAAAGAGCCAGTAAAGTAAATAAATAACCATTCTAGTACAAGTCCATTGTTGTAGTAAAACACAAGACTGGATAGAGGTCTCAGAACACTACAGTTTTAATACCTCTTAATGGCTGTAAAAGCAAGATGAATTTGGACCTAGAGTTGGGTCCCTAGAGATTCCACCAATGCACAAAAAAAAAAAAACCTCAGTGAAAAAAATCAAATTAAAATCAAATCAAATAATACATCCCAATACCAGTCCTTTCACTAAATAAAACTTCAATGGTAGAAGTCTTTCTAGCTTATATTCTCATAACACAGCATGTCCCAGTTAGGGGATGGAGACATGCAAGCGATAAAGCCTTCGCAATTTTTCAGAAATAAACTTCTGTCCTAAAGGAAAATAATTATAGAACAAAATAATAGCTTGTTTCTGCTTGAAAGCCAGGGGTAGAAGACTGCAGAGCAGGTATTACATGGAACTATTATCCACTTGAACACTTTGGGTAGCAGCCCTCAAGAAAACATACAGCAAGGTTAAATCTGGGCTGGTAACACAGGAAAACTCTTATCAGCTGGAGAGCAAGGAAAGAGATTGCAAGGAACAGCATCTGGAGGGGGCAGGGTGGCCTTGATTTTTTTATCACATCCGATCAGGACATGTAGAATTAGTGGGGAGAATGTGTTAGAGGCACTGGGTTCCACCAGTGAGAGCACAGACACCACCACAACAACAAAGTCACCCAAGAGCCCCCAGGAGAGGGGGGGCAGCAGAACTGGGCTGTTCTGTGCAGGGACACTTTTGCTCACCTTCCCACTGCCCTTGGAGGCACAGGCAGTTCTGCCCCTGAGCTCAGCAGCCAGCCCTTGGCCAGGCTCAGAGCAGCTTACATTGTTCTCTCACCTCGTGCTCCACTCGGACATCTCACACCGCCCAAGCACACAAGTGTTGCTGTGTCCTGCTGCTTGTTCTGCTCTCCCCATCCACTGTCTGCTCAAGTTCCTCTGGGAATTTCATCCAAAATAAATGTTCTCTCCCAAGCAAAGTTAGCAAAAACATTTGCTCCTTATGTGAGCTCTCAGTAACTTGCCTGCTTTGGAGCAAACACAGATACAGCACAAAAGACACCCAGCTGACAGGGTCCAGTGGAGCAACTTTATGGCAACAGACAAAGAATTCCCAGCCTGGTTTTCAAACCTTGAGAGTCTGGTGTTCAGGAGTGGCTTGTGTTCTCACAGTAACAGCCTGATGGCTGTCAGACCCCTGGCCCTCCCCACAGAGCTGCAAGGATGCACTGGAGGTTACTCTCAGTGTGGCAACACAATCTGCTCCTTAAGCAAAATCTGCAAAAAACAGCTCTTGTAGTCCCAACCAAGCTACCACTTACTATTCTGCAGACAATTAGTAAAAAAAAATAAATAAATCCGCGTAGATTGACCAGTTTAAGTAACAACAATCTCATTAAAGCCACAGAACAGGTCAACTACAGGCCTTTACTCTAAAGCAGGAAAGCTCAGCAGGAGTTTCCCACTGAAACCCACAGAAAACAAAAATAAATGTGTGTTTACCACAGTCAAAAAAACCCCTTATTAACCTCATATTCGAAAATTAATTTGAATAAGTTTTGTTGGAACAGAACAAAAATAATCAATCTACAGCTAAAAGCCTAATACAGGAATTTCCAGTCTGGATGGTTGGTCTGTCAGAGGCATATGTTATTTGGAACAAGATTGGAGTAACTGCCTAACAACACCCATCTCAACCACAGGCGTGCTCATCCCAGCCATCTACAACAATGTAAAAACCAAAGTTCCCCCTGAGGATTCAAAAAAATCCCCAGCAACCAAGTCCCAAAGTGCCTGAACTCCCAGCGAAGTAAAAACAACACAAACGAGGCCGGTCTGGGTCTTAAGGCTCTGGTCTTTGTTGGCTGTTAAAAGGCAAGCCTGGTGAATGTAAGATGATATTCAGATCATTTCTAACCTTCTACCAACATGTTCTTCCCTTTCTTCCCCACAGCTTTTTGTCTCCTCGGCTCCAGCCTCCGCTGCAGGAACTCTGCCAGTGACGTCAGGGCAGGAAGAGCAGGCCTGTTCTCAGTAACCTGAGCCACTCTGCTGCTTTGGAACCTTCTCTGAGAGCCTGGCATTACCCACACTTTGGCCAGAGGTTAAACAGGACCCCTTTTTCTTACATCCATGTAAAACAGGCTAGGTCAGGGGGCTGCAGGAGCAGGAATGTCTTTGCAGGGCACCAACACACCCTCCCCCAGCTCACGACAGGAACAGCCTGTTTCTCTCTCCCCCCGTCCCCTGAGTTGGTGCAAAGGGAGCTTCCCGGGAATTCACTTCTCCTACAGAGCTGCAAGTCAATGTTTTTGTACATCCCCTGCTCTTTAATGATGTAACTGCTCCACGAGAGCTCAGCTCCCCTGTGTCAGGCTCTCCTCTGGCAGCAGCAGAGAACCCACACACCCCCTCAGCATTCCAAGGGCACAAACAACTCCAGTGGCACTTGGGGACACTTCACAGTGAAGCTACTGGTCACTGCCCAGTGCTGGGGGTGAAGAGATCACAACTGGGGAGCTACAAATCAGTGCTGGCTGTCCCCCACTGAATCTCTTTGTGCCCCCAGACAGCCACTCTCTCCTGACACAGCCTGAATGCAACTCCCAGAGAGGATCAACATCAACACGTGGCCTCTGGGACAGGGGCTAAACAATAGCTAAACTCTGGATGGGGGTGTTATCAAAGCATGACTTGGGGTCAAGGAAGTTGTTTGAGGGACAGACAACAAAGGAGCTGACTGCCAAAAATTTATGGGCAAGGAAGATGTGAAAGGGTTACTCTGAGCTGTGCATTTCACAATAAAATGAACTCCATTGGTGACAGACACTGCCAGTACCTCAGAACTCACTGCAGAAAATGCTGGTGGTACCTCCTGGCACTGCAGAGCCTCCAGGTTCTGCACAAATGCTCTGGATGATGCTGAGCAATGACACCCTCCTGCAAAAGGCCTGGCAGAAGCCGCCGAGAAAACATTCAGAAAGTTTACAAAAGGATACACTTTCCACCTTAGAAGTTTTGTAACAACCCCTTGGTCCAGGAAATAATGGCAGGTACAACTGACAGCTCCTCTCCCTGCTCCTAAATGTGACACTTCACCTCCCTTGATTCCTACTACTCCCTAACCTCCTTGTTTTTTCCTTCTCAGCTTTCCACCAGGACTCTGAATCCACCACCAGCAACGAGAATCAGAAAAGCAAGGCACACCAGTGGGAAAAGCTTGTCCTACCAGCTCTAATGGCCAAGGCATTCACAAACACTGACCTCAAAGCCAAGAGATTCCCAATTCATCAGCCACCTCAGGCAACAGGATTTACACAAACCCCTCCCCAGTGCTCTCAGTCCATGACCTGGTGCTCTCCAGTTACACCAACAGCAACACAAGTGTGTGAAAGCTTTCCTTTGCACAGCAACACAAGCAGCTTCTCTGGTTCCTTCAGGGGAGAAAACTGTAACAGTTCAGTATTGAAACACGCCCAGAAAAAGGGAATGATTGGGGCATTTCACTGTAATTCCTTTTCTCGTAGTGCCAGTGGGTCACACCTGAAATCTGGCATTGCCTGTGTTCTCCCACTCGTTCTGAAAGTGAGGAAACCCCCAGTCAGGGCACAGGCTGGGCAGAACAGGCTCCCTCCTCCTGTTCCATGTTACACTCCAGTGCTGGGGATATTTGAAAGGACTCAACCACAGGTTCTCACTGTCATCCAACCTACTGTCCTCTCCTCCACCTCAGCCAGTGGACAGTGCTCCAATAACCCAGCCTGGCCATTTTCAGTGAAACAGTATAACACTGCATGTGTCCAGCATCTTGGAAAACAGCACAGTAATCAGTATTCAAAATTTCCCTAAAACATTTTGAAACAGGAATTACATTCCAGCTCCATCTTACCACTTTGGCAGAGAAAACTGCTCCAAATGGAGCTTACAGAGACAAAAGATATTAAAAAAAATCACTGGTGACTGGGGAAAGCAAAGGAGATGCACAAACCCACAGAAATGATGCCATTTCCTCTGAACAGCTACACTGACCCTTTCTAGAGGGATGATTTCTGCAAATACAAGCAGAACAATCAGCTAGTGCTAAAACAGGAAAAGCCTCAAGGAGCTTAAGGAAAACACAGGGAGCATGGAACAGAAAGGAGACGAAGGATAAACCAGAACAAACCAGCCCTGCTCTGTAACTCAGAGGGCAGAGCAGCCCAAGTCAGGGCAATGTTTCTGAGAACCCCCTCCCAAGGCTGGGGAACTTCCCTGACCACCTGAGCTCTCCTTCCCTCCCACTGCCCTTGCCAGGGCACCATGGGCAGCAGGGACAGGGATCCTCAGGGCTGAGCACAGTTTGGGAGCAGCCAAGGGAGGGCAGCCCCTCTCACCTCAGCCCTGCACACTGGGGGATCTCTGCAGGGCTCATTTGCACTCCCTGGACTGTATTATTTGTTTTGCAGTATTGCTGCAACCCTGTTGTTTTGTTTGAGTCCTTTTAAGGCCAGTATCCAACAGAACAGGCCTATAGGAGTGTATTCTGTGTGCACATCCTTCCCCCTTCTTTCCTCCAATTCCACGATCAATAATTATCAGTCTATGGACCAATTTCCACCAAACTCAGGAAAACAGAGATAGCAAAATATGGAAGTTCCCCTACATTTTTAAAAATATTAATTTCTTAGAAAAAGGATGTTTAATTCCTCTCCCACAAGCAGTGTCCCAGCAAAGTAAGACTACAGGAAAAAAACAAAACTATGAGACACCAAAGAAGCCACATCAGTGAACCAGAAAAAAAACAGCCTTCAAAAAAAAATTCCACTGCTTGAAGCAGTGCTTACTCTTAGCACAATTCAGAGCTGGGTTTACTCTCTCAGCCAACACTGATGTGACAGCCTAGTGAGCCTAACTTAGTAAAAACTATTCTAGAAAACAGATCCATAGGCAGCTAAAGAAACAATGGCATTTAGACAGGGAAACCAACCTCCCTTCTGCACAGGAAAGTCATGTTCCACAAGCCCACGGGAGTTCTCTCAGAGCTGCCCCTTCAGCACACACCCATGGACAAAGCCTGCTCTAATTCCCAAGGGACATTCCACAGGACTCTTCACAAAGGGCTCCTAAAGAAATGAAGCTGCCATGGTAACAATAGGCCTTGGCCAGGTTATGTGGTAAGGACAGAGGAAACAGAGAGCAAACCAAATGTCATCTCTGACAGCAGGGCAAGGCCACCAGGGAAGTCCCACAAGAACACAGGGCTTGGAGCAGCCTGGTCTAGTGGAAGGTGTCCCTGCCCAGGAGCAGAACGAGAGAAGCTTTAAGGTCCCTTGCAACCCAAACCTCCCTGGGACACTGAATATGTGCTGGAGGCCAGGCTCTACCTCTGGGAGAGGAGCAGAACACCAACAACTTGCTGGTGACACCAAGTTCCTCATGGGAAGGCTGCAAAGAGGGGAAGAACAAACACGGGCTACAGAGAGCAAAGCTGGCAGAGGGAGGCCAGGAAAGGTGAGGAGTGCCCCAGGAATCCCAGGTTTACACACAGTGGTGGCTCCACACTGACCCCCAGGACAGCACACCCAGCTGAGGGCTCTGCACCTCCACCTGCAGCAGCAGGGGCTCGACCTCCAGCACCAGTTTTCCCCAAAAATACTCTTGCCACTGACCTTGCATCACCTCTAGCAACTCCTTACCCTGCTGGCCCTGACTCAGTTCAGTCACTGGGCAGAAAAATGCCCCTCCCAAGCAGATGGGTTTGCCAGGGAGGGAAGGGTCAGGGCAGCAGCAGCACAAAGGAAGGGGAGAGCTGTGCAGCTGTGGAGGCACACACTGACTCCTCTCTCAGCTGTGGCAGAGCAGCTCAACCATCTTGTGCAATCCCACTGGCAGCAACAAGCTCATGTGGTCCTAATGAACAGCCCTAGGAATTAACAATGCAAAGCTGGCACATTTATCATTCATTTAAGATGGAATTCATTACCCATTTCCCAATGAAGTTTCACTTGCCATTTATAAACACAAACATCTTCCTGGTCCTTGGGGATTCTAACCCTAAAAGAACAGAGAGAAATCCTCATGTGGGGGAGAGCAAACAGACACTCAGCTTGTTATTTGATTTGTTTCAAAAAACACCACCACATGCTATGCCCTAGTATATAAAAAAAAGTATCCAAGATGAATTGCTTTGATTTTTATTACTTTATTGTAGAAAAATATTTGACATTTAGAAGCATTTCTGACACACAGGACAATCCCTGTGCAACTCTACAAAGAAATATCTTTTTCTATGAGCTGAACAATCTGTCAACACTGTTTTCACTCAGCTAACCTGCCAATATAATACAAACCTGCTATATGGAGAGTTACAGAATACAGACTCATCAGATTTATTTATAGAATAAATAATGTATATGCTGCTGAAACCCTGCACAGCAAGGAGCACAGTTGGCTGGATGTTGCCTCGTGCTGCTTTCCAGTAAAACATCACTTTTGGGAACCACCTGAAACAACCTGCCCTTCAGCTGAGGCAGGACAGGCTTAAGAATCCAACCTCCTGCTCTTAATATCGAGATAAAAGATGAATTACTGAGTGGCTGAACTCCCACTATGCTCCCACACCACAGTGCTGAGAGGCCTGTCCCACCTACCCATGTGCAGCCAAGGCCCTTCTGAGTCTTCTGAGACTGAGCCTACAAACACACCCTGGGCAGGACAAGCAGCTCTGGGGACAGGGAGAGCACCACAGAGCAGTCAGGGGCCTGAAGGGATGGAAAGCCTTGTATTTGCACCACTTGTACCCAAGATGGAACTACCTGCATTTATAAATGGGCCCTTTCTCCCAAAATATTCCAAAATTAAAGCAGAGTTACCAAATTTATCAAGTTTATGTTGTACCCACAGTCCAAAGCAGGACACGTGTGACACTGGTTGGTCCTGATGAATCTTCCTCTGGGTTCCTGGGCACTGTCCCTCGAGGGACACACAACCTGCCACGTGCTGAAATCATTGCCTACGCTCAGACTTCCAACAGGACATGGCAAAAATTAGCCAGTGGCCACAAAATCCCAGCTAAGGAGAAGATTCCCCCTGCAGCTCCTCCCCTTCAGCTCTTTTAGCCAGCTGAAGGTGGGGTTTGCCTTTAAAAATATTAAGAGTGAAGCTTCACAAAACAACACTTGTTTTTGGAAGTGTATTTGCAGACTGAAAAGTTGCAACCAACAGTCACAATAATGCTCTCTAAACCACTCACTTTCTAAGGGAATAAAGAAATAAGTCATTGTGTTCTGATCACATATTGAACACCCAAACCAACAAAGGTACACCAGTATGGAAAAGCAAAATACTGCATATCCCTAAAAGGCCTGCTAGAAACAGCAAAACCATCTTCTGCTGGTGAACTCCAACTCTGCAGGATTTCTTTCTTGGAGAAGAAAGAAAACCAACTCTGCTCCTTTCTATCTTTAGCCAGAGGAGCAGACACAGTGGCACTGCAGGGGAGAGATGACAACCTGCGATGGGAGCTTCAGAGCTCCACGTGATAAATGAGAGTGACTCCAGCAAATCCCCAAAACTTTAAATAAAGCATGAAATATCGTGCAGATGCTGGTTGGCATTTTAAGTCCTGAAGCCAGTACACCAGATTTAGACAAAGCACCTCCTTATCTTGGCACCAGAGCTGGCATCACCTTCTGGGTCTGACTCCAAGCCCCAGAAGGCAGAGCCAGGTCTCACCCAGTAGTGCTGAGTCCAAAGTTAGGCTTTAATAGTCCCAAACCACTTCAGTTTGCTGCTTTCAGTGTGTCTTGTGTTCACTGCAGAAACGGCACTTTGGAATTTTCAGCAGGGTGGGCAAGTCTGTTGTGCATGTTCCCAGAAAACAGGTCAGAAATGTTTCAGGAAAGGCACGTTCATATCCCAGTAAAAGGATTTTTCTTAGAAAGTCATCACCATTTAGCATTTCGGCCCCACTGCATCCTTACACTTCTAGGAGCTCACTTGCCTACTAAAATGGTATTTAAATTACCAATATTTAGCCTTATATCAGGGCAAGCCTTTGCAACAGAGGGAAAGAAAGGAGAGAATCCAAAGTCACCAGCATGAACTTGAGGTACGTGTTCTTATTTCAAATCAAAACATATTCACTTGTTGAGTTTCTGACTATCCCAAGGAACTCATTTGGTCAGTGCATCCCAATATTTAATGTTCACAAACCTTCTCAGCTATCAGAAGGTGACTGCAGTTGCAGAAGTCACATACAAGTCTACACAACACGAGGGCAGGTTATGGACAGGGACAGGAGCTGAACAGCTCAGAGACTCTAGAGCAAAGCTCCAGTACCAGGGTTTCAGCTGCCCTCACAACTTCTGACCACTGCATTGTGTGGGCATTTGGCCATCAATGCTGCCTCTCTCAGTGAGCTCATCGACTTCAGCACGTTTGTAAAACATCAGGAACCACCCCAGCCCGTGGGCTGCCGACGGCCAGTGCTCTGAACACAGGGGTGGGGACCCGCTCCTCTGAACCTCCAAGTGCTCATTAGCTCTGCAAAGGCACTGCTTTCACTACCCACCCCCACTGCTGCACATCCACAGTGTGCCCATGAGAAGCAGCAACCCAGAGTATCAACTGAACACTCTCTGGTGAGCAGCCAGTAAAAATTACACCCTCTCAGATTCATCACAGCCCTACAGCCAGGCCCCTGCTCACCAGGAAATCCTGCTGCATCACGGGTTGCCTTGTCATTTCCAAACGCTCTGCACCCACCACGTGTTTCTCAGGCTTTCCATCAAAAAGTCATCACAGTTGAGTCAGAAAGAAAGAATAACTTGGCTTCTAATTCTGTAAAAGTAAGAACTTCTTCACACGGTCAGAACACCTTTCCACAGCCAACCTGCACACTGCCTCATGGCCCTGTGATTTCCTCATGGATGGATGGACTGTGATGTTGAAACACTCATCAAATGTCCCTGCCATCTCACCAGACAAGGCAAAACTACTCTGGATCCAAAGGATCTGGACTAGCCCTTCTCCAACACCACCCCTATCACCAGTGTAATAACTGAGCAGTTGAGCAAGTCTTCAGAAGCCTGAACCCAGGCATTAATGTCACCCATTCCCCCAAACACAGACACAATTCAAAAGCAGTTGTGTCAGTGGTGTGACCTGAAGAAGGTTTTTTGTTCCTCAGCAACTTAATAGATGCCATCACTAGACTAACTCTGCACAGCTGCAGAATTGTGTGGAACACAACTGAAATAATCAATACTTACAAAGCAGCTCAATTTAGTTTAATTAAACTCACACTGTCTTACCAGAAGCTAAGTTTTTTGACACTGGTATTGGCAGTCACATCCCTTTAAGTTGCTCTATGGATACTACAACTATCCTCTTTCTCCCAAGTCCCTCTCGGTCCCAAGCAGTGCTCCCGCTGCCTGTTCCGTCCCAGGAGCACGGGATAAGCCGAGTGTGGCTGCCCAACACTCCCAGCACGGGCCCGGCACCGTGTCTCCAGCACAACCTCTGCCGTGAGTCCAGCAGCTCGGGCCCAGCCTGGCGTCCTGCCTCTGCCCGCTGCCAGCCCCGGGCAGGGGGCACTGCCTGTACCCGGCTGCTCCGGAGGCACAGCCCCGGCCCGGGACCCCGGCACCGCCGGCACCGCCTCCCCGCCGCCGCCGGGCTCAGCCGCCGTTCCCGCGCCGAGCCCGGGGCAACCCCGGGGCTGCGTGACCCGCCTGTGCGCCGGGCGAGCCCGGGGCCGCCGCTCCGGTAACGGGATGAGCAACAGGAGCGGGGGGTGCCCGGCCCGGGGCTGCCCGTCCCGTCCCCCCGGAGCCCGGCCAGGGCTGGGGCGGCCCGGGCACTCCCGCGGGCCGGGTCCCGCCGGCGGGCCGGGTCGGGCCGTGCCAGAGCGGGCCGGGGCCGCCCCCCGGCTCCCGCAACTTTCCCTCCTCCTCCTCCGCCGCCGCCGCCCGGGGCCGGCCGGGGCCGGGGCCGCCGCCACCGAGCCCCGCGCGGCGGAAGCGCCTCCCCCGCTCCTCCCGAGCATCCCCCGCCGCCCCCGCGGGCCCGGCGCGGCCCGGCGCAGGGCGCAGGCCCGGCGGCGGGGGAGGCCGCCCGGCCCGGCCCGGCCCCGCGCCCCCGGCAGCCCCGGCGGGGACAATGAGATGGCGGCGAAGAGCGCCGCGCCCGGGGGACCCGTTGCTCCGGCAGGAGCCGCCCCGCCCCGCGCCGCCTCCTCTTCCCTCCCCTCCCCTTCTCCTCTCTCCTCGCACGGGCAGCGCCCGCTCCCGGCCCGGCCGCCGCGGAGACCGAGCGAGCGAGAGCGGCCCCGGCCCCGCTGCCCCCGCCCCTCGCGCCTCCATCTTGGATCGGCGCCTCCCGCGCGCTCCCTCCCCGCGCGCCGCGCTCACCTCGGGCCGCGCGTCGGCGGCGCCCCGGGAGCGGCCCGGGAGCGCGGCGGGAGCGGCGCTGGCGGCGGGGTCCGGCGGGCGCGGGCCGGGGCCGGGCCGGGGCGGCGGCGCTGGCGGGGCCCGTTGGGCTCAGCGGGGCCGCGATCCTAAACCGCCACCTGGCGGCATTTCCGACCCGCTCGGCGCAGCCGCCCCGCGCGCCGGGCGCGCAGCGCCCCCTGCCGGACGCGCCGCCGCACTGCCCGCCCGTGCCGCGCCCGCGCCGGGGAGGAAGGGGCGGGGCCGGGGAGAGGCCCCGCCCCCGGCGCGCGCGGCGCGCGGGAAAACGTCTTTCGCGCGAAAACGGCCGCGCGTGCGCTGAGCGGATACGGACACTCGGGGGGGGGGGCGACTATCGCGACAGAGAGGGGGTGGTTCCGAGCTTCGTGAGGCCATGGGGACCGGGACACCGGGGGGAGGGGGTTGACTATCGCGACAGAGGGGGGGTGGCCCCTGGCTCCGTGCGGCCGCGGGGACAGGGACACCGGGGGGGGTGACTGTCGCGACAGAGGTGGCGGGGGGCGGCCCTGAGCTCCGCGAGGCGGCGGTGACAGGGACACCGGTGACAGGGGCGACTGGCGACAGAGCGCGGGCCCAGGGCGGGCCGGAGCGCCCCCAGCCCGCGGCGGTGCCGCCCCAGCCCGGCCGTGCGGAGGGCGGGCCGGCCCCGCCGGGCCGGGGGTGCCGGTGCCGCGGCCCGTGGCGGGGCGGGACCCGCGATCCCGGTGATCCCAGTGATGCCGGCGGGGGGGCAGCGGGAGCGGGCGCGGGGGGCGCGGCCGGAGGCGGCGGCGCCGGGCGGGGCTGCGGCACCGACACCGGTACCGTGAGTGTCGGGAGCCCGAGCGGGGCCGGGGCGCGGCGGGACCGAGTGGGCAGCGGCCGCCCCTCGCCCCCGTGCCCGGGGGCTGTGCCGAGCCCGGTGCCCCCAGAGAGCCGCCCTCCCAGCGGCCGCAGTTGCCATCGCGCGGTGGCCGCACGGCTCCGGTGCCCCGCTGTCCCCCCGCGCTGCCGCGGCCGTGCCGAGCTCTGCAGCTGCTTGGGAGAGGATCCAAAGCAGCACGCGAGGTATCTCTAATCTTAACCTGTCCTCTGCTGTCGTGAGCCCCAAGGTACCTTCCCGTGCTTCATCTATTGTACTGTACCTCTTACAGCCTTTCCTAAGCTAACCAAGCTGGTTTCCTATTTTCCTGTGCTGGAGGGGACTGTACGTCAGCGTTGAGGTGTTGTTCTCTGTTCTCTCCCCGTGTCTGGAATTGTGATCTGAGGGGATCTGTTTGGGAATGGGAAGTTTTCGGGCAACAAAATCACTGTCATGCAAGTGTTGCTCTGCAGAGGTAGTAGCTGCAGCAGGCAACAGGCATGAACGGAGAAATTAGAAAATAGTATTTTTTCATGGAAATGGACACCTATGGAGCCCTTATACAGCAAGAGAATAGGTTAGAGAAAGCAAGGGTGTCATATACAATCCCACTGAAACCACGTGTGGTGGCTTTAGAGAGCTCACAAATACAGCTCATTTTTTGGGTAGCAAAATATTATCAGGAATATACTGACAATTCTTGGGGCTGAAGTGTAGGGTTTATATTTGTGTTCTGTGAAGGCTGTGCTGGTTCTTCCCTCAGGCAGCGCTGCTGGACACGACTCAATTAATCTGAAGACACAGGACACCGGTTTGTTGGTTTGTGTATAATGTTTGTCCTTGTGCTTAAGTGCTAAAGACTCCTTTCATGTAATTGCTCCTTCATTTTCTTAAATACCTTTTGCTATTCGTTAAATTTTAATAAAGACTCGAGTTTCTTTGCATGTATTTTTAATACCATTGATTTGTATCAATCTGGCTAAAAAAGGTAAAGGTACTCGGACACCACGTGAGTGTAGATCCCTTGGCATGTGCAGCTGCCTGAACTATCAGTCAAGCACCTGAGAATCTCCAGCAAGGTTCAGGTAATTTAATGGTGCTGAATCAGGAATTTAGGAGATTTCCCTCTCCCTGGTAAGGCATCAAAATAAACCCCTCATGTTGAGAAGTCGCTGCACGGAAGTGCTTAGTGAAGGTGGCACGAGTTCAGTCAGTCCTGTGGGTTTGCAGGGGTGGGAGGGTCTGTTGTATTGTCTAATGTTCAGGGAGAATTGTCAGTCCGTAGTTCTCCTGTAGAGATTGCTCCCACCCCTCTGCCAAACTCAGCCTGACCCGTCAGGATTGTGGGATTTTCCACAGAAGAGGCACAGGAGCTCCTCTTTCAGAGCCCAGGGATGGCTGAGCTCTCATTCCCCACTCCAGAGGGGCTGCAATTGCCATGTCTGTGAGTCCTTCCCGATAGCAGTGCAGTCACCTGACTGATTAGAACTGAGCTGGCAGAAGATGAGAGTATTTTTCTGTGAGTTTACTGAAAATTGGTGGTTAGAGTCACCACTCAAAGGCTTCCCTCCTTCAGGCATGGCAAGGAGAGCTCAGCCTCCCACCCCCGTCAGTCAGGTGGCAAATAATCACCTATTTCTACCTGGGTAACCAGCATATGCAGTGACTGACCAAGGAGGGGACTATTTGGAGGTGTTTTTTTTCCTTTTAAGAGAAATCATGGTGTGTGTACTATTAATGATTTGTGCCATTTGCTGAATCCACAGGAAAAACAGGGTTCACACTTTGGCAGTCAGTGATTTCCATGAGCTGATGATTGAAACGGGTGCCTCAGGTTGTTGTTTGAATTGGGGATGTTTGTTTTGTTATGTAACTCGAGGGTTCTGCATGTGCTTCATCTTCAGCCTTGTATTAAACTTGATTCGAAACCAAATTACATTTTTTCATAGAAAATGTAAATAAACCATGTTATGTTTCCAGATATGAAGGGAAAATAAAAACTTCGCGTCATCTCCACAAAAGGCACTGGCAGAAAGAGCAGTAGCAGGTTGTCTGCACAGGCTGTGCTGATCCCTGTCTGTTTTGAATGTGTGTCAGGGACACGCTTCAAGGATTTGGGATATGCCCTAATCTCAGTCCCTATGGAAAATCTCACTGGTTAAGCAAAGCAAGGTCACCAAGGAGTGCAAATAATGTCCTGTGGGAGGGTTGACATCACATTTGTCACACACTCAGTATTTAGTAGGGAGAGTGAAATTTTGGGTTAAGCACTCCTGTTATTTTCTTGTTCTTTGTTAGGTCTCATCTCCTGCCTGTCACACGTGTTTGGCCTCCACCTTGCAGCCCTCCCAGCCCTTGTATTCCCGGTGCTGGAGTCCCAGGGAGCAGTGTGTGCAGCACAGCCATTTTGAGCTGCTGCTGCTCCTGAGCCATTGTTTTCCTCCAGAGAGATCCCTGAATACCTTACACACGTCCACTACCAGATTTGCAACTGTTTTGTTGAATTTGCAACTATTTGTTGAAAGATAATGTTAATGTCAGGAAGCAAGAAAGTTGCTGTTTGTGCTGTGGTAACAAATTAGCTGTTCTGGTTTTGTTTTCCTGGACAGTTGCAGCGTTTCCCCAGCTGTTTCTGAACCGAGTGACTGAGTTTACCAAGCAAGATCTGCTGTCACTCTAATAATAATGCCTGTTGTCTGCCTTCTGTCTTCTTTTCCTTCCACTTATTTTGTCCCTGATCCACGTGTTGTGCTTCGAATGAGGAAGATCCTGGTTTTGTTTAAGACAGCAAGGCAGAGCTGTGGGTTTGTAACACGGTGAAAACACCACGTAGGAAAAGCTGTGCTGGGGAAAACCACTGCCTCGCTAGGCTCAGGCACTTCGTTCTGCATTTGCATATGAAAGATTCTGATAACAATCTAGGGGAAGAAAAAGGGCAGGGAAGAAAAAGAGCAGGTGAGACAGGCAGGTTTCTGGCAGGTGTTTGTAAGCCTTTGACGGGCAGGTGTCTGTAAATGTTTGACGAGTTGTTCGAGCTCATACCCAGCTCGTTATTTACTTTCCCTGGCACTGCAGCTGCTCGTTCTCAAGCTCCCTGCCCGTGGAGCTGCCCTGGGCACTCTGGAACACTCCCCCCCTCGGCGGGTGCTGGGCACACTCTGGATTTGGGGCAGCAGCAGACCCGTGACCCACAGTGCTGGGCGAGGCCTCCTGCACAGACCAGGGTGCTTCTTGTCCTCGGACCCTCTCACTTGTGCAGGTGCGAACTGGTGCCGCCCTTCCTCCAGGGCTGGGGCCGGGGCTGCCCCTCTGCACTCCGGTCCATCCCGATCCCTGCCCTGCCTGCGGGGAGCAGGGCACGGCCGAGCCGGGGGGCAGCAGGGGGGGTGTGAGGAGAAAGGCCCATTGTCATGTAAACCGTATTTGTGAGGAGACAGGCAGTGCTTGGCTGTCACAGATCAGGGAGGGAGATAACGCCAAGGCTCAACCTGGCCGAGGTATTTCAGTGTTTGTGTGAGGAGCTGCTGCACACACGGTCACACTGCCTTGGGTCTGTGTTCTCCTGCACACACAGTCACAGTCACACTGCCTTGGGTCTGTGTTCTGCACACACAGTCACACTGCCTTGGTCTGTGTTCTCCTGCACACACACGGTCACACTGCCTTGGGTCTGTGTTCTCCTGCACACACAGTCACAGTCACACTGCCTTGGTCTGTGTTCTGCACACACGGTCACACTGCCTTGGTCTGTGTTCTGCACACACGGTCACACTGCCTTGGTCTGTGTTCTCCTGCACACACAGTCACAGTCACACTGCCTTGGTCTGTGTTCTGCACACACACGGTCACGCTGCCTTGGGTCTGTTTTCCCCGACAATCCACTGCCGTGCTGCTCAGCCCTGTTGTCCATGGGCGGTGCTCTGGCACACTCAGGACCCCCCTGCTCTGGTGTTCGGTCCTCCCCGGGGACAAGGACCGTGCACACCCAGCCCCTGCTGCCCCCACAGCGGCCGAGCCGGTGCTGCCCGCGGGGCTGGGCGGGCTCCGGGGATGGATCGCTGGAGGGGGGAGGATGGGTCCTCCCGGGCATTCTCTGCTCCGCAGCGCTGTGTGAGACACGACAGCAGGCACGGAATGGGGAATCTGCTCTGAATCATCACGCTGTAGGAACCTTACACTCACCAAACCACCTCTTGTTCCTTGGATCGATTCCATCAATAATTCTGGGAGAGATGGCTGAGGAGTGGTTTTGGCAAGGTGACACCGATTTCTTTCTCCCCATCTAGAGCTTTTTGGGTTGTGTGGCTCCCTTGGGTTTTACATTCTGTGCTGAGATGATTGTAACCCTTCCTCTGGGACGCCTGAGAGCAGCTGCTGCTTCTGTCTAGACACCCGGGCAAGGATGGATATGACGAAGAGCTGTTTTCCTCCTCTGGCTCGGGATTAAATCTCTCTGTCACAGGTAAGGTCTGCACAGGTTTATTTGCTGGGGTGAATAGAAGGCAGGGAAGGTTTCATTCTTCCTGCTGCCACTTCACGTGGAAGGGCTCTGCACAGATGGTGGGGGGTGCTGTGAAAACACATTTCAGTGAGTCTTTCTGCCTGAATTAACCTGCTCCCCCCTGCACAAATGACAGGCACCGCTTGTGTAGCGGGAAATGGACCTTCCCTGGGAGACAGGAGGGTTTAACACTGCCCAAGTATTGTTCAAAGATGTGTTGCTATTCATATGCTAACTGCTGACTTGCTCAGGGATGCTCCCTGCTTCCCTGAGTTGCTCTCTGTCATCTCCTCCAGCCAAATATCTCCTTGTAACACTGGCAAGCAATTAACTATCATTCATAATTACAGGGTAAAAAGCTCTGCAAGGAAACTGTCTCATTAGAGTAAGAATATACCAGAGTGCATTATACAAACCATACGTAATGAGAACGTGTCGTTTTCAAAAATTAGTGACTAAAATGAAGAGCCATGGGTGACTTTTAAGGAGATCCAAATGCCCCAAATATCAAAGGTATTAAGCAGTAACTCAGTGGAAAACTAGAGCAAAAACAAGAACAGTCTGCTAGTACTTGGGCTTTGTTGATAAAATCAGCTTGTAAACACTAACAGCATTTACATATTAATGAATCTCTCACTGACCATTAAATAACAGGGTATCTCTGGTTTTTTTCTTAAGACCAGGGCATTTCTCTAAGGAAATGGATACGTCTTCCCAAAAATACCCAGTCAAAAAGCGAGTGAAAATCCATCCCAACACAGTAACAGTGAAATACACTTCTCATTATCCCCAGCCAGGAGAAGAAGGATGTGAGGATGTTAATGAAGATCCTGGAGTATTTAAGGAGGATAATCCTAAGAGAAGACTACTGAGTGATGGGAGAAGGAGAGAAAGGACTTTTTTTGGTACAATAGACACCAAGCCAGCACAACTGCCCAAACCCGGTGAGGTGGGGCAGTGCCAGCATTTTCCTGAAGGGAATGCCCTGCAGTCCAGGAGGACGTGGGCAGTCCTGTTCGGCTCTGCCGTGGCTCACGGCTGCGTGGCTCTCATCACCAGATTGGCTTCTGACCGCTCCAAAGTGCCCTCCCTCGAGCTGATCTTCATCCGCTCGGTCCTGCAGGTGCTGTCCCTCACTGTGGTGTGTTACCACCACGAGCCTCCCTTCGGCCCCAAGGGCTACAGGCTCCGGCTCTTCTTCTACGGGGTGTGCAACGTGGTCTCCATCACCTGTGCCTACACCTCCTTCTCCATAGTGGCCCCCAGCAACGGAACCATCATGTGGAGGGCGACCACCACGGTGTTCAGCGCCATTCTGGCTTTCTTACTCATGGATGAGGGGATGGCTCACATAGACATAGTTACTGTGGTCGGCAGCGTGTTCGGCGTTTGCCTGGTCATGATCCCCAACATCGTTAAGGAGGAAAACTCTTTGCTGAGCACCTGGAAGGAAGCTTTTGGCTACACCATGACCGTCATGGCCGGCCTGACCACTGCCCTCTCCATGATAGTCTACAGGTCCATCAAGGACAACATCAGCATGTGGACAGCCCTGTTCACCTTCAGCTGGACGGGGACGCTGTGGGGAGCGGCCACCATGTTCCTGCTCCAGGAGCCGATCGTGCCCCTGGATGGAGAAACCTGGAGCTACCTCCTGGCCATCTGCCTGTGCTCCACCGCAGCCTTCCTGGGGGTCTACTACGCCCTGAGCAAGTTCCACCCCGCGCTGGTGAGCACCGTGCAGCACCTGGAGGTCGTCATCGCCATGGCCCTGCAGCTCCTCGTGCTGCGCATCGTCCCAGGCGCCTGCGACCTGCTCGGGGCCGCCCTCATTCTGGCCAGTGTCTTCTTCCTGGCGTGTCACAAACTCTCCTGGATGAATTTAAGGCAGCAAGATTATCAGGAGATTGTGGACTCCTCCATTAAATGAACCACAGCTTTGCTGTCTGAGTCTGGCTGTGACCACGTGAACATAACTCATTTCGGCTCCCGTGCCCCGGCGTCGTGGCCAGGCCCTCTCTCTGCCATTTCAGTTCTCAGCTGATATAGCAATGTTGGTGTTCCCAGACTCCCATGCCAGGTGAATTTGTTCTGCTGCACATAACCACTGACATTTTGTCATCCACAAAAGGGCACCACACAGGGTGCATGAGCAGAAGCACAGGCTGGCCCACAGAAGGGAAGGCCAAGTCACACGTGTTCTTCCTCCCCTTCCCTGGATAAGGCAGTACAGAGGGGTTCACTAGTGACTCTCATTCCTGTGCACTGTGGAAGTAGGAAAATGAGCAGTAAAACCATTGCAGTGGTCCGAGTTCTCTGTAATGCTTCTTAAGTTTTGCCTGCAATATTCTAAATGAAGTAATGTTAAATTTCTGTGGCTAAAACTTATGTTTCCTGTGTGTATAGAAGTCAGTAAAGCTTCTTGTGCTTTGTGGTTAAATTTCTGTCTGAACCAATGCAGGAAGCCCAGACCTCCTGTAAGGGAAAGAGAGCCCCAAATGCTGAATCTCCAGTTGTGCCACAGCTGGGAAAGGTCCCCAGGAACTACAAGGTCTGTGATGGATCAAAGATCTACCCCGAAGCAGAGCAAAACCCTTTCTATGGAACCACTTTTTCTAAAAGAGGTTTTGACTATTATGCAAAGGAGGGGGAAAAAAGGGAGAAAATAAAGATTGTGTTTGAGGACAAGGTGTGAGCACTGCTGGTAACACTGACCAGCCTGGAAGGCAGCAGGGACTTCAGTCAGGGTGCCTGGGTCCCACCACTGCAGTTAGAAAGCAGATCTACAAAAAGCCCCAGGGTTCTGTGGTTGCTAACACTGCTCCTGGCCATGCTAATGTCCAGCTGTAAAGAGAAAGGCCAGCATCCAAGACTCTGTCAGTGGTCTCCATGCCAACCAGGCCCAGCAGGCATCTCCCCACCCCAGCCGATTGTGCCTCTGTTCTGGGACGTGAGCATTTTCCAAGGAAAAATGCATCACTCAGATCACCCCAACCACTCCAGCTTCCCCCATGGAAAACACATTTTACTTGGAAAAAGCCACAGCAGCAGCAATTACTTTTATTCCTATGAATACCCCGGAGAGCAGGTTCCCTGACCCCAGCCAGCCCAGGTCTGTGTGACACCCACGTCCTCCCACGTCGCTGACCCCCGGTGCCAGGGGGACAGGCTTCCTCAGGCACTGGCACAGTGACAGCTGCCCCGACCACTGTTTCCTTGAAGAGCAGGAGGAGCTGGCAGGAGGAGTTGTGCCCACTGCAGGAAGGACAGGAGGAAGGGGAGCAGGTAAAGCAATGTGGTGCTGGGAAAGCCGTGCCCGGCCAAAAGTCCCTCTGGTAGCTCAGGGCAGGGCAGTTCCCAGCACAGAATCTTGCTGTGCTTCTATCAGCTGATTTCTCTCTGGGGCAGATGGTCTTTCTTCCTCTGACTGCTCAGACAGCAGGAAAGCTTCCTTTATGGAAAGTAACCAGGGCAAAAGGCTCCAGCTCCCACAGCTGCCGTGCCTGTCCCGCTCCGCAGGGAGCCGAGCTCGTGACTGTGCCTCACTCCTGCCAACACATGCCATGCCTGCAGCCAGCTGGGCACCTGCTGCCAGCAAGGAGCACTCGGCAGCAACACTCCCCAGGAGCCTCCCCTGAGCAGCGGGGATGAGTCCTGAGCCACCCCAGAGCAGCAAAGCCCCCTCCTCACACCCTCCCTGCCCCCCCAGGCACCCTGAGCGCAGACTGGCAGAGGCACCCAGGAGCCAAGCAGGGCACAGTCCCCCCCCAGGACCTGGGTGATGGCCGGGAGGGTGCCCAGGGCTACGGAGCGTGGTGCTGCTCCAGCTGTGCCACCGCCTGCAGCAGGTCCTGCACCGCCAGGTCCACGTCTGCCCGCGAGGTGTGCCGGCCCACGCTGAGCCGCAGGGCGTTCTGGGCCACGGCGGGGGGGATCCCACAGCCCAGCAGGATCGGGGAGGGCCTGGGACACAAGGGGTGGGCGGGTTGGACTGAAGGCCAAGGAAACACACACCCCATCAGGAACCTCCCCAGGCCGTGAGAGGGAGCCCATGTGCTCCAGGCAAACCTGTCTCCTGTACAGCACCCTGACTGCTGTCCAAGGGCAGCTGCTCTCACTGCACTTGTTGCCCTACGGAGGATCTGGCTCTTCCCCTCCCAGGAAGAACCTGTGCCATGTCCCCGTGGGTTGGCAACTCTGCCATATCTAAAGAGCACTGCTCTAGACCAGACCAAAAGCAGCTGCTGTTCCCACCTTCCCCAGAGGAGCCATCTGGAGACCCAAATGGGGCTGCAGTGAGTGAGCCAGACACACGTGGATATAAGGCAGGCTCCCTTCTGGCAGCGACAGGAGTTCCAAAGTACTTCCAAGCTCAGCTGGATCACCAAAGCCAGGAGGGACAAAGTCCCTCCAAGCAGCAATCAAGCGTTCCAACTGTGTCTCCTGCAATAATCCCCTTCCCAGCCCTTCAGCCCCTCTGGAAAGCTCTGCACTCTCTCTGCTTCAGGTGACACTGCCCAAGCCCCACACAGGCCCCTTCCCTGCCCCGTTTCCCTCCCTTGGCAGACCCCGGGCCCGGAGCAGCCAGCGCTTACCGCTCCCCCTTGTCCGAGTGGCAGGCGGCCCCCACGCTGGCCAGCAGCACCTTGCAGTGAGCCAGCACCCTGTGCCCTGCAGGGACACAGCACAGCTCTGCTCTGTGCCAGGGCCACCCTGCCCCACGGCCACCCTGCCCCACAGCCCTGCCCGCTGCCACAGTGGGCACGGGGGCTGTGAGGGGCAGGGGCTTGGCTCCGTGGGCACAGCACAGGGCAGTGCTGGGGGAAGAGCTACCTTGGAGGCCTGGTCCCAGGATGGAGAAGTTAGAGGTGTTGCAGAGTCGCTTGGAGCCCTTAAAGCGACTGTTGAAGTGGATCTTCTCCTTCCCAAAGGAGGCCTGGAGAAATCAGAGGGCTGTGAACTCCTCGAGGTTCACGAGCAGCTCTGCCCTGACGAGGGGGTGGCAGGGCCAGAGGGACATAACCCCCCCTGCTCCAGGCCCTGCTCTGCAGGCTGACACCCCAGGAAGGGCCCAGGTGTGCTCACCTCCAGCCTGGCCTCCAGGTAATCCCGGACATCCCGCATATGAGCCTCGTAGGCCTCCCAGTTCTTGCTCACCAACTCTGCAGCCTGAGGACATAAAATCCCAACACTCTGATACCTCCCCCTGTGTGTGGTCCCTGGAATGAGAGTCCAGCCTGGACTCTGTGATTGCCCTCTGTGATTGCCAGTTCCCTGTGTCCCCCATGGCCCCTCGGTGCCCTGAGCTGTGTGACTGCCAGGGCAGCAAACCTGCACCTCATCCCACTGGCACCAGAAAGCTCCATCTCCCTTCCGTGTAGTTCTCCTGCCCTCCTGCACCCTAAGTTTGTCACTTCTAATGATCAGAAAGCACAAGTGGCTGTCCCTGTGCTGGTTCTGCCAGGAAGCACCTGCAGGGAACCACTTCAGCCCTGCCCATCACCAGCTCACCTGGCCCAGGCCAGCGATCATCGGGGTGTTCTCGGTGCTGGAATGGAAGAGGGAAGAGTGAGTTATTTCTCTGGACCAGAAACCCAACCTGTGGCACAGACATTCCCTGGGTGGGACCCCTCAGCACTGGCACCTCCCTGGGAAGGGGGCAGTTCCACTCTGGGGTCCCACCTGTGGCAAAGCCTGAGCCCCAGGGAGTTCCACACGTGGACGCGTGTCCCTGCTGGGCCGGGCTGCTCACCCCAGGGCTGGCAGTGACAGCTGCCAGCTCAGCTCAGATAAGGCAGCCACCTGTGGCTTGGCCACCAGCCCCAGCTCCTGGGCCACCCCCCCCACCTTACCCTGGGCGGAAGCTCCTCTCCTGTCCCCCCCCGAAGAGCAGGGGGTGCAGGGGGGCCGTGCTGCCGGGGCCGCGCACGTACAGGGCACCGATGCGGGGGCCATAGAACTGTGGGACAGACAGCACTGTGACCTGGGGACACTGCCAGCCCCTCCCGTGCTCCGGCACACACCCACTGCCCTCCAGGGCTGGGCTGGCCCCTGCCCATCCCACGGGCACAGAGCACTGCAGGGCTGTTCCCCAGCCCTGGTCCCCTCCTGCTCCCTCCTCCAGACAGGGCCCTGACCCGCAGGGTCTGCAGAGCCCCAGCCAGCAGGAAAGCTTCGGCCACTGACAAGGCACTGAGCTGTGGGGCCACCCAAAGTCCCCCTGGCACCCCCACAGAGATGTCTGACAGGGCAAACAGTGGCTGGGCCAGGTGAACAAGGCCACACCCTGTGTCCCCCCATGGTGAGGAGGAGGGGCTGTACCCTGTGTCCTCATGGTGAGGAGGGGCCTTACCCTGTGCCCCCACAGTGAGGAGGAGCCATACCTTGTGCCCCCCATGGTGAGGAGGGGCCTTACCCTGTGCCCCCACAATGAGGAGGAGCCACATCCTGTGCCCCCACAGTGAGGAGGAGCCGTACCTTGTGCCCCCCATGGTGAGGAGGAGCCTTACCCTGGGCCCCCCATGGTGAGGAGGAGCCGTATCCTGTGCCCCCACAGTGAGGAGGAGCCGTACCTTGTGCCCCACGATGGTGAGATAGTCCACGCCCAGCTCCTGCACGTCCACACGCCCCTTGCCGATCATCTGGGCCGCGTCCGTGTGCAGCAGCACCCGGGGCAGCCCCTGCCCCGCCCTGCGCTGGTTGAGGGCTCTGACGCGCTGGCTCAGCTCCGCCACGGGCTGTGGAGGGTGAGGGGCTGTGTCCAGGGCCCCCCGCTCCCTGCTCAGGCACCTCTTTGCGGGGCTGCCCAACACTCACCATGATGACGCCGGTCTCGTTGTTGGCCAACATGAGGGACACCAGGCAGGTGTTGGGCCGGATGGCAGCGAGGACATCGTCCACCTCGGCCCGCCCGCTCTGCGGGGACACGGGCACAAAGGTGGCTTCTGCGAGCAGAGAACAAGCATGAGGTTTGCTGGGGAGCCCAAGGGCACCTGAGGCTGCCTGCACCCCGCTGGGCAGGGCAGGAGTGTGGGGCAGCAGGTGCAAAGGCATGAAACACGTTCCTGAGGGAATGGGGCACTGCTGGTGGAGCCAGAGCCCTTTTGGGGGAAAGGGGAACAGCAACAGGGGAACAGGGGAAATGGAGCTTGTAGGTCCCACCCTCCTCCACAGACATGCCCGTGGAGAGAAGTCCACCACGCAAACCTCACCCTGCCCCTGTGCCACCCACCTGCCAGGCTGTCCTTGCCCAGCTGCTCCAGGGGCAGGCGGATGGAGTCGTGCTCCACACTGGATGTCACGATGTGCGGTGTCCCCGGGCTGTCCCCGGGCTGGCTCTCGAGGAAGTGCCTGCGGGCAGTGTGGATCACCATGTTGTTGGCCTGGGGACAGGAGACAGAGCGAGGTGAAGGCCTGGAGGAAGCAGGTGCCCTTCGTCTCCACCGACCCCATCGCTGTTTGCTGGGGAGGGGATCAGGGCTCAGTGCTCCCACCTCCGTGCCCCCCGAGGTGAACACGATGTCCTCAGGCCGGGCCCCCACCATCTGTGCCAGGCTCTCCCTGGCTCTGCCAATCAGCTCCTTGGCCTTCCTGCCTGCAGGACGACACCTGGCAGCTCCCATGGCCCCCGGACACGGGTCTGGCTCAGGGAGCCCCCTTTGCCCCCCTGGTCCTTACCTGCAGGGTGAGCGCTGCTGGGGTTGCCCCAAGCCTGGCTCAGGGCATCCTGCACGGCCTGGGCTGCCTCGGGGGCCAGCGGGGTGGTGGCGTTGTAGTCCAGGTACACCCTCCTGGGGGCAGGGGCAGGTGAGGAGCACTGAGGGAAGGGGGGGGGTGGACACAGGGCAGGGCAGGGTCTCACCCCTCAGACGGGTCACAACGCGCCTCTGCCGGCTCCGTCCCAGCGCCCATGGCTGCCCGCACTGTCCCGTCCTGCTGCCAGCACCGCCGAGGCCCTGCCCTGGCCCCGCCCTGGCACCCGGGCACAAACACGTGGGCAGCACGGGGAAGACCAGGACCCGCCCTGCCTGTACCAACACCCACCAATCAGCTCCCTCCTGCCTGTACCAGCGCCCACCAATCAGCTCCCCCCTGCTTGTGCCAGCCCCACCAATCAGCTCCCTCCTCCTCTACCAGCCCCACCAATCAGTTCCCTCCTGCTTGTGCCAGCCCCACCAATCAGCTGCCCCGTTACAGCCGCGCTCCCCGCTCGCTCTCACGCGCCGTTCCCGCGGGCCTCGGCGGAAGGGGCGGGGCCAGGCGCGCGCGGTTCCGGCGCGCGGGGGGCGGTTCCGGCGCGCGGGGGGCGGTTACGGAGGGGGCGGAAGTGGCGGCGCTGCCCCAGTCCAAGATGGCGGCGGCTCGGCCCGGCCCGGCCCCGCGCGCTCCGCACAGGCCCCGCGCGGCCCCGCGCGCGGTGTCGGTGAGCGCGGGGGGGGGCGGGAGCGGGGCCAGGGCCGTGACTGTGACTCAGCACCGGGGCCATGACTCGGCACCGCGGGCCCCGACACCCCGCCCGGGCCGGCGGGACCTGCGCGGGGCTGTGCCCGGGGCGGCCGCGCCGCGTGGGTGCGGGCCGGGCCGGGGCTGAGCGGGGACTCGGGCGCTGCCGGGCCGGGCCGGGCCCGCTCTCCCCCTGGTGTGCCGTGATTCCCAACCCGGCGCGGGGCGCGGCACCGCCGGGTGTCGGCTCACGCTCCGTATTAGGCTCGGAGCCGCTCCGGGGAGCGATCGGCCCGCCCGCAGAGCCGGGCAGGGGCCGGGCCGGCGCTCCGGCCGCACGGGGCCCAGAGCCCCGCTCTCACCGGGGGCCTGTGCGGGAACACGGCTCCCCTGACACCCCTCTCCTCTCGCTCATCCCCCAGGTCCTGTGGTAGCCCTCGCACTTGAGCAGGGATGGAATCACTGGACACCGAGGTGCGGGCACGCAAGACTCTGGGCACTGTGGAGTACGTGGAGTCGTCGGGCTTCGCGCAGGGGGTGCTGCCCACCAGGAAGGATGTGGTGCAGAACATGCTGTACCTGCTGCAGCCCAAGAGGGCCGGCCAGGCCCAGCGCTCCAAGGAGGACGCGGCACAGCTGCTGGCAGAGCACCTGCAGGAGCACTGGCTGGTCTGCAACCTGCACACCATCGCCACGCAGAACATAAAGAAACTCATCCTCAAAATGTACGAGGAGTTCACCAGGTTGTACCAGACCAGGAAGCAAAGACAGAACCAGAAGTTCTCCGATCGGGCCGACAAATTCAACGAGAGCTCGGAGAAGCTCTTTGATGTGTTCTGCACAGACACACAAATGAGGGATAAACTGGAGGAGTACAGTGGGATAAAAATGACCAGCATCGAGTGGAAGTTTCTGGAAGACCAGAGGAGCGAGAGAAAAATGTACTACGAAGATTTCACAGAGAAGCAGGAGCTGAAGATGATGGAGAGGAGGCAGAAGATCCAGTGTCTGGAGCACTTCAGGAAGCTCGCCAGGGAGGAGAAGGAGGGGAGGAAGGCGAAGGCGAGGGACCGGGGCGAGGAGCAGTCGGACGAAGGCACGAGCGTGGACGAGTCGTACCCCGCGGAGGAGGAGAACGGCGGCGCCCCGGCCTTCTCGCTGCGGGGCCGGCGCAAGCGCCGCTGCACCGCCAGCACCACCGCGCCCCTGGAGGGCGAGCACATACGGATGAGCATCCGCAGGGTCAGGCCTGGCTTCTACGAGACTGTGGAGAAGGTGAAGAACTGCTAGCGCCCGCCGCGGGGTGGGCACGGCTGCTGGAGTGCCAGGGGCAATGCACACCGGAGGCAAGTTTGAAACCCCACCACCCACTGGAAGTGATTGTTGTGGATCCCCAAGCCAGAGCTCAGGAACATCCTGCCTCCAGGGAAGAGGGCTGGGATGCTGACAACTGCAGCAAGGACTAAACCATGTGGATTTGGAAGGATGAGCTGTTAGCGGCCAGCGATGCCGAGGCTCAAACGTGGCCGATGATCCAAGGTTACGTAGCGTATAAGCCTCTTATTCCAAGGTCCTGTCTGCATCCGTGGAGTTTGGAAGTCTCTCAGCATTTCTGAGCCAGTGGTGGCCTAACAGTACAAACCAGGACTGGGATTTGCTGCAGGGTAATAGCTTGGACTTGCTGCTCCCAGAGAATCCACGCGCTGAGGAGCCCTGGCCCCCGTTGGCTACAGCAGGGCCAAAGGGACTCGGCCCTTCCCACAGGAGGCGGTGTTCCTGCAAGGAAGGAAGTGGGTTTGGAGCATGTGTCACCCAGCCCTAGAGAGGCACACTGCGCTTTTGGGAGGGCAGTGCTCTCCTGCTCAAGGTGGGGGGAGAGATCAGGAGACAGTGGAGTGCTTTGGCTGTAAAAGCGTTGGTGATTCTGAATGTTTTATTCTAGATTCTATTTTAATGACGTTTCCTTGATCAGGATAAACCTTCCTGTAACTGGATGAGTTTTATCATGAAGTCCCTAATATAGCATCTGGGGTGTGAATCCTAAATGAAGTGGTAATGTTTTATCTTCGGGGGGAGGGGGGTAACATAGGGGGAAATACAAATTGCATTATTTAGTTTTAAGATGAGAGTAATTTTATAAACTATTATCCTACCTTTTTAGGATGTAGGGAAGAAAAAGCCTTCCCAGGTGTGGGTAGCTGTGCTGTTCTCAGCAGCAGGCACCCGGATCTGGGCTTGCTTTTCCACCCTCAAGGTCATGCAGACCAGCAGTGGGGAGATAGTAGTTTTCCACCCAGAGATTGTTTGAACAAAGCGTGACCCTCTTGCCCACGTACATCCTGAGCAGTGACGTGTCTGTGACTTTTTTAGTTAGAGTTGCTTTACTGGTTTTTAAAGATGAGAGACTTGAACTTCCAGTGAAACCCAGTGCTGGAAATCTCTCTGGTGAGGTTCCCAAACCTTGCCAGGCCACACTGAAAATGGAAAACCCCCAAGTCTCTATTTGTCCACAAAAGATCTTTGGTAGAAAAAGCGCAAACTTGCCTGGTTTTAAAATTTACCTTCCAGTGTGAATGTTGGTTTCCCCACTCCAGTATCTCAGCTTTTCCCCATTTCTTTCCTCTCCGTCCTGCACATCATTTACTGACATTAACTCGTGCTCTTTCATTCTTTGGCTTTTGCTCCCTTTAACAATAAATGCATGTACAAATAATTTTGACAGTTCCTTTCCTTTTGATGAATCAGTGCTCAGACTGCTTTAAAGTCCCGTGCCAGAGGAGGGAGGGAACACAGAGCAGCTCTGGTGCCGTGGGCAGGGCTGGGCTGGCAGCCCTGGCTGTGCTGCCCCAGCAGGCCCCGTGTCCCGAGCGCTGCGGTTCCTCCCCGGGCCCTGGCTCCTCAGGCAGGGCCAGGGCCTCGCTCTGTGTCTGAGCAGCTCTCCATGGGAAGATGCTCCAGGACGTGTAGTGCCGTGTATTCACATCACTCTAGAGTTACAGGTTTGATTGCAGCACCCCCAGCCTCCGCTGCCTGACACTTGCAGCCTCCCTCTCTCCTCTGATGTGCTTCACTGACTTCCCCGTGCAAATTATGTCACGTTTAAACTATTTGCCTTCCAGCCCTGAAGTGCTGGACTTGAGCCTCTCACTGGGCCTCTACACCAGCAGCTCTGTTTCAGCAGGGAATATAGCCAAGCTCGGACCTCGCCGAAGTAGAAGTGTTTTAATAACTGCTGTAACCCCCCTTGTATTACAGATATAGCTGAAATATAAGTGCTTGTGTGTAAAGCAAATCCACCGGGGTTGGCTCGGATACGGAACACAGCTGTATAGTGCTTTATGATTTTCAGGGATTCAGGGAATTTAAGGTTGTCAAATCTGACTTCCTGTTTACCACAGGGAATTACATTTCATTCAGAAGCCCCACACTCAGCCTGCTGGTCTCAGTTGAACTGACGTGTCTGACAGAAAGTCGAGCCGAAGGTGTCAGCAATCTGCTGCCTTGCTCATTGCCTACTTAGTGATTTGCCACCTTCACTGTTTCAAAAAATAAAAAGAAGCAAAAACAAGTCCGACCATCTTCTAGGCTGGGATTCTCTTCATGCCATCCTGTACAGGCTGAGCAGTGTGTAACCATTGAAATCATATTTGGGGCTTTTTTAACTGAGTTTGACTGTGGATAGAGCCAAAGCCTGGCTCTGTTTCTGCTGCAACAGGGGGGAAATTTCTAAATCATGTATTCTGATTACTCTTCTTTGGGACCATGGTGCCTTTTTAATCAGGACAGCAAATCTTGTCCCAGGATTCTGTACTTTTGTACGTTAACAGTTGTTGACTTTCCTTTTTGGTGTGTCCCAAATAAATTAATATAACATACCTCTGGGCTTTTGTTTCTTCTTTCTAAAGGGGGAGGAAAGAGGAAACTGAAGCTAAAATAAATCTTCTCTGCTTCAGCTCTCCCTCATGGGCCCTGCAGGAGCAGCTGTGGTGTGTGCAGGGGGACTGTGTGGGGCAGCAGTAGGGAAGCTGCTGGAAATGGGAATCTAGCCTGGAGCAGCCCAAGGTGAAGGGGGGGAGGGATGAAACCTCTGCACGTGTTGGCAGCATTTCATGTGGGCTCTTGGTGCCTCAGGTGTGGGATCGGCATTGGACACAAAGGCCTGGTCCCACACATGGGGGTCCCACACGTGGGTGTCCCACATGTGGGTGTCCCACACGTGGGTGTCCCAGTGCTGCCTGTTCTGTGGTGGCTCAGGGATTTGGTGTGGGAGATGAGTGAAGGGCAGGGCTGTCCAACAGACACACAGGGCCGTGGTTTGCGCCACAGACCCTCAGCGAGGAAGGGAAGTGGTAAAAGAGGAAATGCTGGAAAGGGCATGTTTGCTTCAACGGCTTTTGCAGGAGGGAACCAAGTGCATCCCAGGGGTATGGACACTTTTGCTGGACACTGAGTCACTAATTTAGGGCATTTGAGGAGAAATATCTTCAGCCTTCGCACCCTGAACCTTTCTGCAAGGGGAGCAGTAGAAAGGAGAGGACACCCTGAAACCCCTGCACCCCAGCCTGGGGCCCTGGCAGCCAGGCTGGGCACGTGCCAGCCCCAGGGAGGTTTTACACCCCTCTGCAAGGAAAAGCTGCCTTTTCACAGCCCTTGCAAGTTCCTCAGAGCTGCCCAGGCCAGCCCTAGGCGAGGTCGCACAGAAATCCCCGGCTGATCTCCCAGCACGGATGTGCCACTTCACATGGCACACAGCAGCCACTGCTCTGCCTCCTGCCCGGCTCAGAAAGGGGAAGGAACCCAAAAAAACAACCCAAAATGCAAATCACGGCACTACTGAGCAGGCTGGATGTGGAAAACAATGCCTGTGACTCAGCACAGAAAGAGTCACAAAGCTGGAATTTAAACAAGTCCAGGCCCAGCACTGTGGGCTCACAGTGTGTTGGGCAGTGCCTGCTCATGAAGGAGGTGGATGGGTACAGGGAGGGAGAAGCACCAGAGCCCTGTCCTAGAGCTGCCAGACAGCTTAACACAGGGTGACAGGGACAAATTGCGGCACTCCAGGGAAAAAAAGTATTCCCAGAAAGGGTGGAGCAGACACGTGAAGCTGTGTCATGACTGTGCTTGTGCTCAGCACCTGTGGCTGGGCTCCAGGGGAGCTCCAGGAGGGGAGATGAACCTCCTGCTTCACCTGACACCCACACTTTGTCCCCTGGAGGAGAGACACGAGGCACTGGCAGTGGTGAAGCTGCCCCCACCACGGCAGAGCTGGGCACCGAAATCCCAGTGTGGGGCACAGGAACCCAGCATGACACCTGCCTGACCCTCATCCCACTGCTCCTGCTGCCTCCATGAAGAGTCCCCCTGAATGCTGGAAGGAGCTGCAGTGAGCATTTCCAGAGCAAACGTGTTAATTCATTAACCAGACACGCTCGAGGGTATTTCCTGCTCTCGCAGAGGGTGTTGTCTTGTTATTCTTCCCGAGTTTCTGGACAGCAGATGCTTCCTCCTGGCACGGCTTGGGAGCCAGCACATACTGCTCCCATCTCTTAAGACTACTAATCCAAGTTCCTCCCCATATTGCCTGGCCCTGCCCCACAGAGTCCCCTCTCACACACTCTCTGGTCCCGCTGAGGTTGGGCTGTGCTGTGCAGCAGGAGCCAGCCGGGGTGGGGACAGCTCTGCGCAGCCACAGCAGCCCTGGCAGAGCCCGCTGGGCAGCAGGGACACATCTCCAGAGGGAGGGAGGCTGGAAATTGATCCTGGGGAAATCCAAACGTTTGGGAATTGGGGTAGGAGCTTTTTCTTTGCTGGCCACCTGGTACAGAGCAGCCAGGCCCTCAGACTTCCCTATGCCAGGTGCTTTCAAGGACCCAGTTTCCCCCTGGCTCCAAGTTTTTTACAGCTGCATATGTCCAGTGAAATCACTTTATGGCCCAGTTTTGGGAAGGGGGTGAGGACAGAACTGCAGGCAGCACCTGCCCAGGTATTCCCTGGGCTCGCTCATGGCACTGCCATGGCTCTGGCAGCCTGTTTGCTTGAACGGTACCCCAACAACCTTTTGTGGAGTTTCTTTGTGAGTCAGTGCTTCCTGCTGCCCTGCAGAAGCTGCCTACAACCTCAGGAGACCAGTTGGCCCAGCCTCCAGCAGCATTTTACACCCTTTTGCAGCCGATGTGCACCAAAATCACTCCCATCTCGGCTCCCCCCTCTCTGGAACGCATTAATTATGAAAGCACGGCTGACGGTTCCTCCTGCAGTACCCTCGGGGTGTTCCTATCTTGGGACAAACCACATTGCCCTTCAGAGACGGTGGGAAGGGAAGGGAGGGTGTGAGGGGAGGACAAACTCAAAGACCTGACTATCTTTTGTTGTATCACATCCCTTCTGTTGGGCCGTTACTTCCCACATGCTCCTGCAGTTTCTGGATGAGAGAAGCAGGTGTTGTGGAAAGTCCAGAAATTTTGGGAGACGCCTGGCTGACCACAGGGACGAGAGAGGCGGGACCCCCTCTCTGCGGCCCCCCCGGGTGGTCCTTGCGGGGCAAAGCTGAGCCGCCCTCCCGCCGGCTGTGGGTGCCCAGCGCTGGGAGCAGCCCGACCCCAACCCGCGCCTGGGGGGCACAGGGGGCGCAGGGACAGGCCCGGCCGCGCCTCGGGGCCAGCGCAGCGGGAGGGACGGCTCAGGTTACCGGCCTCGTACAGAAATGAGTGCGGCCGCGGGAGCCCGGGGAGGTTTGTGCTGTCCGCAGCCGAGCTGTATTAAAGGGGAGCGGCGGGGCGGCCGCGGGGCTCCTCCGGCAGCCACCCCTCGGCATGGCAGGGCCGGGGGGCGACGGGGACCTGCGGCGCCTGCTGAAGCTGCACCGCACCGAGATTGCCATGGCCGTGGACGACGTGTTCCCGCTGCTGCACGGCCTGGCTGACCACGACGTGGTCCCCGAGCATATCTTCAAGGTGAGGCGGCGGGGCGGGAGGAGATGGGCATGCCGTGGGGGCCGGGACCGGCTGGCAGCGCCGGGACGCGTGCCAGCGGGCCGTGGTGGCACTGGCAGGAGACGCTGAGCCGGGCGGAGCGGGAGGGCTCCCAGCGCGCTTTCCATGCCCTGCTCACCTGGCTGCTGGGCCGCGACGCCGCCGCCCTGCGCGACTTCTGGGCCGTGCTCTTCAAGGACTACAACCTGGAGCGCTACGCCCGGCTCCGGCCCGTCCGCGGCGCCTTCCCCAGAGGTACTGGGGGGTCAGGAGGGACCGGCATCCCGGGTCCTGCCAGTGGGCAGGGGTGGCACCCCGGGCTGGCCGCGCCTGTCCCAGGCCCTGTCCCTCTTTCAGAGGCGGAGCTGGGTCGGCAGCGCCGTGGCAGGCGTCTGTCCCCCAGCCCCACGGCACCGGCCCCACACAGACCCCAAGGCAAGAGGAAAGCCCCTGAGGAGCGGGACAAGGCCCGGGCAGCACAGCCCTCCCCACGGCACACCACCAGTCCTGGTATGGAGACCCCGAGTGGGATGGAGACAGGCTGGGGTGCTGGGGGGTGCCCGAGGTGTAGGAGGGTGTTGTGACCCCTGACACCCACCCTCATAACGCTGCAGGGCCCCTGGCAAAGGCAAAGACTGTGAAGAAGCCGGAGGGCGCAGATACCCCCCGCACCCCTCGTGCCGGCGGTGAGTGTCAACCCCCCCTGGGCAGCATCTGCCTGTGCCCCCTGTTTGCCCACAGCCATGGGCAGGGGGCTGCTCACCCCACTGAGCCCCCCTCAACCACAGCCCTCCAGGCAGTGGCTGCCTCAGTGCAGAGAGCAGTGGCTGTGGCGGGTGGTGAGGTGCCCATCAGCCGTGGGGCCATCGAGGGCATCCTCATCAAACACGTGCTGGAGCCAGGTAGGTGCAGCCCAGCTCAGCCCAGCCACCTCCTGCCCAGTTAAGCTCCCAAATTCAGGAGCCACCCTCATACATGAGAGGAAGCTGGAGCTGCCTCTGGCCCCTCTTGCAGGCAGCTCCAGGACAGGCAGCAGAGCTGGGAATGAGCCATACACCCAGGCTGCCCGCGACGAGCCGGGGGCCAGGAGCAGAAGCCACAGCCTGAAGCCCCCTGCCCAGCCCAAAGCATCCCAAAGTGTACAGATGCCCACCCACCTGTTTTCAACCTCCCTTGTGCAGCTGCCAGGGCTGTGGCAGGGGGTTGTCCTTGCACGGCATCATGACCATGGCCTGGGAGTGTCCCCCTGTGCCAGCACTGCCTTTCCAACCCTTTTCTTTTCTCACCCGTAGAACAGGGAACCCCAGCTGCACCCCCAGGGCCAGCTGCCAGTGCCCACCATGTACAGCCAGCAGCCTGTGCCCCTCCAGGTGAGCCCTGGGTGTGACACCCATTGCACCCCTGAGAGGAACTGTTTGGGTGTCCCTGGCATGTCCACTGGCCTGGCCTAGCACAGGAAATCCAGGGATCAACTACTGGGGGGCTCACCAGGTTACAACGCCCAAGAGACAGGCAATTCACACCCTGAAGGGGTTGGTGTGTTTGGTGCAGGGGGAGTGATGCAGGGGGAGAGGGTGAGGGGGATGACAGACACTACCACAGCCACGGTTTCAGCCTGGTGGTGGTGGTGACCTCCTGCCCACTCCCCCGGGGCAGGAGAATGAGGACGAGTGTGCAGCCTGCGGTGACGGCGGTGAGCTGATCTGCTGTGATGGCTGCCCCAGGGCCTTCCACCTCACCTGCCTGGTGCCCCCGCTGCCCCGCGTCCCCAGGTGAGTCCCAGGGTGCCATGGGGACCCCAGAGCACCCTCGCTGTCTCTCACTGCCCCCTGTGCAGTGGGACATGGCGATGTGGCTCCTGTGTGACGAGTGTGGCTGAGCCGGGACAGCTGCTGGAGGCAGATGTGGCTGTGCAGCGACCCCTCGAGATCGCCGGGGAGGAGGGATGTGATACCCGGCTGGGTGGAGCTGATGGGAGTGTCTGTAGCCACTGCTTCACCCGGATCCCCACCCCCCAACACTGTCCTGCTCCCAGTGCAGAGCCCAGGTGAGCTCCCATCACCCTCACATCCCAGCCTTAATTCCCCCCCTGGAGGGGTCTGCCCTGACAGTCTGTGTTACCCCTGAGGGTGTAGGGGGCTGCTGCTCTGCACATCCTGCGCACGCACCCCGGACATGGGCAGCCTGGACACCACCACAGCAGCTGGTGACCAACCGGCCCAGGCAGCCAAGGTCAGTACAACTCGAGCCAGGGAACGCTGGGAGAGTGGGTACAGGGAGCGGTGAGGGGGAGGAATGGTGCTTCAGGCTGGGACAGGGACAGGCCAACACTAGGTGGAGGCAAGTTAGTGAAGCTGTGCTTCGGAAACATGAGCTGAGGCTGCACCAGGTGAGGGACTGAACCTGGTTACTAACCCTGACCAAAAGGAGTGTGAGCTGAGGGCAGGCAGGGGCAGGACATCTCTCCTCCCACAGGCAGAGGAAGGAGCCCTCAGCAGTGACCCTGTGCTGAGCCGGGATGAGCTCGATGCACTCCTGGGTGAGGTAAGACTTTGTGGGACACCAACAGGCAGAGTCCATCCAAAGGGGACTGTGTCTTCAGTGTGACCCACAGGGTAACAGTGGGCTGTGGATCAGGCAGGGTGTGCCTGGAGACCCCAAGGGGGCAGGATGTGGGATGGAAAGCAAAAATAAACCCCCGGGGCTGTCCCGCAGGGCACGTGGGATGGGATCTTGCAGTGGGCATTCCAGAGCATGGCACGGCCCCTGGCAGACACACACGGGCTCCTCGCCTAGTGCACACTACCCCGGTGGCACCACCGACATCACAGGAGTGCAGAAGCAGCCCCTAGGGAAACTGTGCCACAGGAGGTACACAGGCATCACGGCAGCTCCAGAAACCCAACAGCATAAATAAGAGAGCCTCACAGAACAACCCAAAGCACTTGGACACTGGCAAACAACACATCACAGCCAACGACGCTCAACAGAGTACAGGGAAAGTATAAATGACCAAAAGATTATGAAAAACAAAATAAAGAAAGCATAATAGAATAGGAAAAAAAAATCTAAAATATAAGAAAAAAGAGACTAAATTTCCAAAAGAAGTATTGGTAAATATCACTAATATCTATAAAAAAAAAAAAAGGCAAGGCAGTAAACACTGAATCAAGCCAAACATAAAAAAAAAGATGGCACAAAAGCCTACAGCACCCGGTATTCCCAGGCGGTCTCCCATCCAAGTACTAACCGGGCCCGACCCTGCTTAGCTTCCGAGATCAGACGAGATCGGGCGTTCTCAGGGTGGTATGGCCGTAGGCACCCCACAGCCCCACAGCGCCGCTCTTGCCCACCCACAACACCCACTCGCCCTCCCCAGAAATAAGACAACCTCACCACTGGCAACAACGGACAAGACACCTGCCCGACATCCCCTCTTCCACCCACACACTTGCCCCCTGCCCACCCCACCAGCCACGCCAAAACACACCCGCCGACCCTCAGCCCCACAGCGCCCGCCCCAAACGCCCCGAGGGCAAAAGAAGGCACGCTGCCCGCCAGCACGGGGCAAAAGCCTACAGCACCCGGTATTCCCAGGCGGTCTCCCATCCAAGTACTAACCGGGCCCGACCCTGCTTAGCTTCCGAGATCAGACGAGATCGGGCGTTCTCAGGGTGGTATGGCCGTAGGCACCCCACAGCCCCACAGCGCCGCTCTTGCCCACCCACAACACCCACTCGCCCTCCCAAAAACACAACACTACACCACTGGCAACGACGGACGAGACACCTGCCCGACACCCCCTCTGCCACCCTCACACTTGCCCCCTGCCCACCCCACCAGCCACGCCAAAACACACCCGCCGACCCTCAGCCCCACAGCGCCCGCCCCAAACGCCCCGAGGGCAAAAGAAGGCACGCTGCCCGCCAGCACGGGGCAAAAGCCTACAGCACCCGGTATTCCCAGGCGGTCTCCCATCCAAGTACTAACCGGGCCCGACCCTGCTTAGCTTCCGAGATCAGACGAGATCGGGCGTTCTCAGGGTGGTATGGCCGTAGGCACCCCACAGCCCCACAGCGCCGCTCTTGCCCACCCACAACACCCACTCGCCCTCCCAAAAACACCACAACCTCGCCACTGGCAACGACGGACAAGACACCTGCCCGACACCCCCTCTGCCACCCTCACACTTGCCCCCTGCCCACCCCACCAGCCACGCCAAAACACACCCGCCGACCCTCAGCCCGCCCCAAACGCCCCGAGGGCAAAAGAAGGCACGCTGCCCGCCAGCACGGGGCAAAAGCCTACAGCACCCGGTATTCCCAGGCGGTCTCCCATCCAAGTACTAACCGGGCCCGACCCTGCTTAGCTTCCGAGATCAGACGAGATCGGGCGTTCTCAGGGTGGTATGGCCGTAGGCACCCCACAGCCCCACAGCGCCGCTCTTGCCCACCCACAACACCCACTCGCCCTCCCAAAAACACAACACTACACCACTGGCAACGACGGACGAGACACCTGCCCGACACCCCCTCTGCCACCCTCACACTTGCCCCCTGCCCACCCCACCAGCCACGCCAAAACACACCCGCCGACCCTCAGCCCCACAGCGCCCGCCCCAAACGCCCCGAGGGCAAAAGAAGGCACGCTGCCCGCCAGCACGGGGCAAAAGCCTACAGCACCCGGTATTCCCAGGCGGTCTCCCATCCAAGTACTAACCGGGCCCGACCCTGCTTAGCTTCCGAGATCAGACGAGATCGGGCGTTCTCAGGGTGGTATGGCCGTAGGCACCCCACAGCCCCACAGCGCCGCTCTTGCCCACCCACAACACCCACTCGCCCTCCCAAAAACACAACACTACACCACTGGCAACGACGGACGAGACACCTGCCCGACACCCCCTCTGCCACCCTCACACTTGCCCCCTGCCCACCCCACCAGCCACGCCAAAACACACCCGCCGACCCTCAGCCCCACAGCGCCCGCCCCAAACGCCCCGAGGGCAAAAGAAGGCACGCTGCCCGCCAGCACGGGGCAAAAGCCTACAGCACCCGGTATTCCCAGGCGGTCTCCCATCCAAGTACTAACCGGGCCCGACCCTGCTTAGCTTCCGAGATCAGACGAGATCGGGCGTTCTCAGGGTGGTATGGCCGTAGGCACCCCACAGCCCCACAGCGCCGCTCTTGCCCACCCACAACACCCACTCGCCCTCCCCAGAAATACGACAACCTCACCACTGGCAACGACGGACAAGACACCTGCCCGACATCCCCTCTTCCACCCACACACTTGCCCCCTGCCCACCCCACCAGCCACGCCAAAACACACCCGCCGACCCTCAGCCCCACAGCGCCCGCCCCAAACGCCCCGAGGGCAAAAGAAGGCACGCTGCCCGCCAGCACGGGGCAAAAGCCTACAGCACCCGGTATTCCCAGGCGGTCTCCCATCCAAGTACTAACCGGGCCCGACCCTGCTTAGCTTCCGAGATCAGACGAGATCGGGCGTTCTCAGGGTGGTATGGCCGTAGGCACCCCACAGCCCCACAGCGCCGCTCTTGCCCACCCACAACACCCACTCGCCCTCCCAAAAACACCACAACCTCACCACTGGCAACGACGGACGAGACACCTGCCCGACACCCCCTCTGCCACCCTCACACTTGCCCCCTGCCCACCCCACCAGCCACGCCAAAACACACCCGCCGACCCTCAGCCCGCCCCAAACGCCCCGAGGGCAAAAGAAGGCACGCTGCCCGCCAGCACGGGGCAAAAGCCTACAGCACCCGGTATTCCCAGGCGGTCTCCCATCCAAGTACTAACCGGGCCCGACCCTGCTTAGCTTCCGAGATCAGACGAGATCGGGCGTTCTCAGGGTGGTATGGCCGTAGGCACCCCACAGCCCCACAGCGCCGCTCTTGCCCACCCACAACACCCACTCGCCCTCCCAAAAACACAACACTACACCACTGGCAACGACGGACGAGACACCTGCCCGACACCCCCTCTGCCACCCTCACACTTGCCCCCTGCCCACCCCACCAGCCACGCCAAAACACACCCGCCGACCCTCAGCCCCACAGCGCCCGCCCCAAACGCCCCGAGGGCAAAAGAAGGCACGCTGCCCGCCAGCACGGGGCAAAAGCCTACAGCACCCGGTATTCCCAGGCGGTCTCCCATCCAAGTACTAACCGGGCCCGACCCTGCTTAGCTTCCGAGATCAGACGAGATCGGGCGTTCTCAGGGTGGTATGGCCGTAGGCACCCCACAGCCCCACAGCGCCGCTCTTGCCCACCCACAACACCCACTCGCCCTCCCAAAAACACCACAACCTCACCACTGGCAACGACGGACGAGACACCTGCCCGACACCCCCTCTGCCACCCTCACACTTGCCCCCTGCCCACCCCACCAGCCACGCCAAAACACACCCGCCGACCCTCAGCCCGCCCCAAACGCCCCGAGGGCAAAAGAAGGCACGCTGCCCGCCAGCACGGGGCAAAAGCCTACAGCACCCGGTATTCCCAGGCGGTCTCCCATCCAAGTACTAACCGGGCCCGACCCTGCTTAGCTTCCGAGATCAGACGAGATCGGGCGTTCTCAGGGTGGTATGGCCGTAGGCACCCCACAGCCCCACAGCGCCGCTCTTGCCCACCCACAACACCCACTCGCCCTCCCAAAAACACAACACTACACCACTGGCAACGACGGACGAGACACCTGCCCGACACCCCCTCTGCCACCCTCACACTTGCCCCCTGCCCACCCCACCAGCCACGCCAAAACACACCCGCCGACCCTCAGCCCCACAGCGCCCGCCCCAAACGCCCCGAGGGCAAAAGAAGGCACGCTGCCCGCCAGCACGGGGCAAAAGCCTACAGCACCCGGTATTCCCAGGCGGTCTCCCATCCAAGTACTAACCGGGCCCGACCCTGCTTAGCTTCCGAGATCAGACGAGATCGGGCGTTCTCAGGGTGGTATGGCCGTAGGCACCCCACAGCCCCACAGCGCCGCTCTTGCCCACCCACAACACCCACTCGCCCTCCCAAAAACACCACAACCTCACCACTGGCAACGACGGACGAGACACCTGCCCGACACCCCCTCTGCCACCCTCACACTTGCCCCCTGCCCACCCCACCAGCCACGCCAAAACACACCCGCCGACCCTCAGCCCCACAGCGCCCGCCCCAAACGCCCCGAGGGCAAAAGAAGGCACGCTGCCCGCCAGCACGGGGCAAAAGCCTACAGCACCCGGTATTCCCAGGCGGTCTCCCATCCAAGTACTAACCGGGCCCGACCCTGCTTAGCTTCCGAGATCAGACGAGATCGGGCGTTCTCAGGGTGGTATGGCCGTAGGCACCCCACAGCCCCACAGCGCCGCTCTTGCCCACCCACAACACCCACTCGCCCTCCCAAAAACACCACAACCTCGCCACTGGCAACGACGGACAAGACACCTGCCCGACACCCCCTCTGCCACTCACACACTTGCCCCCTGCCCACCCCACCAGCCACGCCAAAACACACCCGCCGACCCTCAGCCCGCACCGCCCGCCTCAAACGCCCCGAGGGCAAAAGAAGGCACGCTGCCCGCCAGCACGGGGCAAAAGCCTACAGCACCCGGTATTCCCAGGCGGTCTCCCATCCAAGTACTAACCGGGCCCGACCCTGCTTAGCTTCCGAGATCAGACGAGATCGGGCGTTCTCAGGGTGGTATGGCCGTAGGCACCCCACAGCCCCACAGCGCCGCTCTTGCCCACCCACAACACCCACTCGCCCTCCCAAAAACACCACAACCTCACCACTGGCAACGACGGACGAGACACCTGCCCGACACCCCCTCTGCCACTCACACACTTGCCCCCTGCCCACCCCACCAGCCACGCCAAAACACACCCGCCGACCCTCAGCCCGCACCGCCCGCCTCAAACGCCCCGAGGGCAAAAGAAGGCACGCTGCCCGCCAGCACGGGGCAAAAGCCTACAGCACCCGGTATTCCCAGGCGGTCTCCCATCCAAGTACTAACCGGGCCCGACCCTGCTTAGCTTCCGAGATCAGACGAGATCGGGCGTTCTCAGGGTGGTATGGCCGTAGGCACCCCACAGCCCCACAGCGCCGCTCTTGCCCACCCACAACACCCACTCGCCCTCCCAAAAACACAACACTACACCACTGGCAACGACGGACGAGACACCTGCCCGACACCCCCTCTGCCACTCACACGCTTGCCCCCTGCCCACCCCACCAGCCACGCCAAAACACACCCGCCGACCCTCAGCCCGCCCCAAACGCCCCGAGGGCAAAAGAAGGCACGCTGCCCGCCAGCACGGGGCAAAAGCCTACAGCACCCGGTATTCCCAGGCGGTCTCCCATCCAAGTACTAACCGGGCCCGACCCTGCTTAGCTTCCGAGATCAGACGAGATCGGGCGTTCTCAGGGTGGTATGGCCGTAGGCACCCCACAGCCCCACAGCGCCGCTCTTGCCCACCCACAACACCCACTCGCCCTCCCCAGAAATAAGACAACCTCACCACTGGCAACAACGGACAAGACACCTGCCCGACATCCCCTCTTCCACCCACACACTTGCCCCCTGCCCACCCCACCAGCCACGCCAAAACACACCCGCCGACCCTCAGCCCCACAGCGCCCGCCCCAAACGCCCCGAGGGCAAAAGAAGGCACGCTGCCCGCCAGCACGGGGCAAAAGCCTACAGCACCCGGTATTCCCAGGCGGTCTCCCATCCAAGTACTAACCGGGCCCGACCCTGCTTAGCTTCCGAGATCAGACGAGATCGGGCGTTCTCAGGGTGGTATGGCCGTAGGCACCCCACAGCCCCACAGCGCCGCTCTTGCCCACCCACAACACCCACTCGCCCTCCCAAAAACACAACACTACACCACTGGCAACGACGGACGAGACACCTGCCCGACACCCCCTCTGCCACCCTCACACTTGCCCCCTGCCCACCCCACCAGCCACGCCAAAACACACCCGCCGACCCTCAGCCCCACAGCGCCCGCCCCAAACGCCCCGAGGGCAAAAGAAGGCACGCTGCCCGCCAGCACGGGGCAAAAGCCTACAGCACCCGGTATTCCCAGGCGGTCTCCCATCCAAGTACTAACCGGGCCCGACCCTGCTTAGCTTCCGAGATCAGACGAGATCGGGCGTTCTCAGGGTGGTATGGCCGTAGGCACCCCACAGCCCCACAGCGCCGCTCTTGCCCACCCACAACACCCACTCGCCCTCCCAAAAACACCACAACCTCGCCACTGGCAACGACGGACAAGACACCTGCCCGACACCCCCTCTGCCACCCTCACACTTGCCCCCTGCCCACCCCACCAGCCACGCCAAAACACACCCGCCGACCCTCAGCCCGCCCCAAACGCCCCGAGGGCAAAAGAAGGCACGCTGCCCGCCAGCACGGGGCAAAAGCCTACAGCACCCGGTATTCCCAGGCGGTCTCCCATCCAAGTACTAACCGGGCCCGACCCTGCTTAGCTTCCGAGATCAGACGAGATCGGGCGTTCTCAGGGTGGTATGGCCGTAGGCACCCCACAGCCCCACAGCGCCGCTCTTGCCCACCCACAACACCCACTCGCCCTCCCAAAAACACAACACTACACCACTGGCAACGACGGACGAGACACCTGCCCGACACCCCCTCTGCCACCCTCACACTTGCCCCCTGCCCACCCCACCAGCCACGCCAAAACACACCCGCCGACCCTCAGCCCCACAGCGCCCGCCCCAAACGCCCCGAGGGCAAAAGAAGGCACGCTGCCCGCCAGCACGGGGCAAAAGCCTACAGCACCCGGTATTCCCAGGCGGTCTCCCATCCAAGTACTAACCGGGCCCGACCCTGCTTAGCTTCCGAGATCAGACGAGATCGGGCGTTCTCAGGGTGGTATGGCCGTAGGCACCCCACAGCCCCACAGCGCCGCTCTTGCCCACCCACAACACCCACTCGCCCTCCCAAAAAACACCACAACCTCGCCACTGGCAACGACGGACGAGACACCTGCCCGACACCCCCTCTGCCACCCTCACACTTGCCCCCTGCCCACCCCACCAGCCACGCCAAAACACACCCGCCGACCCTCAGCCCGCCCCAAACGCCCCGAGGGCAAAAGAAGGCACGCTGCCCGCCAGCACGGGGCAAAAGCCTACAGCACCCGGTATTCCCAGGCGGTCTCCCATCCAAGTACTAACCGGGCCCGACCCTGCTTAGCTTCCGAGATCAGACGAGATCGGGCGTTCTCAGGGTGGTATGGCCGTAGGCACCCCACAGCCCCACAGCGCCGCTCTTGCCCACCCACAACACCCACTCGCCCTCCCAAAAACACAACACTACACCACTGGCAACGACGGACGAGACACCTGCCCGACACCCCCTCTGCCACCCTCACACTTGCCCCCTGCCCACCCCACCAGCCACGCCAAAACACACCCGCCGACCCTCAGCCCCACAGCGCCCGCCCCAAACGCCCCGAGGGCAAAAGAAGGCACGCTGCCCGCCAGCACGGGGCAAAAGCCTACAGCACCCGGTATTCCCAGGCGGTCTCCCATCCAAGTACTAACCGGGCCCGACCCTGCTTAGCTTCCGAGATCAGACGAGATCGGGCGTTCTCAGGGTGGTATGGCCGTAGGCACCCCACAGCCCCACAGCGCCGCTCTTGCCCACCCACAACACCCACTCGCCCTCCCCAGAAATACGACAACCTCACCACTGGCAACGACGGACAAGACACCTGCCCGACATCCCCTCTTCCACCCACACACTTGCCCCCTGCCCACCCCACCAGCCACGCCAAAACACACCCGCCGACCCTCAGCCCCACAGCGCCCGCCCCAAACGCCCCGAGGGCAAAAGAAGGCACGCTGCCCGCCAGCACGGGGCAAAAGCCTACAGCACCCGGTATTCCCAGGCGGTCTCCCATCCAAGTACTAACCGGGCCCGACCCTGCTTAGCTTCCGAGATCAGACGAGATCGGGCGTTCTCAGGGTGGTATGGCCGTAGGCACCCCACAGCCCCACAGCGCCGCTCTTGCCCACCCACAACACCCACTCGCCCTCCCAAAAACACCACAACCTCACCACTGGCAACGACGGACGAGACACCTGCCCGACACCCCCTCTGCCACCCTCACACTTGCCCCCTGCCCACCCCACCAGCCACGCCAAAACACACCCGCCGACCCTCAGCCCGCCCCAAACGCCCCGAGGGCAAAAGAAGGCACGCTGCCCGCCAGCACGGGGCAAAAGCCTACAGCACCCGGTATTCCCAGGCGGTCTCCCATCCAAGTACTAACCGGGCCCGACCCTGCTTAGCTTCCGAGATCAGACGAGATCGGGCGTTCTCAGGGTGGTATGGCCGTAGGCACCCCACAGCCCCACAGCGCCGCTCTTGCCCACCCACAACACCCACTCGCCCTCCCAAAAACACAACAACCTCACCACTGGCAACGACGGACGAGACACCTGCCCGACACCCCCTCTGCCACCCTCACACTTGCCCCCTGCCCACCCCACCAGCCACGCCAAAACACACCCGCCGACCCTCAGCCCCACAGCGCCCGCCCCAAACGCCCCGAGGGCAAAAGAAGGCACGCTGCCCGCCAGCACGGGGCAAAAGCCTACAGCACCCGGTATTCCCAGGCGGTCTCCCATCCAAGTACTAACCGGGCCCGACCCTGCTTAGCTTCCGAGATCAGACGAGATCGGGCGTTCTCAGGGTGGTATGGCCGTAGGCACCCCACAGCCCCACAGCGCCGCTCTTGCCCACCCACAACACCCACTCGCCCTCCCAAAAACACAACACTACACCACTGGCAACGACGGACGAGACACCTGCCCGACACCCCCTCTGCCACCCTCACACTTGCCCCCTGCCCACCCCACCAGCCACGCCAAAACACACCCGCCGACCCTCAGCCCCACAGCGCCCGCCCCAAACGCCCCGAGGGCAAAAGAAGGCACGCTGCCCGCCAGCACGGGGCAAAAGCCTACAGCACCCGGTATTCCCAGGCGGTCTCCCATCCAAGTACTAACCGGGCCCGACCCTGCTTAGCTTCCGAGATCAGACGAGATCGGGCGTTCTCAGGGTGGTATGGCCGTAGGCACCCCACAGCCCCACAGCGCCGCTCTTGCCCACCCACAACACCCACTCGCCCTCCCAAAAACACCACAACCTCACCACTGGCAACGACGGACGAGACACCTGCCCGACACCCCCTCTGCCACCCTCACACTTGCCCCCTGCCCACCCCACCAGCCACGCCAAAACACACCCGCCGACCCTCAGCCCGCCCCAAACGCCCCGAGGGCAAAAGAAGGCACGCTGCCCGCCAGCACGGGGCAAAAGCCTACAGCACCCGGTATTCCCAGGCGGTCTCCCATCCAAGTACTAACCGGGCCCGACCCTGCTTAGCTTCCGAGATCAGACGAGATCGGGCGTTCTCAGGGTGGTATGGCCGTAGGCACCCCACAGCCCCACAGCGCCGCTCTTGCCCACCCACAACACCCACTCGCCCTCCCAAAAACACAACACTACACCACTGGCAACGACGGACGAGACACCTGCCCGACACCCCCTCTGCCACCCTCACACTTGCCCCCTGCCCACCCCACCAGCCACGCCAAAACACACCCGCCGACCCTCAGCCCCACAGCGCCCGCCCCAAACGCCCCGAGGGCAAAAGAAGGCACGCTGCCCGCCAGCACGGGGCAAAAGCCTACAGCACCCGGTATTCCCAGGCGGTCTCCCATCCAAGTACTAACCGGGCCCGACCCTGCTTAGCTTCCGAGATCAGACGAGATCGGGCGTTCTCAGGGTGGTATGGCCGTAGGCACCCCACAGCCCCACAGCGCCGCTCTTGCCCACCCACAACACCCACTCGCCCTCCCAAAAACACCACAACCTCGCCACTGGCAACGACGGACAAGACACCTGCCCGACACCCCCTCTGCCACCCTCACACTTGCCCCCTGCCCACCCCACCAGCCACGCCAAAACACACCCGCCGACCCTCAGCCCGCCCCAAACGCCCCGAGGGCAAAAGAAGGCACGCTGCCCGCCAGCACGGGGCAAAAGCCTACAGCACCCGGTATTCCCAGGCGGTCTCCCATCCAAGTACTAACCGGGCCCGACCCTGCTTAGCTTCCGAGATCAGACGAGATCGGGCGTTCTCAGGGTGGTATGGCCGTAGGCACCCCACAGCCCCACAGCGCCGCTCTTGCCCACCCACAACACCCACTCGCCCTCCCAAAAACACCACAACCTCGCCACTGGCAACGACGGACAAGACACCTGCCCGACACCCCCTCTGCCACTCACACACTTGCCCCCTGCCCACCCCACCAGCCACGCCAAAACACACCCGCCGACCCTCAGCCCGCACCGCCCGCCTCAAACGCCCCGAGGGCAAAAGAAGGCACGCTGCCCGCCAGCACGGGGCAAAAGCCTACAGCACCCGGTATTCCCAGGCGGTCTCCCATCCAAGTACTAACCGGGCCCGACCCTGCTTAGCTTCCGAGATCAGACGAGATCGGGCGTTCTCAGGGTGGTATGGCCGTAGGCACCCCACAGCCCCACAGCGCCGCTCTTGCCCACCCACAACACCCACTCGCCCTCCCAAAAACACCACAACCTCACCACTGGCAACGACGGACGAGACACCTGCCCGACACCCCCTCTGCCACTCACACACTTGCCCCCTGCCCACCCCACCAGCCACGCCAAAACACACCCGCCGACCCTCAGCCCGCACCGCCCGCCTCAAACGCCCCGAGGGCAAAAGAAGGCACGCTGCCCGCCAGCACGGGGCAAAAGCCTACAGCACCCGGTATTCCCAGGCGGTCTCCCATCCAAGTACTAACCGGGCCCGACCCTGCTTAGCTTCCGAGATCAGACGAGATCGGGCGTTCTCAGGGTGGTATGGCCGTAGGCACCCCACAGCCCCACAGCGCCGCTCTTGCCCACCCACAACACCCACTCGCCCTCCCAAAAACACAACACTACACCACTGGCAACGACGGACGAGACACCTGCCCGACACCCCCTCTGCCACTCACACGCTTGCCCCCTGCCCACCCCACCAGCCACGCCAAAACACACCCGCCGACCCTCAGCCCGCCCCAAACGCCCCGAGGGCAAAAGAAGGCACGCTGCCCGCCAGCACGGGGCAAAAGCCTACAGCACCCGGTATTCCCAGGCGGTCTCCCATCCAAGTACTAACCGGGCCCGACCCTGCTTAGCTTCCGAGATCAGACGAGATCGGGCGTTCTCAGGGTGGTATGGCCGTAGGCACCCCACAGCCCCACAGCGCCGCTCTTGCCCACCCACAACACCCACTCGCCCTCCCAAAAACACAACACTACACCACTGGCAACGACGGACGAGACACCTGCCCGACACCCCCTCTGCCACCCTCACACTTGCCCCCTGCCCACCCCACCAGCCACGCCAAAACACACCCGCCGACCCTCAGCCCCACAGCGCCCGCCCCAAACGCCCCGAGGGCAAAAGAAGGCACGCTGCCCGCCAGCACGGGGCAAAAGCCTACAGCACCCGGTATTCCCAGGCGGTCTCCCATCCAAGTACTAACCGGGCCCGACCCTGCTTAGCTTCCGAGATCAGACGAGATCGGGCGTTCTCAGGGTGGTATGGCCGTAGGCACCCCACAGCCCCACAGCGCCGCTCTTGCCCACCCACAACACCCACTCGCCCTCCCAAAAAACACCACAACCTCGCCACTGGCAACGACGGACGAGACACCTGCCCGACACCCCCTCTGCCACCCTCACACTTGCCCCCTGCCCACCCCACCAGCCACGCCAAAACACACCCGCCGACCCTCAGCCCGCCCCAAACGCCCCGAGGGCAAAAGAAGGCACGCTGCCCGCCAGCACGGGGCAAAAGCCTACAGCACCCGGTATTCCCAGGCGGTCTCCCATCCAAGTACTAACCGGGCCCGACCCTGCTTAGCTTCCGAGATCAGACGAGATCGGGCGTTCTCAGGGTGGTATGGCCGTAGGCACCCCACAGCCCCACAGCGCCGCTCTTGCCCACCCACAACACCCACTCGCCCTCCCAAAAACACAACACTACACCACTGGCAACGACGGACGAGACACCTGCCCGACACCCCCTCTGCCACCCTCACACTTGCCCCCTGCCCACCCCACCAGCCACGCCAAAACACACCCGCCGACCCTCAGCCCCACAGCGCCCGCCCCAAACGCCCCGAGGGCAAAAGAAGGCACGCTGCCCGCCAGCACGGGGCAAAAGCCTACAGCACCCGGTATTCCCAGGCGGTCTCCCATCCAAGTACTAACCGGGCCCGACCCTGCTTAGCTTCCGAGATCAGACGAGATCGGGCGTTCTCAGGGTGGTATGGCCGTAGGCACCCCACAGCCCCACAGCGCCGCTCTTGCCCACCCACAACACCCACTCGCCCTCCCAAAAACACAACACTACACCACTGGCAACGACGGACGAGACACCTGCCCGACACCCCCTCTGCCACCCTCACACTTGCCCCCTGCCCACCCCACCAGCCACGCCAAAACACACCCGCCGACCCTCAGCCCCACAGCGCCCGCCCCAAACGCCCCGAGGGCAAAAGAAGGCACGCTGCCCGCCAGCACGGGGCAAAAGCCTACAGCACCCGGTATTCCCAGGCGGTCTCCCATCCAAGTACTAACCGGGCCCGACCCTGCTTAGCTTCCGAGATCAGACGAGATCGGGCGTTCTCAGGGTGGTATGGCCGTAGGCACCCCACAGCCCCACAGCGCCGCTCTTGCCCACCCACAACACCCACTCGCCCTCCCCAGAAATACGACAACCTCACCACTGGCAACGACGGACAAGACACCTGCCCGACATCCCCTCTTCCACCCACACACTTGCCCCCTGCCCACCCCACCAGCCACGCCAAAACACACCCGCCGACCCTCAGCCCCACAGCGCCCGCCCCAAACGCCCCGAGGGCAAAAGAAGGCACGCTGCCCGCCAGCACGGGGCAAAAGCCTACAGCACCCGGTATTCCCAGGCGGTCTCCCATCCAAGTACTAACCGGGCCCGACCCTGCTTAGCTTCCGAGATCAGACGAGATCGGGCGTTCTCAGGGTGGTATGGCCGTAGGCACCCCACAGCCCCACAGCGCCGCTCTTGCCCACCCACAACACCCACTCGCCCTCCCAAAAACACCACAACCTCACCACTGGCAACGACGGACGAGACACCTGCCCGACACCCCCTCTGCCACCCTCACACTTGCCCCCTGCCCACCCCACCAGCCACGCCAAAACACACCCGCCGACCCTCAGCCCGCCCCAAACGCCCCGAGGGCAAAAGAAGGCACGCTGCCCGCCAGCACGGGGCAAAAGCCTACAGCACCCGGTATTCCCAGGCGGTCTCCCATCCAAGTACTAACCGGGCCCGACCCTGCTTAGCTTCCGAGATCAGACGAGATCGGGCGTTCTCAGGGTGGTATGGCCGTAGGCACCCCACAGCCCCACAGCGCCGCTCTTGCCCACCCACAACACCCACTCGCCCTCCCAAAAACACAACACTACACCACTGGCAACGACGGACGAGACACCTGCCCGACACCCCCTCTGCCACCCTCACACTTGCCCCCTGCCCACCCCACCAGCCACGCCAAAACACACCCGCCGACCCTCAGCCCCACAGCGCCCGCCCCAAACGCCCCGAGGGCAAAAGAAGGCACGCTGCCCGCCAGCACGGGGCAAAAGCCTACAGCACCCGGTATTCCCAGGCGGTCTCCCATCCAAGTACTAACCGGGCCCGACCCTGCTTAGCTTCCGAGATCAGACGAGATCGGGCGTTCTCAGGGTGGTATGGCCGTAGGCACCCCACAGCCCCACAGCGCCGCTCTTGCCCACCCACAACACCCACTCGCCCTCCCAAAAACACCACAACCTCACCACTGGCAACGACGGACGAGACACCTGCCCGACACCCCCTCTGCCACCCTCACACTTGCCCCCTGCCCACCCCACCAGCCACGCCAAAACACACCCGCCGACCCTCAGCCCGCCCCAAACGCCCCGAGGGCAAAAGAAGGCACGCTGCCCGCCAGCACGGGGCAAAAGCCTACAGCACCCGGTATTCCCAGGCGGTCTCCCATCCAAGTACTAACCGGGCCCGACCCTGCTTAGCTTCCGAGATCAGACGAGATCGGGCGTTCTCAGGGTGGTATGGCCGTAGGCACCCCACAGCCCCACAGCGCCGCTCTTGCCCACCCACAACACCCACTCGCCCTCCCAAAAACACAACAACCTCACCACTGGCAACGACGGACGAGACACCTGCCCGACACCCCCTCTGCCACCCTCACACTTGCCCCCTGCCCACCCCACCAGCCACGCCAAAACACACCCGCCGACCCTCAGCCCCACAGCGCCCGCCCCAAACGCCCCGAGGGCAAAAGAAGGCACGCTGCCCGCCAGCACGGGGCAAAAGCCTACAGCACCCGGTATTCCCAGGCGGTCTCCCATCCAAGTACTAACCGGGCCCGACCCTGCTTAGCTTCCGAGATCAGACGAGATCGGGCGTTCTCAGGGTGGTATGGCCGTAGGCACCCCACAGCCCCACAGCGCCGCTCTTGCCCACCCACAACACCCACTCGCCCTCCCAAAAACACAACACTACACCACTGGCAACGACGGACGAGACACCTGCCCGACACCCCCTCTGCCACCCTCACACTTGCCCCCTGCCCACCCCACCAGCCACGCCAAAACACACCCGCCGACCCTCAGCCCCACAGCGCCCGCCCCAAACGCCCCGAGGGCAAAAGAAGGCACGCTGCCCGCCAGCACGGGGCAAAAGCCTACAGCACCCGGTATTCCCAGGCGGTCTCCCATCCAAGTACTAACCGGGCCCGACCCTGCTTAGCTTCCGAGATCAGACGAGATCGGGCGTTCTCAGGGTGGTATGGCCGTAGGCACCCCACAGCCCCACAGCGCCGCTCTTGCCCACCCACAACACCCACTCGCCCTCCCAAAAACACCACAACCTCGCCACTGGCAACGACGGACAAGACACCTGCCCGACACCCCCTCTGCCACCCTCACACTTGCCCCCTGCCCACCCCACCAGCCACGCCAAAACACACCCGCCGACCCTCAGCCCGCCCCAAACGCCCCGAGGGCAAAAGAAGGCACGCTGCCCGCCAGCACGGGGCAAAAGCCTACAGCACCCGGTATTCCCAGGCGGTCTCCCATCCAAGTACTAACCGGGCCCGACCCTGCTTAGCTTCCGAGATCAGACGAGATCGGGCGTTCTCAGGGTGGTATGGCCGTAGGCACCCCACAGCCCCACAGCGCCGCTCTTGCCCACCCACAACACCCACTCGCCCTCCCAAAAACACCACAACCTCGCCACTGGCAACGACGGACAAGACACCTGCCCGACACCCCCTCTGCCACTCACACACTTGCCCCCTGCCCACCCCACCAGCCACGCCAAAACACACCCGCCGACCCTCAGCCCGCACCGCCCGCCTCAAACGCCCCGAGGGCAAAAGAAGGCACGCTGCCCGCCAGCACGGGGCAAAAGCCTACAGCACCCGGTATTCCCAGGCGGTCTCCCATCCAAGTACTAACCGGGCCCGACCCTGCTTAGCTTCCGAGATCAGACGAGATCGGGCGTTCTCAGGGTGGTATGGCCGTAGGCACCCCACAGCCCCACAGCGCCGCTCTTGCCCACCCACAACACCCACTCGCCCTCCCAAAAACACCACAACCTCACCACTGGCAACGACGGACGAGACACCTGCCCGACACCCCCTCTGCCACTCACACACTTGCCCCCTGCCCACCCCACCAGCCACGCCAAAACACACCCGCCGACCCTCAGCCCGCACCGCCCGCCTCAAACGCCCCGAGGGCAAAAGAAGGCACGCTGCCCGCCAGCACGGGGCAAAAGCCTACAGCACCCGGTATTCCCAGGCGGTCTCCCATCCAAGTACTAACCGGGCCCGACCCTGCTTAGCTTCCGAGATCAGACGAGATCAGGCGTTCTCAGGGTGGTATGGCCGTAGGCACCCCACAGCCCCACAGCGCCGCTCTTGCCCACCCACAACACCCACTCGCCCTCCCAAAAACACCACAACCTCGCCACTGGCAACGACGGACAAGACACCTGCCCGACACCCCCTCTGCCACCCTCACACTTGCCCCCTGCCCACCCCACCAGCCACGCCAAAACACACCCGCCGACCCTCAGCCCGCCCCAAACGCCCCGAGGGCAAAAGAAGGCACGCTGCCCGCCAGCACGGGGCAAAAGCCTACAGCACCCGGTATTCCCAGGCGGTCTCCCATCCAAGTACTAACCGGGCCCGACCCTGCTTAGCTTCCGAGATCAGACGAGATCGGGCGTTCTCAGGGTGGTATGGCCGTAGGCACCCCACAGCCCCACAGCGCCGCTCTTGCCCACCCACAACACCCACTCGCCCTCCCAAAAACACCACAACCTCGCCACTGGCAACGACGGACAAGACACCTGCCCGACACCCCCTCTGCCACCCTCACACTTGCCCCCTGCCCACCCCACCAGCCACGCCAAAACACACCCGCCGACCCTCAGCCCGCCCCAAACGCCCCGAGGGCAAAAGAAGGCACGCTGCCCGCCAGCACGGGGCAAAAGCCTACAGCACCCGGTATTCCCAGGCGGTCTCCCATCCAAGTACTAACCGGGCCCGACCCTGCTTAGCTTCCGAGATCAGACGAGATCGGGCGTTCTCAGGGTGGTATGGCCGTAGGCACCCCACAGCCCCACAGCGCCGCTCTTGCCCACCCACAACACCCACTCGCCCTCCCAAAAACACAACACTACACCACTGGCAACGACGGACGAGACACCTGCCCGACACCCCCTCTGCCACTCACACGCTTGCCCCCTGCCCACCCCACCAGCCACGCCAAAACACACCCGCCGACCCTCAGCCCGCACCGCCCGCCTCAAACGCCCCGAGGGCAAAAGAAGGCACGCTGCCCGCCAGCACGGGGCAAAAGCCTACAGCACCCGGTATTCCCAGGCGGTCTCCCATCCAAGTACTAACCGGGCCCGACCCTGCTTAGCTTCCGAGATCAGACGAGATCGGGCGTTCTCAGGGTGGTATGGCCGTAGGCACCCCACAGCCCCACAGCGCCGCTCTTGCCCACCCACAACACCCACTCGCCCTCCCAAAAACACCACAACCTCGCCACTGGCAACGACGGACAAGACACCTGCCCGACACCCCCTCTGCCACTCACACACTTGCCCCCTGCCCACCCCACCAGCCACGCCAAAACACACCCGCCGACCCTCAGCCCGCACCGCCCGCCTCAAACGCCCCGAGGGCAAAAGAAGGCACGCTGCCCGCCAGCACGGGGCAAAAGCCTACAGCACCCGGTATTCCCAGGCGGTCTCCCATCCAAGTACTAACCGGGCCCGACCCTGCTTAGCTTCCGAGATCAGACGAGATCGGGCGTTCTCAGGGTGGTATGGCCGTAGGCACCCCACAGCCCCACAGCGCCGCTCTTGCCCACCCACAACACCCACTCGCCCTCCCAAAAACACCACAACCTCACCACTGGCAACGACGGACGAGACACCTGCCCGACACCCCCTCTGCCACCCTCACACTTGCCCCCTGCCCACCCCACCAGCCACGCCAAAACACACCCGCCGACCCTCAGCCCGCCCCAAACGCCCCGAGGGCAAAAGAAGGCACGCTGCCCGCCAGCACGGGGCAAAAGCCTACAGCACCCGGTATTCCCAGGCGGTCTCCCATCCAAGTACTAACCGGGCCCGACCCTGCTTAGCTTCCGAGATCAGACGAGATCGGGCGTTCTCAGGGTGGTATGGCCGTAGGCACCCCACAGCCCCACAGCGCCGCTCTTGCCCACCCACAACACCCACTCGCCCTCCCAAAAACACCACAACCTCACCACTGGCAACGACGGACGAGACACCTGCCCGACACCCCCTCTGCCACCCTCACACTTGCCCCCTGCCCACCCCACCAGCCACGCCAAAACACACCCGCCGACCCTCAGCCCGCACCGCCCGCCTCAAACGCCCCGAGGGCAAAAGAAGGCACGCTGCCCGCCAGCACGGGGCAAAAGCCTACAGCACCCGGTATTCCCAGGCGGTCTCCCATCCAAGTACTAACCGGGCCCGACCCTGCTTAGCTTCCGAGATCAGACGAGATCGGGCGTTCTCAGGGTGGTATGGCCGTAGGCACCCCACAGCCCCACAGCGCCGCTCTTGCCCACCTATAAGAGGTTTGGACCCGTAACAATACAGTAGTGCGTAATACAACCCATATTTCTGTTTTTGCTTGAGCCATAGCGTCATCATCTCATCTTTCCGGTGACGTTAGCTCTAGCTCCACAGGCTTTATTTCTCTCCCAGCTCTGCTCTCTGACCTCCAGGTTTACATCTTCCAACCACTGCCAGGTGAAACTTCTCCTGGTTCTCAGAGCAGGATCTTCATTTTGCCTCGAGGTGTACAGTTATTTCAGCTCCATTTCTATGGTTGGTATCCCTGCCCCACAGTGATTCCAGCTATACTCCGTATCCCAGCCGTTGAAGCCCTGTCCATCCCACAGTGATTTCATCTCCAGCCCCATAATCTTCATATCTCGCCAGCTGTGCTGTCTCACCTTCAGCTCTGCATCTTCCCTCTGCTGCCAGGGGAAGCTGCTCCTGGGTCTTTTCTAGAATCCGTATTGCAACTTAAGTTCTACAGTCCTTATCCCACCCCCAGCCCCACACTGGTTTTAATGCCAGTCCCACCTTTGTGTGTCCTCCAGCTCTGCTGCCTCAGCTCCAGCTCCTCAGCTTCTCACTGGCTCCAGCTAAAAGCTGCTCCTGGGTCTCAGTGCAGCCCAAGGCTGTTGATAAGGCCACAAATCAGTCACTGTCATCACTTAAATATCTCTAGCAGCTATCATAATTGTTCAAATGGGGTCCCAAATTTGGTGGCACATGAGGCCTGACCCCCAACACACACCTTCCCCCTCCCCATGGGTCCCACGCCCCCCACCTGCCCACAGCAGCAGCTGGGAGCAGCCCCTGGTTCCCCATTCCAAAAGGTGCCCTTGGGCTGGTTCTGAGACCTCCACTCCCAGCCTGTGCCTGGTACCACTGCGTGGGGGGCTGAGACCCTCCTGGCAGCTCCTGTAGCCCCTGGGCTGCAGCTCCATCCCCTTCCCCACAGGATTCATCCAGCTCCAGCCACAGCACTTCCCTTGCTCCACATCGATTTGGGTGTGGATCCAGCCCCAGGGGCTCTAATGTCCCCTCTGGCCCCACAGCCAGTGTTTCACACCCAACCTTTATTTAAAAAACTTCATATGTCTAGTAATAGAATAAAAAATAATAGAATAAAATAAAAACACAAGGCAATAGCACAACGTTAACAAAATAAAATAATGAATAAAGAACACCATAATAACGTAGTAAGAGAATAAACAATAAAATAGTATTAGCAGAAAACGAAAGAATAAAAATTATAAGATAATAAACCAGTTTTATAGCCTTTATTTTTAATATTACTTGAAACTCCACAGCCTGGCAGGGCCGCCTCTGCCCCTCTCACTCGGGGGTCACGACCTCCACCACCCCGGGCCAACGGCCGCTGCCCCCGCGATCCCGCCTACTCCCCGCCTTCCTCCCTTTCTCCCGGGAGAACTCCCGGACCGGCCGTGACCAGAAGCTCCCCCCTGTCCTCCCCTGGACCCACCAGCACCTGCCGGGGCTGCGGCCGCGGCTCCGCCGGGTCCCGGAGCGGCGCGAGCGGCGCCTGAGGGGAGCGGGGGCGGGGCCGCCTGAGGGGACACGGCGGGGCGGGCGCGCGGCCGGGCTGGGGGCGGGCCCCGATTGGACGGGGCGGGGAAAGGCGGGCCCCGATTGGACGGGACGGGGAAAGGCGGGCCCCGATTGGACGGGTCTGGAGCCGGCGGGCCCGCGCGTGCAGCCCTGGGAACCCGGAGCAGCGCCCCCTGGCGGCGGGGTGAGGGGGAAGGTGCAGGGCCGGAGCCGAGGCGGCGGAACGGGCGGTGGAATGAAGGAATGGGGTAGGGACTGTGGGGATGGAGCTGCGATCGGGACTCGGATAGGGACTGTGGGGATGGAGCTGGGATCGGGACTCGGATAGGGACTGTGGGGATGGAGCTGGGATCACTGAGGGGCTGGGATAAGGACTGGAAGAATGGAGCTGGAATCACTGAGGGGCTGGGATAGGGATGGGATAGGGACTGTAGGACAGGAGCTGGAATCACTGTAGGACTGGGATAGTGATGTGGGACTAGGATAGGTAAGCAGACCAAGACGAGGGAAGGGGAAGGGTAGACAAGGGAAGGCAAGGCAATGTAAACCCTTGCCTCGCCTTTCTTTGCTTTACCTACCTTTCCCTTGCCTCGCCTACCCCTCCCTTGAGGCGCTCTCCCATCGGTGGCCATGCCCCAGAACTTTATTTCCACCAGATGGCAGCCTGGTTTTGCTATTGCTCGTTTCACCCTCATCTGCTCATCTCTCTGGACACCCTTCAGGCACAGAAGTGCCTCTGGGCTCGTTGTTCTTCGGGGTGGCTCACAGCTCTCTCCTCCCCATACCTCTCTGGTGGAAAGAGCGTGGCACCGTGTTAGGGCAAAGCGGTTTGGGCACAGCACATATTACCCCTTCCACTCAGCAGCCGTGTTTTCAGGTAGTCCTGGTGTGATTACACCTGCAGTGGCCTTGCTGTGCCTCATGCTTTGGTGACCCTCCTACCATCCTGACACTCCCGGCCCTTGCTGGGCCAGCCTAGAGCTGGCCAGGCTGCAGGTAGGGTCAGGGTGGCTGCAAATGGCCTCAACCGTCATTTTCTGAGGAGGTTTGGTGAGAATGAGCTTGCCCAAGAAGGTCAACTGCAGGTCACCGCATCAGAGAGCATTAGAGAGCTGGTTACTACCCACCTGGAGGTGTGAAACAGCCACAGAACAGCCCCTGGGACCGGTTCCCAGCGGCACACAGGCTTGGGCAAGCGGGGGCCATAAGGAGGCGGCATCGCCGAGCGGGTTCTTTTCCCTCCCCCCTCCTCCCCGGTGGGTAAATCCCATCAGCAGCCACCCTAAATCGCCCCACGCCAGCCCTAATCCCATCTCAGGGTACGCCATCAGACTCCCATCGGCCGGGCGAGGGGCACACAGCCCCGGGAGGAACACCCCGGGAGAGTCGGGGGACAGCAGGGATGGCCCTGGGCACTGCCCGGGAGGAGCAGCGGCGTGCTGGGAAGGGACCGCCTGCCCCTTCCGTGCTCTCTGGAGAAGGAGGGGGAGCGCAGGGCTGAGCTGAGCTTTGCCCTGGGTTAATTTTAGACCAAGGAGATAAGAGGAGGCGCATGGCGGGGCTTAAGGGGTCTCTTAAGCGGGGCCTCCGCCGTCCCTGCAGTGGCGCCCGGGGAGCTCCCGGGGTCCCGCTGCTCCCGCCGGCCGCGGGAGCTCCCGGCCGGGCCGGGGGCTGGTCTCGCCCCCCGGGACGGAGCGGTGCAGGCAGTGTTGTGGGGTAAACGCCGCCTGTGCACCCCGGGGCCAGCGCAGCGCCCTGTTGTGGGGTGCCGGGGGCCCTGGGGAGAACCCTGTCCTTTGAGGGTGCGGGGGAGGGCGGCCATGTGGCGGGGGGTTCCCCGCATGAGGATGTGGGGACACAGCCTGTGCGGGTCACCGGAGCGGAGGTGACTGCTGTGTGGGAGGGGCACACGTGAGAGGTCGGTCATGTGCGGGACACCCCCGAGAGCAGCACTAAAACCTCCGCACGGCCCCCACCGCGCCTCCTTAAACGCCCGCCCCGTCCCGGCCTCCCTCCGCCCCGTCCCGCCCCGTCCCGCCCCGCTCCCTCCAAGTGAGGGAATAAAGTTGCGGGCCGGGCCGGGCGGGCCCGGCCGGAGCGGAGCGGGGCTGCAGCGCGGCCGCGGCGCGGGGCCATGGCCTCGGAGGAGCTGGCGCAGAAGCTGCAGCGGCGGCTGCAGCTGGAGGCGAGCGGGGCGGCGGAGGAGGGCGAGGCGGAGGTGGCCAAGGGCGCGGCGGAGGAGGAGGAGGCGGCGGAGCGGAGCTGCCTGACGGCCAGCGCGGGCGCCGAGCTCAGCGCCAAGCTGTGCCGCCGGCACGACATCAACGAGGGCGCGGCGCAGCCCCGCCGGGCCGCCGTGTTCAACCCCTACACCGAGTTCAAGGAGTTCAGCCGCCGGCAGATCAAGGACATGGAGCGCATGTTCCGGCTGTGAGTGGGGCGGGGGTCCCGGGGCTCTGCCTTCGCCCGCGGCCCCTCCCGGCGCCGGCCCCGGGGGCACATCTGGAGAGGGGCTGCTCGCTCCCGGCCGCGGGCTCGCCCTTCTCCGCGGTTTTGCGGTCGGGCTGGAGGAAGCTGCGGCGGGTTCCCAGCGCCATCTGATCCCCAGATTGTCCCTGTGCTTTGCAGGGGGGTCGTAGGGTTCGCCTGGGGCTCAGCCCTGTGTTTAGTGCACGGCTTCTGCTCTGCCTGGGCTTGGGACGGAGGCTGTTTGTGGTAGCACCCATGAGCTGCGGCTTTGGGGGACGCTCTGGGTGGGACGGGGGGCTGCGACAGCGTAGGGACTGCTGCCTCACACCCGGGGGCACGGGGTGGGTCTGTGTCCCGGGGCCCGGCAGAGGCACTGGACACTTATCTGCAACAACTGCGACCCTGAACACCCCTAGCAGGTCCGCTGGCTCTGCCTCGCGGTGTCCTCGTTCTTCACACAGTCCTGTCTGCCAGTCTTGGTGCTCCTTCCCGTGCACCCAAACAAAGCTTCAGCTTCCTCTTGCTTCCCCCTTCCTGAGGGCTAGGCTGGGATTCTTCTCCTGGCAGGAAGGTTTGTGTTAAAGTCAAGCTGCTGGTAGCAACAGGGAGAGCTGCTTCTCTAAGCAGGAACGCTCGGCCCTCCCTGGGGCCATGCTCTTGCACCTTATCTCTCCTCCAGACCTGTCCTGGCTCCTGCAGTTGGGCTGTGCCTGGGTACCTTTGATTGTGCTCGGGTTTCCCTCCAGCACCCCAAAACTCCGAGCTCCTGGGGGCCAGTGTCCTCCCAGCCCCAAGAGAGGGGTCAGACAGGCTGCCAGACTGGGGGGGAGCTGCTGCTGGGCATGAGGGGGCAGGACTATGGTGGCTGCCACAGCAAGGTGCGGAGATTTACTTGAGCTTACGGAGGTGACTGCAGTGGGCTTTGTAACTTGTCGGGTCCTTGTTTTCCTATCTGAAAGCTGCCTTGGGCAGCCGGGATTGTTGTGAGGAGCCCAAGAGGCTGGTTGAATGCTGCCAGCTCCCAGCACTGTGGGGTGTTGCTGTGCCCAGCCGGGGCTGTTGCCGCAGGAGACCAGGCAATGGGCTTTTGTGAGCTTACTGGAGTTTGGAGTTCTTTGTTGCACAGGCAGCGTTGTGTTGGCAGCTGGTGCGGGAAGGGAGGTGGTCCCGGCGAGGCTGCTGCTCCACTCTGTCCTGTGTCCCTTTTGACTGTGCTTGAAGGGGATCCCACTCTGCAGAGGCTGAGCCGTGGTGCTGCGAGGACTGGAGGACAAACAATGCAGGCAGCCGCAGTGCCCAGAAGCTGTGGGCAAGAGGCTGGAGCAGGCACTGCCTCAATAAGGAAAAGGAAAGGAGCAGTGGTGGTTTGGGGAAATAAAAAGTGGAAGAGCTGAAATGCAGCTGAATTTTTCAACAATGAGCTCATTAAACGCCAGCCTTGTAAGCGGGAAAAACCTCGGCTTTGCAGTCGAATGCTAATCAGCTGGTCAGTGTAGCTGGAAAGCATTGCATGCCCTATGAGGGCTATGGCAGCTGAGTGCTGGCTGCTCCCACCAAAAGGGGAAGAAGGTGGGCTGTGTGGTCCCCTCTTGTGCTTCCCGGACAGGCAGACAGAAAAACCCGTCCTGGTGTTCACTCTGTTACAGGCACCTGAGGTTTGCAGTGGCAGAGGATCTGGTCTTTGCTCCATCTGCTGCCACTGACCTTTTTCAAGTGTTGGCTGACGCCACATGCTCCATGAGGAGAGGAAATGTTCCCCCTAATTCCTGTCAATCAGAGCTTGAGTTAATGTGATTAAGGCTTTTATTCTCTGTGTGGCTTATTGGCCCTGACCACCACAACCCAGGGTCTTTCTTACATCCCTGTCTCAAAGGCTTATTTCTCTCCTTTAGTATCTTCTCACTGCCACAGGATGCCAGGTTTCCACTGGGAGAGTTCCCATCCAAAAAAATGTTTCTTGCCAGTTTAGTGGAACTTGTAAATCTGTAGTTCAGACTAAACTTGAGCCTGTGGGTCCTGTGCATGGTGGGGACTGGGTAATGGTGCTCCAGCTGGAAGGAGGTCCTGGTGAAAGCGGCTGCTCTGGTGCCTGTCAGGGCATCCCATGGTATGGATGGTAGCTGTGACTGCCCTGTGACAGGGTGGAAGCAAAGGCCTTGTCTGAACATGGGACTTCCCAAATTCCAGTGCTCCATCTGGGTGCTGTGTGCTGCTGGCTGTGCCAGGGGCATTTTTCCAAAGCAGAAACGATGCTCCTTGCTCCTGCTGCCATGGTTGGGCTCACTTTTCCCCTGCTCTTGTCCAAGCCTCTTCTTGTTAGCATCCCCCCATTTCAGCCCCATTCTGCCAGAGATGGGGTGCAGATGTCTGCTGGGGTGCTGGGTGCAGGCATCTCTCAGGGTGGGTATTTTTGCGGCAGAGGGACCAGGAAGTCTACAGCTCAGGCTAATTATAATGCAACCTAATTAGCTACCTATTCTGACAATGTATGAGGACTGATAACCTCTCTTTCCTGAGTCATTTTGAGCGAACTCTCAGGACCTCTGGAGTCTCAGAGCTCCCCTTGGTCCCATCCTTGTCCAGGGAAATAACAGAGGGGAGTGTGAAAGCCAGGCAGCGAGGCTGTGTCTGGCAGGAACGACCTTTACGAGAGACCTATGGGGGAGGAGAACAGACACCAGCTTCATTTGTGGAGTGCGAGGGAGTGGAGAAATTCCAGTCTTGCTATTGCTTTGTGTTTAGGGAATTTCACGTTGCCCACGTGTTGCACAAGTGCCTTGTGTCTGGCGGGTGGGAGAGGCTGTGATATGTCCCCTTGCCCTTGGGAGCCCCTTGGGAGCCCCTTGGGAGCCCCTTGGGAGCCCCTTGGGAGCCCCTTTGCTGGGTGTCCCTGGCCTTGCCTGCTCTCCCCAGACCTGCCTGTGCTCAGGGTGATCGGCTGCCTCTGGTCTGGGACCAGCTCTCTGGGGAGCCCCAGTGGTCAGAGCCTGTTCTTGCCCCCACCCTCATATGGAGGAATTGTTTCCAAAGTTTTTGGGAAGAGAATAGAGTATTCCATTTGGAAGGCACCAACAATGATCACATCTAGTTCAGCTGCCTGACTGCTTCACGGCTGACCAAAAGTTAATCCTTGTTATTAAGGGCATGGTCCAAATGTCTTTCAAACACTGACAGGCTTGGGGCATTGACCACTTTTCTAGGAAGCCTGTCCCAGGGTCTCACAGCCCTCTCAAGTTGAAAGAAATGCTTTCTCAGGTCCAGTCTGATCTTCTGCTGAGGAACCAGTTTTGAACCATTCCCATTCACCCTGTCACTGGATATCAGGGAGAAGAGATCAGCACCTCCCTCTCCATGTAAGGTGAAACACAATGGTCAGAGGGAATAAATTGCTGCTTAGAAAGGATTTTGAAATGTTTAAGAGGAGATTGTCATTACTTCAGCATCATTATTGAACTGCTTTATTTCAAAACCTGTCTTAGGCCATTGCAGCATGCAAGAACTGTAGATTAAAGTACAGGTGCCTGTAGCATGTGGAGGAAGCTCAGGTACAGCAAACAGGTACAGGGAGGACAGGTTTTCTTTCCAGCTTTTCTCAAGAAATGTGAATGTTTAGAAACTGCTCTTTGATCCTTCAAGATTTGTTATTTCTCATTCAGCTGTCATTTTTTTGTTGCTTGGGTTTTTACAGGCAGCTGGAAGGTGACTGCAGAGTCACTACAGGTGATGCAGTCCTTGGCATCTCCTTTCTCTCTCCTCTGTGAGGTAACCCCCTATCTGTGCTGCGTGGCCCCAGTGCAGTGCTTGTACTTGGGCAGTAATTGTGTGTAACACACTTCCTGCTCTCAAGCAAGTCTGTTCAGCAAACATTCCCTCCTTCCTTCCCCCTCGCTTTGGCTCCTGCTTTCCTCTCCCAGCCAGGCACGCTCTGCAGTCCGGGTGGAAGTGAGCCAGTGTGGGAATCTGGGCACATCCTCATTGCAGCAGCGCTTGGCAGCCTCTGCCTGTGTCCCTGTGTCCCGTGTGCTGCCTGGGGACCTGGCGCTCGGGGTGTGCTCAGGGCTGCCGCGGCTCCCGCATCGTGTGTGCTCGGGGCTGCTCCGGCTGCCCCGGACCCGGGGGGAACCTGCCATGGCCACGGCACCGACCTGTGCTGGAGCTGCCTGCCCGTGATGTGAGAGGTCTGTGCCTGTCGGCCCGAGATTCCCTCTCTAATGCCTGACATCCCCCGGGCGAGGCTTGGCTCGTGCCCCAGGGAGCTCCGAGCCCGAAGGAAGCAGAGCTGTGGTGTCCCAGCAGGACAGCGGCTGAGGGCAGGGCTGGCCAGGCACCCGAGTGCTGCTTGCTGTGCCACTCCTGGAGTACAGGATGGGGCGGCTCCCCGGGATGCTGGGTGTGTTTGAGGACCGAACTTGCCCCGGTGCCCTCCTCCAGCTCTGCCTGTGAGAGCTGACGGGTGTCAGTCACCGGGACAGGGCTGTGCTGCAGGCGTGTGTGTGAGCAGACAGTGGAGTTTTATGGACCCCCAAAAGGCAGGCGATGGGGTCTTTGGGAGGGGTCAGGTGTGCAGGAGCACCAGCTGACCAGCAAGGTGCAGTCTGGGTCCTGCCCCACTGTGTCAAATGCCTGTGGCTGCTGTGGGGAATGAACTGCTCGTCTCATGCCCTATAAATATGCCTCTCCCTAAATAGTCTGGCTGTGCAGCAGCTGAGTGGCTGTACCCAGGTCCTAAAATACTTGGGCTGTTTTAGGAGGCAAGGGGGGTGGGGAGGGAATGCAGCAGTTTGCAGGGTGCTGCCGTTGGGTTTCGGTGTCCCTCTGTGTGCCTGTCCCCGAGTGCAGGGGACTGGTAACCTGATTTTTGGGAGCATCTCGGCGCCAGCTGTACTCCAGCCCAGCCTGCTCAACACCCATTGTGTGGCTGGTACAGTGTGCTGCTCTGCCACGGCCTGCTGCTGGCAAGACCCCATTTCTCACAATCCTGGCTTTGTGCTGCCTCTCTGCAGGGATGACGAGCCCTGAAGCTGTGCCCCATGCTTAACCCTTTCAGGGCAGCAGCCCCTGGGCCACTGTTTGCCTGCAGGTCGTGTGTGTAACAGGAGGGTGAGATGAGCACAGCGGGCACGGGCTGGGCTTGTACCCTCTTGCCTTCACCTTCGTAATCCAAAGCTTCTCTGTGGGGCCAGGCAGTGTCCCAACCCCACATGGACAGCCCTTGCAGGGGACCTTGCTGTTATTTTGCTTCTGCACCCAGCCAAAGGGCAGCATGAGCTTGCTGGGCCCCCAGAAACCCAACCCCAAGTGCCTCTCTGCCATTAGACACTTTGCTGCTGTGTCTGATCCAAGGTGCTGCATCCCCAAACACCTTACACCGGAGGAAGGGCCCCACACCCGTTCTCTCAAACTTGACAGAAAAGCAAATTGACCATTAGATATTGCACTTATTATGCTTCTGTGATGTCCTGGAAGTGCATCTCAGTGCTGGGCTGGGTAATGCTGTGATCGGGTGCTTTAATTAGGTGACACCTTCCTTGTGTGAAAAACCCGCTGCGTTTCCTCCCCGTGATGTCTCAGGTCTGTGGCCTGGTTTCTGCTCTGAGGTTTCTTGCCTAGTTTTTCAGAAAGCTGTCCAGTCTAGTGGGTACCTGGGTTTGCTGGGTGCAGAGAGTGCAGGCTGGTTGGCAGCAGGAGTTGTGTGCCACCCTGGTCTGGGGGTGATGTCCCTGTCATTTGGGGTCTCTTGGTCCTGGGACCCTTGGGAACAAAGAGGCACAGAGAGTATCAAAACTGGTTGTGGAGGTGGTGGGGCTCTGCAGAGTGGTGGATGCCCTAGTTTGGGGAATAGCATGCTGTGCCTGTGCCCCTGAAGGCAGGGGCAGAGCTCTTGGCTGAGCCCTGCCCGCTGCCCACGCCTGCCAGCAGTTTGTTGGGCCTGTCTTTGCCACAGCTTCCTCTGCGGCTGGGAGGCTTCTCCGCTGGAAAGGGCTTTCTTCCAGGGAAACCACAACTGTGCACATCTCTGTCTGGGATGGCTGCAGCCCTCATCTCTTTGGAAGGGAGCTAACAGTCAATGAAAGATCAGGGGTGGGAGGACTTGACCGGCTGCTGCCTGCTGGAAAGCTTTAGTGCCATGCCTGGGGCTTCCTTACTGCCTGGTTGAAAGGATCTAACGCTGCCAGGGCTGAGGTGGTGGCTGGGGGCAGTGGCAGGCTGTGTGCCAGGGCTGAGCCAGCTTGGCAGACCCTGCCCTACCCTCTCATGTGGGCCTCCAGCTGTGTGCTGAGGGCAGGATCAGGACGAGAGGGCTGTTGAGGGGCTGTGTGATAGCAGAGGGCCCATCCCTGCAGCCTTTGGACTCTGACAGCCAGCCATGGCCCTGGGGGTGTGAAGTGTGGCTGCTGGGTGGGCCGGATGCTGTACCCACACCCACAGCAAACGTTGGGAGGAATTGGTGCACGGTCCCAGGCTGTGCACAGCAGGTCACTCGCTGCCTCCCCCTCCCTAAAGCACCCCTCCCCTTGCTTCCACTCCCTTGTTCTGCATTGGGAGTGTGGTCCTGCTCCAGTCTTGTTCCTGGAGGTGGGCACTGGTTTCCTGTGGTGCAGCCCTGGCACTGGCTGGGTTTGCTGTGCTGCCCTGGGACTGCCTTTCTGCTCTGCCTGGGTACACAGAATAAACAGCTGCCATGAAGCAAGGTGCTTCTGTAGTACAGAAGTGTTCTGGAGAGAAAAGATCTTAACAGCTAGAGGGAGTGTGTTTGGCTTACAGGGAAAGATTGCTTTCTGAGGAGAGGTTCTGGTTGGTCTCTGCTCCCTGTTTCTCCTTGAAATGAGCAGGAGGCCTGGCTCTGCCATGCCTTTGCCTCATCACACTGGTGCATGGTGTAAGCTGCGTGCAAATAACCTTTGTGCTGGACAGGCAAGTGGGTGAAATGGAAATCCCACTGAGATAAGCTGAGGTCCTCCAGGTTCCTTCTGCGTGGGCGGTTTGGTCTGAGCTCCCCTGCGCACTTCTTCCTCTGGTGAGACAGCTCTGAAAGCTGCCAGCTACTTCCCTGAGCTTAATATATCCCAGCACTGACTGTGTCAGCTTCCCCTCTCTCCCGAGCTTTGAACCACACAGGGACTTTATCCATTTGCACGGTTCCTCTTCTGGGAAGATGGATGTGGGGATGATGATGACTGACCCGCTCGCCTTTGCCCCCCGCAGGTATGACTCAGGACGGGATGGATACATCGACCTGATGGAGCTGAAGCTGATGATGGAAAAGCTGGGAGCACCACAGACCCACCTGGGGCTGAAGAACATGATCAAGGAGGTGGATGAAGACTTTGATGGGAAGCTCAGTTTCCGTGAGGTGAGGAGCCGGGGAGGTGGCTGTGGGGCAGGGGGAGGAAGCAGCCAGGCCCAGTGCTCTGGCTGTAGGGAGCTCTCTCCCCTCTGTTTTTCCAGCTGTGGGGTGCAGTGGAGAAGCTGGTGAGCTTTCCCATGCCAAGAGTACGTTGTCAACCTCCATCTCCACGTGGCAGTACTAAGACCTGATGCCAAAGCTCTCCAACCTCCCTACTGCCTTTGGGAGCACATTTGAGCCCTGTTGCAGCTGCACAGGAGAGCTCACAGAGCTCCCTGCTATAGCTGGAAGGGGTGTGTCCCTTCAGTCCCAAGGTGTCATTGCTGGGCTCCTGTGGCACAGTGGCTCAGGCCTCATTTTGGGTGCAGGGCAGCTGGTCTCAGGGCTATGAGAGGATCTGCTCCAGTTTCTGTTGGGTCCCTCTCTGCATCACACAGTGACCAGCCATGACAGGCTCTGCAAGGGCTGGTCCCCTCCCTGCAGCGAGGAGGGAACGTGGGGGTGCAGCAGTTTGGTGCTGCACTCTGGCTCAGCAGGGACACACCTGGACAGGCCTGTCTGTCACCACTGTGCTGAGACAGCTGGGAGCAGTGTGGGCAGGCCAGGATCCTGTGCCAGGCAGAGGAAGAGAGGGGATTTGAGCAGTTATGTGCGTGCACTCAGGGGTACCATAATCATCTCAGCAGGAAGGGGGAACCCAGATACCAAAACCTCCTGTGTGATCATTTCCTCCTCCCAGACACTGAGTGCTGGCTCAGTCAGAAGTGAATGTCACACTGTGGCTTTCTGAATTAACCCACAGCCCCTTAGGCAGCAGCAGGGCCAGTCTGCCCTGGGTGTGAGGGCTGTGCTGCTGTCCTGCCTCCTGCCCCACGGGAGGGCTGTGTGGGCCCTGAGCAGCTGGGCTCCCCTGTTTCTGCAGGGGCTGTGCTCTCACCGAGCCACCTCTGGGGTGGGGTGGGGGTTTGCTGGTGGAGATGAGGTGCAGAGCTCTGCACAGCTCAGGACATTGAGTTTTTGCTGTGGAAGTGCCAAGAGCTTTGGCAGTGCCTGGGAGGGGGGCCGGGGCCCATGACCAGCTGGGCTGGTTGGGGCATGAGGGATGATTGGCAGCTCCACAGAGCTGCTGCACCATCTCTCTGTGCTGGCACATCACACCATCTCCCCCCTTTTCACCAGCGTGATGCCCCATGGTCCAGCATGCAGGGTCCTTGGGACTGACCCTGTGCTGTGTCCTGCTTTCATGTCTCAAGGGTTTTGTTGCACTTCTTTCACTGCAAGAGGAGAGGACAGAGGCCAAAGATTGTGTTATGGAGACCAGCTCTTACAGAAAAAGGGAAAGGACATGCAAATCTGGGGATTGAGAGCCTGTCTCTGAGCTCTGTGCAGTGAGGGAGACGTGCCTGGTCAGAGGTGAACTGGGGGTAGCAAAGAATCCAGTGGAGCAGGAAGAGCACCATGCCGTGGCCCCAGGTCACTGATTGCCAAATCACTGTGTGGGCTGAGGAGCCCTCTGTCTCTAGGTGCCTCCTGGGCCACCCTTCACCCTGGGTGAAGAGCTGGGGACAGCCTCCAGGCTTGCTGCAGGGGTTCTCTCCTGTGGGAGAGAAATGCCTTTATCCTCAGGGCTCTGAAAGATGCCGTGATGTCCTGGCACCAGTGGTGCAGCACGAGTGGCAGAGCAGCTCCTCTTCTGCTGCCACCTGTTTGGAGCACAGCCCCTGCCTGGCCCCTGGCACAGGCAGGGCTGCCTGTGCTGCCAGCTCCTGGCACAGGCACATGGCAGCTGGTGCTGTGGAGCTTCTTGCCAGATGCAAAGCCAGTCAAGCAAATGCTTGAGTAGCCCGTGGGTTGGAATGAGGAGCATCCCTGGCAGAGCTCTGGGGACAAATTACACAGCAGCTTTGGCACATACCCAAAGCTTCCTGTGGCAGAGAGGAGCAGGATGCTTCTTGCCTTTTTGCAGATGTGCCCTGTCTCTCTGGTCTGTTTGGGCAGAGGGCTGGCAGAGAGACAGATTTCCTGGTGGAGGAGGAGGCCTGAACCATCCCATAGGCCTGTCCTGCTCTGCTTTTCGTTGCTGGTGATGAGAAAGCATGTGGAGGGTGACTAAGCTGAGTTGGGGCACTCAGACAACACGAGGAGAAACCTGGTTTAAATGAGTGTCTGAATGGAGCAGGGTGGAACTCGGGCACTGGGGGGCTCCTGGCTGCCTCCAGAGAATATCGAGTCTTAACAAGACACTCTTCTTTTGGCCTGCCAGAGAATTGGCCAGGGCCTCTTTCACTTGCAATAGGTCACTTTTTTCTGCTGCTTTGAGCAGTGTTCTCCAATCCCAGATAAGCTGTTGTCTGGCAGGGAGGCTCGTGTGGCTCTGACTTGCTGCTGCTGAGCCACTGGCCCTGCTTAGCAAAGCTGCCTCCTACTCCTGACCTTTGAGCATCCATCAATACATCAACAGTTAAGTGCACAAGACTCCCTCCGTGACTCAAGCAAGAAATTTAGGCTTAAAAGGTTAGGTATAGTGGGGAGAAAAAGCCCACACCTGTCTCTCTAGTTCTGTCACTACCACAGGAAACCAGAGTTAATTGCTGTAATAGTAATGCCTAATTGTAGCTGCTACCTAGAACCCTCAGAAATCCACCCTCTGTCCCCCACACCCGCTGAAATGCTGACCCACATCACGTGTTTGCTCCCAGAGTTGGTGCAAACCACAGCTGCTTTTCTGGCAAGCTGTTATTGCAGGGTTGCTGCTGCCCATCAAACCTTCCCCTGCACAGTGGCCAGCCTGGCACTGGGGGGGAGGTCTTGGCTCAGGAAGGATGTGGAAGCAGATACAACTCGTGAGGTTAGTGGGTTGGAAGGTGTGGGTCGTGTTGTCCTCTTTGAGAGCACAGCTTTAAAAGGTGCCAGTGTTACTCACTTTTGCTTCTCTGTTGACAATTCCCTGAGGCTTCGCTGCACATGGAGTGTCCTGGGCCCAGCAAGGGGGTGAGACAGGCTGGGAGTGGGAGCTGAATGCAGATTGGTGGTGTTCTCTAGTTAGTGAGAAGCAATGCCTTGAGGGTGGGTAGCTGGTGAGGTGAGCTGCAGGCTGTGTGCTGGCATGAGGAGGGATTGCTGCTGAGCTCCTGTGGAAACCAGCAGGATGCCCCATGGTCCACCCTGCGGGGTCCTTGGGACTGACCCTGTGCTGTGTCCACCCCAGCTGGTGACTCAGTCCCAGGTTTCCTTTAACTCAGCCCCCCCTTCAGGGCCATGGCACCCTGTATCTAGGGGGTTGCTGCCCCATCCCTTAGTTTCAGGGTGATTCATGCTTACTTGTACTCATGACCCAGTCCCTCCCCAGGTGACAGCTGTACCAGACCTCAGGATTGTGCTGCCTCCACTGCTCTTTTCCAATGCCAGGAAGTGGGACTTGCAGGGTGGAGCAGAAACTGTGAGGAGGAACCATGACTAATTCCAGCCGAGCTGCCAGCCCTCTGTGTCACTGTGCCAGCCCTCTGTCACCGTGCCCAGTGGTGGTGAAGGGGAACTCAGAGCCCGGCAGATCTGGGCAGAGGGCGAGGACGTCTTGGGGAGGATTTGGATGTTTTCCAAGCAGGATGTTTTACCCATTCAGCAGAGCACCATTTAGTTTCTTACATGTGTGTGTTGGGTTTCTGTGGCCAGGTTTTGGGAGCAGGGGGGCTCCAGGGGTGCCTTCTGTGAGCAGCTGCCAGAAGCTTCTCCCATGTCTGGCAGAGCCAATTCCAGTGGCTCCAGGACAGACCGAGCCCAGCAGAGATGGTGGGAGCCACTCTGTGATAACATATTTAAGAAGGAAAAGAAGTTATTGGACAGGTGTAATTGGGTCCAGAAAAGAGCAGAGTGAGAATATGGGGGAGGAACAGCTCTGCAGACCCCCAGAGCAGTGCAGAAGCAGGGGCAGGAGGTGCTCCAGGCCCTGAGATTCTGTGGGGAGGCAGCTGTGCCCCTGCAGCCCATGGAGTGCTGTGGGGGATGTGAGCCCATGGGAAGCCTGTGCTGGAGCAGGGTCCTGGCAGGGACCTGTGGACCCAAGGGGAGAAGGGCCTGTGTGGGACTCCAACTCCTCTCCCTGAGCAGGGACAGAAACAACCTGTGATGAACTGACTGTAACCCCCATTCCCATCTCCCTGTGCTGCTGGTGGTGACAGGGAGTAGAACTTGGGAAGGAGGGAGGGGCAGGGGAAAGGTGTTTTTAAGATTTTTCTTCTCATTATCCTTCTCTGATTTTCTTAGTAATAAATTCAATTAATATCCCTAAGTTAAGTCTGTTTTGGCCATGACAGAATTTTGGTGAGTGATCTCTCCTGATCCTTATCTGAACTCATGAACCTTTGTTACATTTTCTCTCCCCTGTCTGGATGAGGAGCGATAGAGAGGCTTTGGTGGGTGCCTGGGTCCCACCCAGCCAGGGTCAGCCCACTACAATGTGTTTGGAGGAGTAAAAGTTCCCTCCAAGCCCAGCTGCTCTGGCTGCCCCGCGCTGAGCACTCACGGGTTACGAGGCCGTCTGTGAAGCAATGCCTGGTGACGCTGCCTCTTGGAGAGGGCCAGCGCTGCTGTCATCCCCCCACCCTTCCCCAGGGGAGCCCTTACCAAACTCTCGCGTCCCCAGCAGCTCCTGCGAGCAGCTGAAGCAGGGAGTGCCTTAGGGCTGGCTCGGTGGCCGGGACTCTGCTGCCCTCTCCGGGACATCTCTGGCTCTCCGCGGGGAGCAGCGCAGTCCCCAGCCTGGCAGTTCGAGAAGCGCAGCGCTGGAGGTGTTTGATGTTTCTGTGCAAATGGATTTGAGGGCAAGCCTGCCTGGTGCCTGCAGCCGTCTGGCCTGGGCTGAAGTGGCGCAGCTTTGTTACTTGTCCTCCTTTTGTACCCGGGTGCTTGTCCTTGTCTCTGTTCTCTCTGTGCTGTTCCGAGCACTGAGACACCTCCTGGGGTGGCCAAGAATAGCAGGGAGTTATAGGACCTCTCCAGGTACACACAGAGCTTCCACACCTTAACCTGGGGTTCGGTTGGCAGCTGGAAGGTGGTGCAGAGGTCTTTGTTTTTAAGCAGGAACGTTTTGTTCCTTCTGTAAAAACACAAACCAGAAGAGTGCTTTTATGCAGTGAAATAAAACTCTTTTTTTGTTTGTTCCTTTTGCAATTCACTCTGCTGTGGTCACTCTGGATTTGTTAAATCTGTGGTCCAGTGTGGGACAGAGGTTTCACACCAAGTTGCTCTGTGGACACTTGTTCAGGCCCCTCTGTCACAAGGGCACACACGCACTTGGGCTGCTGTTGTCTCTGACAGGAGTGCACTGGTGCCTCTGTTCAGGGAGCCTGGGGTGAACCAGGGATGTCTTTGCCCTGCTTTCATTGTCATGGGATGTGATCTGAGCCCCCAGAATGCTGGGGAAGCTGGTGGGGGGCTTGTGAATACAGCATTAGAGTGTGGGGACATAAAGAGCTGTGTCTGAGCCCACCCTATGGTTGTATTGGGCGGGTGCAGAGGTGCCCTCCTTCCTCTGGCCACATAGCAGCCTAGGCTTGGTGGGAACTGTGCTTTACCAGGGCTCTGATTCCCAGGAAACCTTCATTTCCTGTGAGATTCCTACTGCTTTTAGTCTGTAACAGGGCTGTGCACAGGAGCACAAGTTCCATGGTGCCACTTGGTTTATATAGACCTGGTTTCCTTTGCTCAGAAATGTGAGTTCCAGCCCCCTGCAGGTGCCTGTGCTGTTGGTATTTTAAGTTGTCTGAGCCTCAGTGGAAAACTGGAATGTTTCCTCTCTCTCTTGCTAGTTCCTGCTGATTTTCCATAAAGCTGCAGCTGGGGAGCTCGAGGAGGACAGCGGCCTCTTGACTCTTGCGAAGCTCTCGGAGATAGATGTATCCATTGAGGGAGTCAAAGGAGCCAAGAACTTCTTTGAAGCTAAGGTATGGTGTGGCACAGAGGAACAGGAAAAAACTCAGCCATAGCTTTTCCCTTCCCTATTTTGTTGGGCTCTGGCTACAGCTTTTTCTGTGGATCAGTCAACACTAGGACAGTGTAATGCAGTGTCTGTGCTCTGGGTATTACCCTGGTGGAGCTGACTGGCCAACCTGTGTCCCTGGGAGCTCTGAGGGACTGGCTGGCTGACTGCTTTTAAAGACAAAAGTGTCCTGAAATCTAATGTAATAGGGATAGAGTTTCCCATTTTTCAAAACCTCCCTCAAGCAGAACACTCCGAGTTCGGTGGTGAATGGAGTGATTTGGAGTATAGGATTTCAGACACCTCTTTCTCGAGCAGCTCTCTCTAACCTTTGGAATCAAAATGATTCTGCAGGGTCCTGGGGTTGGCAGAAAGAGCTTTGCACCGTTCAAAGCTGACAAAGCACCCTTTTTGAAAGCTCTCTTGGAGAGAAAATAATCCTGCTTGTTTATATAAGAAGTTTTTTCCCAGGAGCATAACACAGCTATTGCACAGCAGATGTACTGAGATGAAAGCTGGAAAAATAGCCAGCAAGTAAACAATGTCTCTTTGATCTGCAGATTATCCATGGTGTAGTATGATGTTCTCAGATTTGGCTGTGATTCAGAGCTGTTTTCTGCAGTAGTTTCTCCCTCTGTATGCACACAACCTGTGCTCTGCTGCCTGCTTACAGAAATCATGTACATGACCCAGTGCTGAGGGTATTGTGTTGGTCACTGCTTAGTGACTATTAGTAAATGACCTTTCTTTTGTTGATTTTTAAAGCCAAGCAAGCTCACAGGTATTGGGTGTAAATACCCAAGCACTACAGCATAATTCATACGTGACCCATCCTGACAGGGCGTCCCAGCAAGCCCTGGGAGGTGCAGCACACACTTCTGTGTTGCTCATCTGGGCGTAGCTCAGGCTCTGGCTCTCCCTCTGATGCAAGGCTTGACACTGGTTCATTTTCTCTCTCCCTCCCAAAGGCCCAAGCCCTCTCCTCAGCCAGTAAGTTTGAAGCAGAGATAAAAGCCGAGCAGGACGAGCGGAAGCGGGAAGAGGAGGAAAGGAAGCACCGCCGAGCAGCTTTCAGGGAGTTAAAATCTGCATTTACCCAGTAACCAACCAGCCCATATGCACTCTGAGATTGCACAGGACTTGGTACGTTCCCCACATCAGGGCTCTACCTGGAGAGAACTGCTTGGATCCTGCCTAAAACTCACCACAGCTTCACTAGCCTTCCTCTCCTGAAGATCCTCCTGAGTTTCCAAGGGCACAACTCTTGCAGTTACTATGCATTCATAACGCTGTGAATAGTAGGAGCTGTATGTGCTGTTTGCTCTGAGCTGCCAGGAGCTCATCACCCTGGAGCAAAAACAGCAGATAGCAAATCATGGGTGAGCACTGACAAGCGTCGTGTTTGCCTGCTTCATTCTTCCCTGTACATCCTTTGGCTCTTAATCCTGTATTAATTCATTCCTTGCTTACAGGCAAGTAGTGAGGTCTTGTGTAAATCAGGGTGTACAAAGTACAGCTCGTCTCCCTGTACGTTTGTACTGCTGTTGGGTGTTGTCACCCTTTTCTTCTTCCTCAGAGCCCTGTGCCACAGGCACTGTGAAAACACTGTGAAGAGAGAAAGGTAGTTACTAGGGACGTGGATCAAACTCACTAGCATCTCCTGTAGCATTTTCTGCCACCCAGCACGTTGGAGAGTCTTCCAGTTTTTCTTCTCAGAAGTGCCATAGTAACAAACCCTTCAATAAGAGACGAGGTTTCCCAGGACTTCGAAGGGAGGAAGCTGGCTCTCTGCAACGAGGAATAGAAAACTGAGTTGCCTGACCATTTCTCTTCTTTCACATTCCATCACATGTAGTGTACTGTATGGCTTCACTGTATTTTCCAGCCTTAGGCAGCTGTATCTGTTTTTAAGGGGTGTTGCCAGCTGGACAATGCAATTGGATGGCACGCTGGCGTTTTCTATTTGGAATTTTGCTCATAGCGTTAATCACGAAGGTGACATTGTTTGATTTCCTTAGAGCCATGACATAGGACACCAGCACAGCATCCTGAGCAATCCCTGCTCAGAGAGCAGCGAGGGGAGCACATGGAGCTGAGTTCTGAGGGCTTGCACAACACTATTGGCCATCTGCTTTTGCAGACACGGGGAACTTGCCCGCAAATATCAAGATGCCCACTGCTTGTCTGGGTATATGCACTGTAGGTCATGGCAGGGCAGCTGTGTTCCCTCAGAGACTGCTCTCGAGACATGGATTTGCTCAAATTCTGCCTCTGCTCTTGCCCCAGTTCATGCATTTTTATTTTTTCTTTCCAGAATGAAACTCACCAGTCGTCTTTTCACTTGTCTGTTTTGCTTCTTAAACTGTGAGCACTAAACTGTGAGCGTGGAATAATAAATAGAAAAACCTCTACTCTTTAATGTCAGGTGAAAGAATTGCTAAAGAATTAAACTGTGTATATATCTTCACAGATTATATTTTATAAATCACGCTTTTTAGGTAAATATTTATAATTAAATGTTTTTATACTTTACAACAAAGCAGATAATTTCATCTTCAATTATTCCTCCTTTTGCTGAAATGTACAAATAAAGCATTGTTATCTCCAGTCTTGGCTGTGGTTTATTTCAGGTCCCTGAATGTACTAATTTATTCACAAATTACAGTAGTGATCCTCAAAGCTCGACATCCTGACTCGGATGTGTGGGGGGAGTGTTCAGCCCCTTCTTGGTAGCACTTCCCCTTGTGCTCAGCAGTTCTGGTGTAGAAAGCCCTAATGTTTGCAATTCCTTAGAGAGGGCCATGGCTGTGTAAATATTTGAAATAGTGCCCACTGCTCCGTGTTGACATCTGAAGGTTGTCAGCTTTTCCTTATCTTAAAACAGGCTGTGTCTCAGCCCCGGTGCTGCCCCAGCTGGGACCTGCACAGGTTGCTTCAGCTGCATTTCCCTTTGCATTTCCTCTCTCTGCCTTTAGTGAAGGGAAGAAGAAAAGAAAGAAAATACAGGGACATCTGAAAACGTGTCCGAGCATCTTGTTGGTCCTGCTGCTGATCTGCTGAGCTCTGCTGGCCCGGCCGGGCTGGGCGGGGGCTCAGCAGGAGGTTTAACCACGCCCGATTTCAGGTGCGGTGGGGAAGTGGAAGGACACAATCGTTTCAGCCCGTGCAGCTCTGCTCTGTGTTGGGGGGAGTCCTCGGGTCCCAAGGTCAGGTGTGATCAGGGTGAAGGTTCCTTAGTTCCTGTTGCCACGGGAAAATTGCAGTCCTGCAGCTCTTGATTGTCCCTTTTCCTCGTTTTTCTCCCCAGCGGAGCAGGCACTGCTGACTCGTGCTGCTTTGCACGTGCAGCTGGGTGAGCAGCCTGGGGCTGTGGGAGAAGGAGGTGGAAGAAGGCCTTCCAGTGGTTTTGCTTTAATAGAATTGAGTCAGCTTCAGCTGACAAGTTTCAATAAGGAAACGAGCATTGTGGTTAGTTTTTGTTCAAATAGGTGCTGTTACCTGGGGCAGTAATTTGGTGCAGTGGACAGTAAGCACTTTTGGATGTACATTTATTTTGGAGTTGCAGCAATGTGCATTTTGAAATTAGCTTTGCAAAAAACTGACATTGGGAAATGAATTGCTTTCTAAATTGCTCTGGTTTGCTGGCAACTATTGAATTGGATAACAGTGTCATTAGGTTAGGCAGAAGTACTAGAAAGAAATTGTCTAGCTGTATCTCCCACCTAATACCGTGTGACAATACTTAATTGTATTTGCCTATAATTAATGTATTACAATCCTTGATGCTCTGTCCTTTTATGCCTCATGTCACCATAGGTGGCTCTCAAAGGTCCTGGCAATCCCAGTTCTCTTTAGTGGTACATTAATACCTGTCTGGAGCTCCTGACATGCCCCAAGTGGATCTAAAGTCTGTGATGGCAAGTGGAGGAGTTTGGGGAAAAGTCTGTTGCGCTTATGGGTCTCTCTGAGAAGGGACAAAGACTTGCTTCAAGTCCTTCATCTCCTAGAGTGGGAACTCCAGGTAGTCCTTGGTCCCTGAGGGGTTTTGTTTAATGTTTCCCAGAGTAGAAGTAGAGTGGAGGAGCCACCAGCGCTTCAGCCCCCACGGAGGGTGGGTTCAGCCTGTGTGGATGCTCCAGTCACAGCGGATCTCTCCGGGATGCTCCTGTCACTGCCATGGCCACTGGCTGCAGGGGACAGCCTGTGGTGGCCAGGAGTCTCACCCAAAGACCTCAGTGTGAGCACAGTGGGGAGAAAGGGAAACAGCATGATCAGGCTCTTCCTGGGTCAGGGTTCAGGGTTTATCCGTGAGGATTTAAGGTGACCAAATAACATTTTAGCCTCATGGGAGCATCCAAATAAATCCCTTGCAAGATGGATTGGAGTAACTGGAGCACTTTGCATTGCAAGCTAAGCTTGCCACATGTGGGAGGGATATCTAAGAGTAATTGAGTGTTGCAGAAGTAGCAGCTTGTTTGTGGTATTCTGTCTTTCAGCATAAGCCACCTGAGGTGACAGATGCATTGAAGTGACTGACTTTAAAAACTGCAGTTGGATGTTTGCCTGCTTTGCTGCTGTTTTCATTATTTTTAGGGATGTGACAAATGAGGACGTGGAAAACAGAGGCTGCTGAGGCGACATTGACTCTTCCCAGACAAAATCCCTGGTATTTCAACAAACGGGGGAGTGCCTTTTCCAAATAACAAAGGGGGGGTTGGGAGGCAAGGGCAAACATGACTAGGGCACATCTTTCTGGGCTGCTTTCTGACCATTATTTCTCATTTCCAAGTGTGCTGTGTTTGTAGCTCCACTGCTGTACTGAGAGGGGCAGGCTCTTGCCTCTGAGCCAGGATGGGCACAAACAATGGGATGATAAGGAAGGTTTCAGTTTGTTAGGAATGCTGCTTCCCTGCTCTTGGATTTGTCATAGTGAGGAGGAATTGGCACAGTAATCCAGGGCTCTGAAGTACATCGTGCCCTTGGTACCCAGGCTGGCTGCTGGGGTGATTTCACACCTACACAATATCAGCTGAAGTTCTGTGATTGAGCCGTGCAGGAATTTTACTGCACGGGCACAGTTGTGAATTTTTATGAGATTCTCCCTGTTCTGCTTGAATGAGTGTTGTGGAGGATTTAAGATGCATCTGCTATTACCAAAAGATTGTCATCTGAGTTTCCTTGAGGTACTCTGCAGAAATGCCAAGTTCTGCAGATGAGGCATGTTTCAGTCGCTCTCTTCTTGAGTTTTTTTTTTGTCTCAGTAATATAATGTTTGTGCTAACTGGGATAAAAAAAATTTCCACAAGTGCTAAACATCTCCCATCTCAGATAAAGGTTGTCTTAGAGCATGTGAAAATATTTTTGAGTGCTCAAGCTCACATTTGATAAGTAGAATAACAAGGCACAGCTGCTTCTGCAGTGAAGTCGGGAGTTTATCCTGACAGCTTGAAATGCAGCTCTGCCTGCCTCCCTCCCTCCACCGCTATTAGTATTGGCTCAAGCTGTGTAGCAACAACCAAGGGGATCGAATGCAGCTTGTCAGAGGCCAGCCCTTTTCTAGGGAGCTTTGCTTTTCCATACCAGCCTCCTAAAGGAGAAATTCCATTCTGAGATTTTTTGGGTGAGGTAGTTCTGTGTTGCTCTCAGCTAAAAATAAGCCCCAAGAATTACAGGCTTTCAACCCATTAGCTCAGAAGAATCACCAGTGTTCACTGTTGCATCATTTTTGGCCGGCGCTCAGTGCACAATGACAAGTATTTATTCACCTAGGAGAGGAGGGAGAAAGCTCCACGGGTTGTGGCTGCCATGAGGGCTGGAGTGCAACTGTTTCAGCTGAGAGCGGTTATACCTTCAGCAGTGCGTAACAGCCCAGAATAGTTTTTTAGGCTGAAGGAACCACATGGGGCTATTCTGCATCATGTACTAATATGGGTTTGGGGACTAAAAATAAACCGGTATTTTTAGCTGAAAAAAAGTTTGCCCCGAGCTCCTGATTTTTCCATCAGGAAGAGTCAAAATACGTGCCATCCACTGCCCTTTCTGTGTCAGCGGCAGCCGCTCCCCGGGGTGAGTCCCACGGCAGCGCATCCGCAGGACTCCCCCGGGGCCGGGGGGAGCGGCCCGGGGCTGGGGCTGGGTAGGAGTGCTCGGACCACGGCGGCTCCTCACACGGCTCCTGTGGCCTCTCAGGGCCCCGACAGAGCTGAACGGCCCCGCGGAGCCCGCACGGAGGGGCCGGGGCCGCACCGCGCTGCTGAGGGGGCCGCGTGTGCGGGACAGCGGCGGGAGGGGACAGGGCCACGGACTGACAGGGCCAAAGACTGACAGAGCCACGGACACACAGGGTCATTCAGGCTGGAAAAGCCCTCCCAGCCCATGGAGTCCACCCTGTGTCCCATCCCCACCTTGTCCCCCAGCCCAGAGCACTGAGCGCCACGTCCCGTCCTTCCTTGGACACCTCCAGGGATGGGGACTCCACCACCTCCCTGGGCAGCCCCTTCCAGTGCCCGACCCCCCTTTCCAGGAAGAAATTCCTCCTGATGTCCAACCTGACCCTCCCCGGGCACAGCTGGAGGCCAATTTCCGTTGTCCCATCCTTTGTTCCTTGGGAGCAGAGCCCGACCCTCCCCGGCTCCCCCCTCCTGTCAGTGACTTGCAAAGCCAGAAGGTCCCCACTGAGCCTCCTTTTCTCCAGGCTGAGCCCCCCAGCTCCCTCAGCCGCTCCTGCTGCTCCAGCCCCTTCCCAGCTCCGTTCCCTTCCCTGGACACACTCCAGCCCCTCCGTGTCATTGCCGAACTGAGGGGCCCAGACCTGGACACAGCCCTCGAGGTGCCCCAGCAGTGCCAGCCCGGGGGGAGCCGGGCAGTGGTGCCGGGGGGCGCGGGGACCCCCGGCCCGGCCATGTCCGCGCGTGTCCCCTCAGGGCCGTGAGGGGCGGGGCTCCATGCTCCGGCAGGGGGCGCTGTAGGCCTGCCCCGGGGTGACGTCACGCGGGCGGTGGGCGGGGAGCGCGGCCGCTCATCCGGGTCCCGCGGCGGGGCCGGGGGGCGGGGCCCGGCGCTCACGTGACGCTGCGTGGCGGCGCACCCGCCATCTTGTGTTGTTGGGCTGAGGAGCCGCCGCGGCTGTGAGGGACCGTCCGCCCGGAGCGCAGGTACGGCCGCCCTGCTGGCCCGGCCCGGCCCCCCGCGCCCCGCCACACCCGCCCGACCGCCCGCCCCGCGGGAGCCCCCGCCCGCCGCGGCTGCCGCAGCCCCGAGGCGCCCCGCGGCCTAACCGGGAGGCGAGGCCGCCCCGGGGGGGGGGCGCGCCCTGAGGGGCCCCCTGCGCTCCCCGGGGGCTCCTGCGGGCCGAGCGGGGCTGCGGCCGGCGGGCCTTGCGCTCCCCGGGGGCTCCTGCGGGCCGAGCGGGGCCGCGGCCGGCGGGCCCTGCGCTCCCCCGGGGCTCCGCGGGGCCTGTCAGGCGGCACCGTGTCCCCTCGCACTGACCCGGTGAACTCGCCCGTCCCTGCCAGCCCGCCGCGGGGAGCCCCGCTCCGGCACCCCGGCCCTGTCAGGGGGCACAGCCCGGGGAACGTGGCAGCCCCGAGCCTCCCCCGCGGGCAGCGGGCGCCGGGAGCAGCCGTGACCGGCAGCGTTTGACTGGAGAGGCCTTGGCAGGCCGAAGGGACCATCGATCAGCATTGTGTGCCTTTGGTATTGATCCAAGACAAGTAGTTTCAGTGTCAACAGAGCTGTTTCCGCTCTTTTAGTCCCGTGTGGCTGCACTTTGAAGTGGGGCAAGGTGTAGGCCAAAAGGAGGTGTTGCCAAGTAGTGCTTCTGGAATAAAACCCTACATTTTCCCCAGTAAGCTTCAGTTCAACGTTCGTGGTGTGCTGCTCTTACTGTAACTTCTGAGTGTCTGCTTGCTCGGGTGGGTGGGGAAGGAACTTCTGAACTCTCATTATATTCTTCTAACTTCTCGCTGCTCATTCTGTTTTCTTGCTTCAGGAGCTGACTTGGGCAAGTTCCTGGAAAGTACGTGTAATTTTTTTTTTCCTTTTCCCATAACACTGCTGGTTGCTTTTGTTCTTAAGAAACTCTTTAATAAACACAAATTCATCTGCTGCTTTGTGAATGGAACATTTGGTTGATGCACAGTGTGATAATTGGGAACCTTTGTAAACAAAATTGGTTGCAGTTGTCAACAGCAGAAGCTTTGTTTTGATATTTTTAAGCTCTTGTTATTTGGTGTTGGCTGCAATAGATAATAAGAGCATTACTACTCTGAGGTGCTGGTTTTCTTGCCATTCCCTTGAATAAGCATCCTTTGAACAGTTGGCTGGTGCTGAGGTGAAAACGGGTCCCAGTCGATCCTGGGTGTGCCAACAGAAATGTTGGAGTGTCCCTTGCCCCTTCTACACCTGCTTTGCTCCCCAGGTTCGTGTAGTTCTACAAGTCAGCTGGTGTCAGCAGATGTGTGTTGGTGTTAATTCCTCACTGAAGGTGTGCTTTATAAAAAAAAAATTTAAAGATTCTGTTTACTAGTCCCCTGGATTAAAGAGAAGGCAGAGATTTATCCCTGGAAGGTGGATGTCACCTCTTGTGCTGAGCCTTTGGTAGCTCCTTTCAGTGTGTGACAGTACTGAGTGTAAATCACAGGGGTTAATGTTTTTAAGAGCTGCTCAGGCCCTGGATACAGGAACATGCATGGGGGTACCTGGGCACTGTGTTTCTTTTGGGGCCTTTTGTGAATGGTTTCTTGACCCTGTCTTTTTAAAAAAGAGCACAGAACTAAAATGCACAGTAGTCTTGTAGCAGGCATGATTTGTTTTGTAGGGTGCTTAGAAAGAATTCTGGTACCACAGCAAAAACTTGGACTCTTGCAGATCCTCTTTTCATTACAGGTGTTGGTCTTGAGGTAAAATATCATCAGGTGCTCCTATTAGCATTTTTTCTTGCCTTGTAAAACTTGCAGGAAATTAAAAATATGATCTCTATGAGGATGTGAGTGGGAAAAAAATGCTTGTAAATAGACAGTTGAGGGCTTTACAATTAATTTTTTTCCCTACTGTTTTGTTCCTGGATTGAGGAAAAAACTTTGTTTGTAGAAGAGGAGTACTAAGAAGGTTTTGGGTGTTTCTAAGGAATTGAGGCTAAGCACCATTGCATCTCTGCTGAGGCCAGTTGTCTGAATGAAATTCTATCACAAACTGGAGTTCCTTGTACCTGAATATAAGAAAAAAAAAATTGGCAGGTGTTTTGAGATCTATAGGTACTTGATTAAAATAAAAACAACTGTGCATGTCAAAGTCACCTGGAACACCTTGTTGGGGCAGCTGACTGGCTGAAGGGCTTTGCTGTTATTGATTCCACCTGTCTGTGCTGAAAGAGCTTTGTATTTAAACCTAGAAGGGAAACCCTGGTTCACAGGAACTGCTGAAGATGACCTGGGCACCTGGACCATGGTCTGGGCCTTCCCCTCTGCCCCCTCTTTAAAGTAATTCAGGCCTTCAGCTCTTTGTTTATTAATTTATTTGAAATACTAAGAATATGAAATTTGACTCTGCCTGCTTTTGTCTGGTCTTGTAAGTTCAAGTAACTGTCACGTGTGTGTTGTTCTTTCATTGAGGTCTTTAAAATTCTTCCTTAGGGCTTTTTAAAGTATGGTACCAAGTCTGATTCAGGAAAAAAAAAATCCCTTTCCTAGCATTTTTCCCTTATTTTTCTGTTTTTATTTTTTCCCCTCTCAGTGCTTCTGCTCAAAGATTAGTGGAGATAAGCTATATTTTATTCATGATTATAGATAGAGCTAAGGGGCAGAGCAATAAAATTTCTGTTTGTGGGCATAAAAGCACAGGCCTGATCTGCCTTCTCCTGCCTTCTCCTCTCTTGCTGGAGATTCATTGGGTGCTTTGGTAAGGAGAAACCCATCTCTTTGTTACTGGGGAAGCATTTGTGTTGCAAGGGACTTTTCTTTGTGTGGTTTTCTCATCAATTTATTTGAATTCAGGGAGTGACCCTCGAAGCACTAGGTGTGTGAAATGCTGCAGGGGGATGGGGTTTGCTCTCATGGCAACAAACTCAGCTTTCTGCCCAGCTTAGCTGCTCCTTTTCTCTTTTGCTATCAACTCCTGAACATTTGTTTGGTTGCACAAACGATCTGGCTTGAAAATGGCCAGAACTGAGAAAACTTGGCAAGTTTGCTCCAGGTGCACCTGAGTTCTGGATGGAACTGAGAAGAATGAAGTGCTCTAAGTGACAGGGTCTGTACAGCATTGGCCCTCTTGTGGTTGGTGTGTAGACATATATAACCATGTAGTTCACCATGGGGATGTTTAATACCATCACTTTTTCATGTTTAGCTCAGCTGGGGATTGTAGCAGGCTGAGGTCTCTGTGTGGCTTTGTCAGTAGCTGAGATTGCCACAGGGTGTTGGTTACAAAATGTGTCCACTTCTCTGTTTTTGCAGAGGGAGGTTGGTCAGTCCATTTCCTCTAAAGGTGATTAAACATTGCTTGAATTCAGACACCGTGTGATGGTTTGAGGTTGCGTGGGAAACTAAGCTGCAACTGAAATTTGTATGTCCTTCTTGCTTTTTCTCTTTTCTATTTGTAATGGAAAGGATGCATAGAATTGTTTTGATGCATACGAGGTTTTTGGCAAGTGTGGAATCGAAATGTGTGTTTTCAAGAGTCAGCCTGTTCTGTAATCCCTAAAGCTTGGAATACTTAGAAGCTGGATATGTAGACTCTGTATGTATTACAGAGAAAAGCAGAAGGAATACCAGGAGCTGTGTAGAGATTGTAGAGTCTGTAGGTCAATGGAAAATTCTGATGAACACTTAGAGAATTGTTTTAAAATACTGCTTTGTTGATGTGCCTTTTGGATCACTTACTGTTTTTTGATTCCCTCAGCGAGTTATTAAAACTGTGTTATCACTTTCTCTCCTTTTGGCCATACATTTGAGAAAATCTAGGGAATCTAGAAAAATCCCCCTGCAGCATTTCACACTTGATGGCTTTAACAGTGGCTCTTGTATATGTAGTTTGGCATTGGGAAGAGATAAACAAGCTTACATATAACACCTTACAAAAATTGGCTAGAAAAATATTTTGGTGTTGTTAAATATTGTTCTTCTGGTGAAAGAAAGAGTGATGTATTGCCCTTTGGGAAGGCAGTGTTTGCTTAGGGGAACTCTGTCCTTTTTATTCAGTAGAGAAATACTTGTTTCAAGTCGTTGTTACAATGAAACACTTTAAAAAAAGAAATCTTCCTCCCGTCACTGACAACAATTGTAAACACTTGGCATCCTGTTGATAGTGTTTTATGATAAAGATAAAACACTAAAGACTGTGTGAGTAGGGGATTCAGAGGCTGTGGATGTCCGTGGGCAGGTCAGTTTGGGTAAAAACAGATGTGATGTGTGTGGTGGTGGGTCAGTTCAGACTGGAAGGAACAGGAGGAGAAGAAGTGCTTTGGGCACTAAGGAGATGACTTGGGGTGAAGTTCTGGGGTGATGGATGGAGAGCTGAAGTCACGAGCCTTTAGCCTTAGAATGCTGTGTGGCAAGGAGTTGGTGTGGCTGGCAAGTGATGGGGTGTATAAATGGGTTTTTGAGCCATGTATGTTAGAATCTGAGGATGGTTTAGCTGGAAGAGCCTTGGTGGTTGTCTGCTCCAGCCTCCTGCTCAGAGCAGGGCTGACGTCAGTGTTAGACTGTGTGTGATGGAAAGTGAGTGGGGCTGATCATGGAAGTAGCATATGGCAAGATTTTTAAGTAAAGGCATCTCATAACTTGATTTAATAAATTAGAGGCCCAGTTCAACTACCATTAAAGCCAGTGGAAGCTTTTACAATAGGCTTAGTTAATGCTGAATCATCTGTACATGTAATTTTCTCTGTTGCACTAAGCTTTAAGAGTACTAAGGCAGGACCAAGTTGATTTTAAAAGATATGGTTCTTACGTTAAAACAAGTGAATATCTTCAGCAATATTAACATGAAGAGAAGTGGTAAGCTATTAAAAAGTGTTGCAATTCGTACATAGTAACCAGTTCCCCTCTGTTTCCCTGGCTGACCAAGGTATGCAGTGTGATACACCTTGTAATTCTTTGTTAGGACCCTTTGTCAGACACTTTCTGTGTTGAATGTTTCCTCAAATATAGGAGTACAGTCTCAGAACTGCACGAGTGGGAAACTTTAGGAAGGCGTGGGGGGAGACAATTTCCACAAAGCCCAAAGAAGCTCCTTTATGTCAATGACATGTAAAACAAAGCCCCAAGCCCCCACAAGAAGCCAGATTTGTTAATTCAGTGAATGTTTTCAGTGAGCACAGTCTGAGCTGTGTTCTTCCACCCTGAATGTGTGTCTGGGCTGGATAATGTGTGTGAGGAGGGTGAGAGAGCTGCTGCAGCACCTCTGGGTGTGTAGCTTTGCTGGCTGCTGATCTTGCTGGGGAGCAGGTAGGCAGACCAGGCATCCTGATCCCTAACATCTTGTGGAATGGCACAGACTAAATATTACTAAAATTATTATTATAAATATTACTAAAACTACTGGCAAGTTTTGGGTGTACAAGGTACACAGATGTGGAAGTGATTTTTTTCAGCTGGAAAACAAGAGCGCTGGCAGGATTTTGGGATAGGATTTGGAAGGAGAAGTGTTTGTGTTTCAGCCAGTGGCAAGGCCAAGGGTGTGGTTCCCTGACTCTGCTTGGAGCTTAATCGCTGGTGTCTGTGTTTGGCTGGAGGCTGGGAATGAAGGTGGAGGTCACGCTGCTTTCTGGGGAGACCAGGAAAAGTGTTCCTGGCTCTCTGTGTGCAGGTGGAGCAAGGAGAGGGGAGCTCCCAACCTGCCACCAGGCTCACAGCAGGAGGTAGGAAAGGGAGAAAACACCTGGAGTTGTGGTACTTAAGGTGTGTGGGTCTCCTTAGTCTCTGTGTCATCCTCTCCTCGAGGGGATTCTGAGCCTCCCTGTGTTTGTCACCCTTGGCTGGAGTGCAGCATTTTGGGAGCTGCAGTGCTCCCTGGAGCTTTGCAGGGATCTGTGTGGAGTGAGCAGGGGAGTGGCAGCTTGGAGCTGCCATTTGAGGGAGTCACGGGCAATTTTTGACCAGAAACTGCCGAGGGATTGAAACACTTGTGCAATGGTTTGAGACAGGGAGGTTATAAGACTTGAGGAGATCTAAAAATGTAAGAGTAATAACAGAGGTGTAGTTTCTGGAGAAGTGAATGGTTTGGATATTGTTCCCTTGGGAAAAACTTGGCGTGTGGGTAGATGGGCCTTGGAAAATCCACTGCCTTTATCAGGAATAAGGTTGGGCAAGCCAGAGGGGACTCCTGTGACTTGTCTGGCATCTTGTGTAATGTGACTAATGGATTTTTTTTCCTGACTCATTTTCTGTTTAAACTAGAACATACCTTTTAGAAAATTTAGTGTTGACCTGAAAACAACTCACTTTGCTGTTTATCCCCACATGTCCCTTCACTGAATAAACTTGAGTCTTCAGCCTTTTTAACCTGCATGATCATTTACAGACATAGCAAAATACTTAATTTTTTTCTCAAAGCTTAATAAATAGAGCTTTAGTGTGGTGTTGGTGTTTCTTCTTGTCACTGTAAGGTGTACCTGTCATGTTCTATCAATTTTTGAACTGATTTATCAGCTCTTTTGCCTCTTACAACAGAGCAGGACACAGTATCCCTTCAGTGACACAATTTGGTGTCTATTTACTCTGTATTTCCTTATTCCTGTGTTAAGTGTTTCCTGTGAGCTCTTTTAGTCAATCTTGTATCATGTGCTTTTTTTTCAGCTGATTAATGTCATAAATCTCAGCTTGGTTTCAGGACTGTGTTTTTCCAGAATAGTCCTGCATTAGTTGTGTATCACCTGTGTTTTCTGCTAGTGACTCTTCTGACTTGGCCTTATACAACCTGCTGTACTGGACTGAGGTGAATAATTCATGATGGCACCTTTGATGATGTGTCATTTCCATTATTTACCATGTCCATGTTTTCATCCTTAGCTTTTAGGAGTTTTGTGGGCCAGTGCTACAGACTGGAGAAGTAGGAGAAAGCTTCTTAACTTGGTTCTGTGACTTTTATTCCTTCTGAGAACGGGTGGTTGTGTATTCTTTGGAAGAGGGGATTAAAAGAAAAAGTATCTTGTGATGATTTGAGACCTTTCATGTGGTTCTGAATGATTTTGTCCTTTTTAGAGTTCTAGTGAATTGGAATGTCCTGCTGAAATTAAAATTTATTTCACCTACTTGCTGGAGCAATGAAATTTCTACCCTTACAAAAGTATATTTTGATTGACTGCCTTCCATAAATCCATGTTGCCTGGCCATAATTATGTCAGAGTCCTTTAATCAGAGTTGTCTGCTTTAGCCAGTGATTAATATCACCCAGGCAGGTAGGGGAGCCACCTGAGTCATCCTGTTTACCACTGTGCTTAAAAAGTGGCTTGATGCACACAGTTATGGATCTTCTTTAATATTTCAGGAATTAGAGAAAATCAGCATTAATTATTCAGTCAACCTGTTAATTTTTTTAAAAACACAGCTGCTGGCACTGCCATCAGCCAGCTAGAGTAGCTGCCTGTGGAATGTTTTCTTGCTTGGGGAAGGTGAGCTTTTATCATCCTGCTGTAATGTTGCTGTTGCATGGTGGAACACTGCTGTTAAATTCCTGTCCCATCTTTATTTAGGGAGAACCCAATTCCTTGCACTTCAACCTGCTTAGGTTAGATTTCTGTTGTGTTCTTTGGTTCTCAAAGTTTCAGCCAATTTATAAGTTTAAAAGGCTGTTTCAAACCTACAGTAGCGACAGTACTACCTTGGAAGGAAAGGATATTTTTCTTCCTAAACACCTCCAATCAAAGAGTAGACAATTTCCAAATAAAATAGCTGTGTATAGGAAGGATCAGTGGTATACCTTTTTTTCCCAAGGTTTAGGTTTCCAAAGTTAATAAAAACCCTAAGCACACAGCAGCCCCAAAGCTATAAATTGCAGTGACAGTCCAAATCTTTAATTTTTTTTCTGTCTGTAGGAAAGATTAGATGGGCAGACCTGAATGCAGCCACTGCCTAGACTCAACTTGGAATGCTGAGAATCAGTGCATCTCTCTCTGGAGCAGCAGAACAGACAGATTGCCAAGTGGTGCAAGCTGACAGAGCTCTGTAATGGAAATGCAGGAATTTAACATTGCCTGGAAATCTTAATTCTGGTGCCTGTCAGTAAGGGATAAATCTTAAAATGGCATTTTTTGGTGTATTCTGAAGTTGAGCAAGGTCTGGTACAACATGGTAGTTTAGGTCTTTCAGAGTCTCTGAAAACAGCTTTTTGCCTGGATATTTATTAGCTAGCTATATGTTTTAAAATACCAGAGCTTGTGGGCAAAGTGTGCCACAGTAATTATAGACCTCCAACTGCAACATCTTGTGCATTTTAATGCACAAATCTGGCCGGTAGAATCAAGTTCCAACTTGTGTCTGTAGCAGATGTTTCTGAGAGCTTTAATAGATTTGTCAGGTACTAAGTAGCAAGCTTGAAAAATAATGTCAGAAACTGCAAGCTTGGTGAAGTAACCATTTTACCTGCAGTGAACCAATGAAAGGAGTGTTGCTGAGAGCAACTTGTGCATCTATATTACCTGGTAATTGTGAGTGAAAGCCACTTAAGGGCTTAATGTTATTGGATTACATTTTATGTCTGCTGGGAGGATGGACTTCTGATTTTCAAAGTGCTAAACAGCTGGCAAAATACAGGGGTGGTTTTTCTCTGGCTGGTGCACAGGTTGATGGTGGGGTTGGTGTGATTTCCTCTCTTTTCAGCCCTGCATGCTGACAGCAGGTTGGTGGTATCACCCCAGGAAAAGGGGGTCCCAGCTCAGTTCATGAAGCAATTCCATTTCCCCCCAGATATGCAGGAAAACTGCAGCCATTTGTAGGGTTGCACTGGCACCTTGATCAAGGATTGACCTGATTTGTAGAAGACTTTGGAGAAAATGTTCCTCTTGAGTGGACTGGTGGGAAGCACTGGGCAGCCTTCTTGGCCAAGCAGAGCTGTTACCTGGCCAGGATCAAAGCAGTGCCTCAATTTTTCACTTCAGCTTGAGTCTGTCCCTGTGTGCTCTGCCCACATCACACCTGTGGCTTGGGGATTCCACCCTTGATAGCCATTTATTTGTAGAAAACCCTGATTCACAAAGCCAGTAGTTCAGAAAGAGGCTTTTTGTTAGTTATGTTATTTTTGCAGTTTGCAAATACATGTTATTTTTGTGATCCTTGATTAATAAGGAGGCAGCATTGATAAAAAAGACCAAAATCAACGTTTCAGTTATTAATACTGAAGTTTAAAATGTAAGAAAATTATCTAGATGATAAAGATGTGATAAATTCATGCCTTTTCTTTGGCCAAAATGTCTGAATTCATGACCTGATCATTCATTCTTAATTTCTGCTCCTTTTTCTTGCTCCACCCTGACTCTTTGCTCTCGTGAAGGGAGTGCTGCCTGGGCCACCCCGACTGGCCTTTCCAGTCGGTGCAGCTTCTCCTCTGCACCAGCCAGGTGCACTGAGCAGTCCCTGGGGAGGTTCCTCTCCACGCTGGCTTGGTGCTCTCCCCTTTTCCCTGCTGTGGGAACCAGGAGAAGCAGCACATGGTTCCTGCTTCCCCTGTCTCCTCTGCTCTGACACAGCTCAGTGTATTCCTCTGGCACACTTGCTGTCTCAGCTTTCCTGAGTCTTTTCCCTGCTCTCTGCCTTCCTCCTCCCAAGTCACTGCCCGTTCCCAGAGTGCCTCTTTTTCCAATGGTTTTCTCTCAGCTTTGCCTCTAATTTCTTTTTCATGTGTGCTTTATTTCTGGGTAACGTTGCCTATTAAATCCACCTGTTAAACCTCTTCCAATCATCTGCACATCTGTGGTTTATTCTGTTTTGGGGGTCTTTGGGGGCCTGTTCAGTTACAGTTTCACTCACTTAGAGGTGTCTCATTTCAAAATCCTCACAGTCAGAACTTGCAGGGAGGCAGTAACCTCCCTCAATGCAGTACAGAAGGAGGAAGCCAGCAAAGAGTTCTCAAAATGAAGTGTGGTGACCAAAGGGAGGGACAGGGAAAACTGTTTTGCAACTCACTGGGATGACACTGGAAGGCTTTGAGTATTCTTGGAGGTACTCAGTGCTTGGGAGTCTGGCAGAGAAAGATGACACAGCATCCTCGGTTTTTTGGGAAGGGAATGCAGAGGCTGAAGAGGGTGGGGCCCAGTGGGTCCAACCCCAGTAAATGGCTCAGTTGTTACTGGTTTTTAGTGCTTTGTCCTTATATCTGATGCTTTTCAGCTGTGTTTTGGTGGCAGTCTAACATTCAGTGCCAGCCCTTTTGGTGTTACTGTGACTAAGCTAGCTTTGATGTTAGGAGCTGAAGATCCCAGGGTCCCTGGTGATCCTCATGGGTGCATCTGGAAACTCTCCACCCCTCCAGCAGCAGGATTACAGGCACTGCAGGAAGTGCAGGGGCAGAGCCATCCACTTAAGGCTTCTAGGAATTGTTTTAGAGGCTTGTCTCTGCCAGAGTGTGCACCATGGTTTGCTTGAATTGACCTGCAATATTTTCACAAGTGGCTGCTTTGTCTTCTTTGGGTTCCTCACCCTGTATTATGATTGGAAGAATAATAAGTGATGAACACTGTAATGAGCTGTCACTTGCTTCAAAAAGGCAACTCAAATCAGACCAAAATCATCTCAGACTGGGCCTGTGAGAATAGCTGGGTGGTTTTGTATTAGCTTTTGGTGCAGGTAGTGGGGATAATTCCATTTCATTATATAGGGTTATTGTGAAAATAAAAATACTAAGGTTTATATATAAATTACACTGTGTATGGAAAATAATGGGTATTCCATGTAGTAAAAATCCATAAGCCAGATGTTGGTTGGTAGGTTTAGGCTGCAGGGAGTTCTATAACTGTTTGTAATCTTATGCCTGAAAGATTTGGGTAAAATCTGTTCTGGTGGTCTTAGCATGTTTGGTTTTGCATGTTTTGTCATTTTGTAACTTTGAGGGTCTTGATGTATTTTCTTTAACTTTAGTATCATTACTTCTGTAACATGTATATAAGAAAAAAGTGTTTCCTTTGTTTGGTCTTGTCTTGTTTTCTTCAGTAACTAGTGCCCTTTCTACCTCCCCACATTTTGTTGTTCTTTTCCATCACCTTTTCACACAAAGTATAGACAAACTCCAAAGCTGGTTATTTAGTCCCTGGGTCTGTTAAGGAATAAAGTTCTGATACAGCAGAGTTCCCTCCCTCCCATCTGTCCTGTATGGGTTCTTCAAGTCTGATCAACCACTGTCTGTAGGTAATGCTTCAAATCCTTTTTTCTTTGGGCTTTGCCTACAGTGTGTTTGATTTTTGAAGAGCCAAACCTCCTTCCTCTGCAGGTTTGGATTTTGCTGCTGCTGGAAGGAAAGAGGGGCTGTATTTATGGCTGCAAAAGACACTTCTCTAGAGCTTCCTGGGCTGGACTTGGCTCTGACAGAAAAAACTTTGTAGCCTTCCCTTAGTCTTGTCCCTTCCCTCCTGTGTGGCTTTCTCTGCTCTTGTCCCTACACTCTGGGTATGTAGGAACATACCTTTGCTGTGTCTGCAGGACACTCAAATCTTAAGTTAGGCTTTTTTTTTGGCCTAATAAAACTAAGAAATGCTGTTATTTGCCTCCAGATTTTTGGAGGATGTCGTAGCATTGGATGTACTCAGACTTTAGAAGGCTTATTTTTCAAGAATGAGCAGTGGAAATTTCTTGAATACTCTGCCACTCAGCTGGCAAATCTGTCTTGCTGTAATTCTAGTAGGTTTTTATCCTCTTGTAATTGTCAGGAAGCAGCAATTCTGTTAATTAAGCATTACTGTTCTTACAGAAGGGGATTATACATCAAGTTCTCAGTGTTTGTACAAATTATTTCCTCAGACACACTGATCCAGAGTTCTGTTTGATCTGTTAAAAGAGGGATTTAGGGAAGAGATCTTGATGCAGTTGCTCCTATATTAGTAAATTAATTATGTTGGAGAATGAAATGGATTCCTTAAAAAAAAATTTCCATGTCAGTATTTTTTTACTTCTTTGCGTGACCAGATGTGCTTTTCTGTTGGGAATTAATTTCTGAAGGACTGTATCAATCCAGCTATTTTCATAGTAAACAATTTTATTTTTCAGGTTCACGCTTTTTAAGAAAAGAGGAATAGAACAGGAAAAAAATGGCAGCAGAAACTCAGACACTTAACTTTGGGCCTGAATGGTAAGTTTTGTCTGGTTTGTGAGACTCCAGAACCTCGTCTGAAAGGAATTTCTGTCCTTTGGAACAGAACTGATTATAAGACTGAATGGGACATAATGTATTTGTTGTTCCATCCTGCTTCACCTCAGTCCCTGGCCTGGGGTTGAAGGCAATATTGTAAGATCAGTCTTCACTTTGTGTATGAAATGGGTTGGGTTTTATGTTACATTAAGGCATAATATTTACATTGCTACCAAGTAGAATAATGTGTGTGATCTCAGAGGTGTGCACAGAGCAACTGAAGATGTGCTCGTTTGGTCTTTCCATGTGCTACATGTTAATAAGAAAGTTCTTAAACTCTCCTCACTGGACTTAAATCTGTAGCTAAGCAAGCTTTTTCTTTTTCCACTGTTCAAAAAACCCAAACCCTGTATGGACCATGATGAAAGTGAGTTTTGTGTCATAGTATCCTGCATGTGTGCACTGGAAGTGTCAGGAAAAATGAGCTGCTGCCTTAAAGGGAATCCCTGATGTCCTAGAATTTTGTCAGCTGTGAGATTTCAGCTTGTCTGCCATGCATTGTCCTGGTTTTTGCTAAGGGATGGTTGCACAGGTGTGATTATTCATTATTTGTTCCAGTCTCCTGTCGAAGTGTTGGTGGCTTCAGTTACAAGACTGGTGGGTGGTGTGGTTTCTGAAGAGGGACGTGATCCTGGGGGTGTGGAGTGGGCCCAGGAAACATAACTGCTGCACAGCATGTGGGGAGGCTTACTGGAATAACATCCTCACTTCTGCTGACACACTTCTCTGCACAATGCCCAGAAATTGGAGAGGATTCAGCCAAGAAGGAAGACATGATTTGCGGGCTGGGAGACAATGAGAGCTCGGTCTATTTTGTTAGATGGAAAGGAGGTTAAAGAATGACTCTGTCTATAAATACACCCACCAGGAAGATATGTTGTGCTGGAGTGCTCCTCAGTGTAAGAGACAGACATGATTAGATTCTTGATGGATGGAAGCCAAAGTTATATTAAAAAGAAGGGGGAAGACAACTCTAAAAAAAGCACATTTTAACAGTAGCTCGATTGCTGTGTCATAGTGAGGGGACTTCAGTCTCCATTTAGTTTAAAAACCAGATTAGATTGTGTATGGAATATGTATTATACTTGAGTGAGTTACTAGATTTTTACAGGAATGATGGAATATAAGGTTTATAATTATTGCTTTGGGTTGCAGTGCAGTCGTGTCTGTCCCATAAGCTGCTGTATCACTTCACAGTGAAACTCTGGGCCACGTTTGCTCTGCATTGATCAAACACTGAACACTGCACTGAGCCATCTAATCCTTGGAATAATTCTTCCCCGGGCATGTTCTGTTTGGAAGTGGTGTGTAAAGGACCTGCCACGGGGTGGCACCAAACTAAAAAAATAAGATCAACATTTGACTTGCAAATTGCTTTTTCCTTTCTGTTTAAAGAACAATAAAGCAAATCAAAGCATGCTTCAATAATTAGGTGAAAGGTAACCTCTGAATCACTGTTACAGTTTAGAGCACCTTCCTTTCCGTGGATTTCTCAGTTGTTGAGAAGAGGTTTTGTGGTTCACTTTTTTAAGATGCACATTAAGGAAAATGTAGGAAAATGGTCAGGGTTCAGTTTCTTCATGCATACATCCTTTTGTGAAACATTCCTCAAAAAAAAAATTCCTAAAAATATAGAATATTTGTGAAGCTGAGGAAGTGACTGTATGAAGGGAGACTAATGTACTTGCAGAGTGGGAATCACATACAATGGTGAGATGTTATGTGCAAGAAGTCCATTAACTTGCCTGTATGGGATGGGAGCAAATGTAATTGCATATTTATCTGTTACCATAAGTTAGACTACTGTTTGAAATGTCTCTGAAATAGTGGCACTATATTTTGTGCATCTTTTTTATTGATACCCTAAGCTAAATGATATATGCACTCTAAAAAAAAACAAAACCAAACAAACCATTAATTTTAATTTCTGGAAAAGGATTTGTAGTAAAGAAGCATTCCAGAGACACAAGAAGAAAACCCATTGTAAAATTTACTGTGCTGTGGTGTTAAACTTTGCCAAACAGCTGAATAAACTCGTGGTTAATGTTTGCTGCGCTGTCCTCAGCATGGTAAGAATTTTTCTTGTCCAAAAGAAGACGTTGCCATGAACATCTGTGGAAGATGATTTGTGTGCAGCCAGTGCAAGCAGCTTAGGCAAGGCTTTAGGGTGCAGCAGCTTGCTATATGTTCAACATAAGAGTTTTCCTGGGTCAGTTCAGTTCCTTGCTGTGCTCCTGGGAATGTTTTTTCTCTCTGTCCTGGCTGTGGATGAAGTGAGGGAAGCTCTTCACCAAGGCTGAGTTTTGAACCGAAGCCGTGGCTGCTCTTTCCTCTGTTTGTCGTGTTTGTGCCCAGGCTGTGCCTGTGCAGGGGGGTGGCACAGTGGCACAGGGGGTGGCACAGTGGCCCAGGGGGTGGTGGCACCCCCTCAGTCAGTGCCATGGCTTGTCTCTGTTGCAGGCTGCGAGCCCTGTCCAGCGGTGGGAGCGTGACATCCCCTCCGCTGTCTCCGGCCCTGCCCAAGTACAAACTAGCAGACTATCGCTACGGGAGAGAAGAAATGCTGGCACTTTTTCTAAAGGATAACAAGGTGAGCAGGGAAAAAGGCCTGATGGGTGTGCTCCTAATGAGCCTTGAGATCAGGAATACTGGTTTGTATTTTGGGATTGTGGGCAGAGAAATCACGTGTCCCTTGGCATCCCCGACTGGAGAGGTCTGATTTGGTGGGGGGGGTTTGTGTGTGTGTATTTATTTGATCCCAGTTTTACTGCATTCATTATGTTTGATTCTTTTTTTGCCTCTTTAGGGGCAACTTCCTGTACCCTGGAGAACAAAAAAACCTGATTGCCATATTCAGTCCCACTGCCACAGATGACTGAGGGTTAAAGTCTCCTTGCAGCTGTGCATATTTGCTTGCCTCAGTAGGATTTTATTTATGTAGTGCATAATAGTTATTTGATTCAGCTACAAAGTCAGGCAATAAATCATGTTAGCAGATCATCTGAAAACGGCAATGGATCCACATTTATCCCAAATTAAGGCAGTTTGTTTTAGCAGGTAACTGGCCCAATGAGAGCAGTCCTCAGGTATTCCCTTCTCTGGGAATCAGGACACAAATGCAATCAGGCACATGGAATGCATTAGGACAGTGTAGAAACTCAAGAACTTCCTCCTGGTTTCATTTCAAGCAAGGCTCTCAGTGGTGTAAAAGATGATGTAAAATTTCAGAGGTCCTTTCAGGCAACAATTCAGGCAAAAATTTCAGGCAACATTCTGCATTTGTAAACATTGGGTTTTCCTGCAGCTGGTGGCAGAGGTTGGTTTGTTGTTGAAGCAGCATGTAGTGCCTTGGAAATCTCAATCCCTCAAGTGAGAGAGGGGCTGCAAGAAATGGTGTCAGGTTGTGCCCTGAGCTTGGCACAGAGCTGCACACCCAGCTCCCTGTTCCTGCCCTGCCCTGGCTGTGCTGACCCTCAGTGCTGGGAGCCCTGTGCTGCCTCCACAGGGGCACTGAGTGTCAGGGGTGTTTGTGAGCCTGTGAAGTGTGTTCTCCTGAAAGCCCTGCTCTAACATGCAGGATTGTCCCGCTCAGCCTTGGGGAGCTGTGATTTAAACCTTGGTGTTGTGCTGGAATAACCAGCCAGCCAGAGGCTCACTGTGTGCTAGAGCAGGTGCTGCTGAGGCCTCTGCAGTTGTGACTGACTCAGAACAACCTTGGAATATCCTGTACCACAGGAAGTTCCCCAGCCTTAGGAGTGGTCCAAAAGAAGATTTTCTCCCTGTATGTTTGCCAGAAAGGCATTATCATTAGACTGTATCTTGCTTTTGATACCCAGGTGTTTCCAGGGGGCTGAGAAATTCTAGTTATCTTGACAGTGGTTCTAGTTAACTACTCAGGGCAATGTTTTTAAGCTGTGTCTTGTACCCTGTCCTTTTTCACTGGGTCATCTTCAACTTTGCTTCATCTTCAGCCAGCAAAGATTGCTTTTCTGATTAAAAGATACACTGACTGAAAGCAGGAAAGCTTCTGCTAGCATGTGCCCAAATGAAAATATAAAAAGTCTTTAGTATTATGAACTAAATATTTTTGAAACAGATTTCTGTTGGCATAATTAGACCTCACTTGGCTGTAATTGCAGCTTCTTGTCCAGATTCTCAAGGTCACATCTGCTGATGGAGCTTCTGATTCAAAATTAGTGTTAAAGTTTATTTTGATTTAAATCATCAGTGTTCTCTAGCTAATTTAGACATATAGTTTTGTTTTACTTGGGTTTTTTGCTTGTGGTTTTTTACTCTCCTTGTTGGTTGTAAATTGGACTTGCTGACTTTAAATCAAATACAGCCTTTGTAGTGGTATTTTTGCTGAATAAAAGTCTGGCTATAAAGTGCATTGGAGTTAAAGCAATAGTTTTTAATTTACCAGATGAAATTTCACTTGGTTCAGGTTTGAGCTGCAGTGCTGTGTAATTTTGTATTCTGATGTCTGTGAACTTGTGGGGGGGTGTTCTTTGGAAATCTATAAGAATTTTTTTTCTGGGGGTGGTAAATTTGCAGTTCCACCCACCCCTGGTAAATGTTCTGGGAAGCACTGGTGCACTGGGTGGATGGACACAGAGCTGGCAGGATAACATTTTTTGTGAATCAATGTCTGTGGCATCATCCCTGAAGTGGAAATCCTTGGATATAGTAGAATGCTCTTTTCCTTTGATACAGATACCTTCAGACCTTCTGGATAAGGAATTTCTGCCTATTTTACAAGAGGAGCCCCTGCCACCACTGGCACTTGTACCTTTTACAGAAGAAGAACAGGTTGGTATCCTTTTTTTTTTTAATGTTTAATCTTTAGATTGTCAGTAGTGTAAAGACAAAATGAAGAGTATACCATAAAACAACAAAATGAAGAGTAACCATAAAATTTGAGATTTGGAGAAAGAAATTATGAAAGCACAGTGTCAGCATAAAGTTTAAATTCTGTTCACGCTCAATTGTTGTCTTAAATTTGAACAGATACTTTGTCATGCAGTGTTCTGTGGATGTCAGACAACTTGTTAAATCCAGGATCACCATCTGGGAAATGTTACCTGTTTTTTGAGTATGTGCCATTTTCAGATCAGTAAAATTTTCTCCAGGTTTTAGATCACCTTCTCTTCTGTAATCATAGAGTCCTAGAAGTGTCTAAGTTCTGTAGCTTCAGCTTTGTGCCCTTTGGACAACTGTTGAACTTGTTTGGCTGTTAGCATTTCTTAGAAGGATCCAGTACTCTTAATGACTCCATACACAGGCAATTGCTTGATTATCTCCTTTGGTCTCCATAGGTATGTGGTTGATTGGTGAACAAGATAAGAGTGAGAACAGGCAGTCCATAAAGATTCCATTTCAAAGATGACTGATCTGGGTAGTTTGAAAAACCCTGGATTTAAATGGCATTGCTAGTGCAGAAAGCTGCCTGCCCTGCTCTGGACAGTGCCTCTGACTTTTGACTCTGGATTGATTCCCTCTTTATGGCTGTCAGAACTTTTGATTTTGAAGCTGCTCTCCAATTTGTTATGTTTCTTAGCACTTACTCCAGAATACTGTTGTTTGGTTATTTTGTTACTTTTGTAATAGAAAGCTGAGTATTTTTACTAGCTTGAGTACTTTGATTTTTGCAGGGGTGGGTAGTGTTACTATTAATTTAAGATATCAGAGCATCCTCCTTCCTTTGCTCCGTGCTGTTGTGTTCTTGAATTCTTCATTTCATTTTGTGCCTGGGTATTCTTGTATATCCTCTTCACCTCTTCTGGAATTCCTCCCTCTTCAGAGTTGATTCATATTTCTTGTATCTCTGTAGGATGCTGTCCTTTGACACAAGGTGCTGATGGTTTAGTTTTTAATCAGCAGTCGTATTTGGGTTCACGTGGATACATTGTAAGCACTTCATGTCACAGTTAGTCTAAAAAGGGAGCTGAGATTGAGAGGGTGCTTTTATGGGGAGTCCTAGCCCAGCTCCTGTTCTTGAGTAGGAACAAGAAATGCTCAGCCAGACATAAAGTAGCACAGCAGAATAGTGTAAATACCCTGACAGATTTGTTTGCTGCTGCACGGTGGAGTCCTTCTGAGAGCACTGCAGGCCTTTTGCTGTTCAGGGGGACACCCACTTTTGGGGGTTGTTGGTGTACTCTGGGAGGACTAATATGAGTTTAGGGCTGTGGTATTGAGAGTGTGCTGAGTGGCCTCTTGGCACAGATGAGGTGGGAAGTGCTGCTGAGGTTCAGGGATAGGTGGTCCTCTGCTGCAGTGCCCAGTGTTTCACCAGGCTTGAAAAGTCCTGAGGAGTTGGTGTGCCCTGTGTCACTGCTTTCTCCTGCTCCTTTTCACCTGTAATCATACAGGAACCTTTAGGCACCTTAACAGTTCTCCACAATCTCCACAAAAATCTTAATCTGAAAGAAGAGGTCCATATTCCCTTTTTAATAAATTTCCATTAATGCTTTCTGGGGACCCAGAGGACGTGAACAATCCGGTTTTCTATGTCCATTTTCCCCTCTCCATGGCTGATTTGAGATACCAGGGGAATGCCATGATTTAAGCTACTAGAAATTCCTGGTGTTTGTTCCCCATGACATAATAAACATCATTTATCATCAAGAATCATGTTCAGAAGTGATCGTGAGGTGAATATTAATGGATTTGCTGCTAGTCCTGCTACAGGGAAGTTCTTACCACTAAGATTGATAAAAGATAGTTTAAAAGTCCCTTTTTACCCCCTCTGTGAACACTTAAGATAGAATTATTGTCTCAGAGCTCGGGGGGCAGAGATTTGGGAGTTCTGATTAGAGCAGGGGTACTTTGGGAGGGTGCAGGTGAAGCTGTTAGCATTTCTCTGCCAGGCTTTTGCTCTAGGCCTGGGTTCAGAGCAGTTCTTGCAGTCCCAGCACCCGCTGGCATTGCAGCTGTGTGTGTGCTGTGGCTGGAAGAACTTGTCTCAGGCTGATGGAAAGATGTGTTACCTGGGTGTGGGTAGTGGGTTATGGCAGCTCTGTGAATTTAAGCTTTAATTTGTTTAGTCCTGTAGAATTTAACCAGCAGATACTTGGGGTTACACTGTTCCCTGTTACAGGACTTGGATCTGCTTTGGATGGAGTTGCTGGTCCTTTTTATGTAGAATGTTTCTTTAGTGATAATAGAGTTGCTGAGCTAACCTAGAGCTCAACTGATTGACCTTGTAGTAGGTTTTGTTATATAATATCACAGATTTGTCTGAGATCTGTTTCCATGGAAGTGTCTGAAGAAAAGAAGGTTTCTGTGGATGGCTTTAACAGAGCTTTCCCCCATGGACCACTGGCACTGTGGAGCACGGGTTCCTTTGCCTTTCTCCCTGACCCCTTTATTCCTGTCTGTAACAGGGAAGAATTCAGTGGTCTTAGTCTTATCTGCCCGTGGAGTAGGGGAGGCTCAAACTCTTGCTGAATGTGCTGGAGCTCCTGACATCTGTTTCTTAAAGGCCTCTTCCATTTGCTCCTAAAGCATTAACTGAGCCCCTGTTTTGGGGCAGCTTTGCTCTTTGGTGTGCATTGTGAGGGATGGGCATTGAGGGAACACACTCATCAGTAGGAGGGTGGGATTTGCTGTTTTGATTTTGGTTTTATTGCTTCCTGTGATCTCTCCACGTGGGTTGTTGTCACTGTGCACAGGAGGATCTCACCCTTGGCCACAGCGGGCTCTACAGGGGGAGGGGGAACTGGCTCAGAGTTCAGACAAATGGCAAAGTTAAAAAACATTTGGAAAAGGGAGAGAACTATTTTGTCCTTACTGGAAGAATTAAGGCATAAAAAATAAGGAATCTCCTATGCAAGACAATGAATCTGATAAGTAGCTTAAAGATTAAATTAAATATTGTAGGGAAATATTCCCTTCTTCAGAAAAAAGCAGAAGTATCAACAGCAGGAAAGGTGGTGATTTGTTTCGAGGCAAATGGAGGTGGTTCCTTTTGACTTGCTGATGAAATGGTTGCTTTAAACTTCAAGAGCTGGCTGGGAAAATAGTCAGATTTACTGGAGGCTGACCTTGCTATTTTGCCATGCATGACTGCATTTTTTCTTTCCCCTCAAGTCTACTTAGTTACCAGTTCTCTCTGGGAGGAAGATCTACTTTTCTAGGAAGCACACACCAAGCAGTTTCTGAAATGGGTTAAAACTCCTTCAAATGCCTGTTGGCTCTGATGTTAGCCATTTAGATTTTAAATAGTATATAATTGCTTGTCTCATTGTTCTCTGAAGACCTTCAGAGTCATAGTAATTCAGATGAGTTTGATGTAAGCACTTGCCTGCTTTAAGTGTAACAGCTGTTTGGAGTCCTTTGCATTCTAATTATTTAAAACTGGCAGTCAGAAAGTGTGTGTGAATCCAGGTTTGCTTGCTAATGTTTCTGAACTTGCTCCTGAATCTTTTGGCCCAGTTTTCCAACTATTTGTGTTCAGAGAATGGGGCCAGAGTTGGTTATAATTATCCATTCTTTATTGAAATAGCTTTTTCTTTAGCAATTAATATGGAAATAAAATTGAATTTTACTGGTGTTTATTGCCTTATTAAAAGGAGTATCACTTGGATTTCAGAAGTCTTAAGTACACTTAGTTTTCCCCAAAGCTTATTACTCCTGTGATATATTTAGAGAGGGGGGAAGAAAGGCTTATTTCTGCAGAGAATATTGGTAAATGTAACTTTATCCAAGTTCTGTTACTCTTTACATATTTCTGCTTTGCCAAAGAATGAAGTTTAGAATTGCCATTAATTCATGGTGTCAGGTGTAGGCAAGTCTCTTTTTGGAGCAGAATGTCTGTGTTTCAGTCTGTGTTCCAATTAAGTAATGGGAACATCATCTGCCAAAGGAGTAGGTGCTCCACTGCTGCCTTTAGAGCACAGAAATGTCAAGTGAGTAACTCAGGAGCACTGATGTCCACACATCCTTTCAGAGACTGAAATTCCTGTGCCTGTGGGATCCTTTTCCTTACTGGTGTTGGTCCTATGGGCTTGTGCTGAACACGGGGAAAGCAAAGCTGGCGTTGGGCTGAGTTTAGGCTAACGATAAGTGTTTGTGGTTTCAGTGTGTGTGACTGACCCTGCCCTGCCCTGTCTCCACAGAGGAATTTCTCGATGTCTGTAAACAGTGCTGCCGTCCTGCGGCTGACGGGACGCGGAGGAGGAACGGTGGTGGGGGCTCCTCGAGGTCGAAGTTCCTCTCGAGGTCGAGGTGAGCTGCCAGTGGGATGTGCTGCGCTGTACACAGGTGATCCAGGCTAAAGCTGAGCTTGGCTAGAGCTGGCTTGTCTCATGCCCGGTGTCTTTTCCCTTAAAGCTTTGAAACCTTCCCAGTAAGGTGGTGGTAGAGCCTTCGTGTGCTCAGGGGTGGTTCTGCACACCTCAGTGCACATCTGGGACCTGTGGTACATGTGCTACAGGCCTTTGTCAGGGTGGTGGGTGGGGAGAGCCAAAGGGAAAGGTGGTTTTCATAGATTCATAGAATTGATTGGGTTGGAAAAGACCTCCGAGATCATCGAGTCCAACCCTTGGTCCAAATCCAGTCCATTTACTAGATCATGGCACTCAGGGCCACGTCCAATCTGCAGTTAAAAATCTCCAGGGATGGTGAATCCACCACCTCTCTGGGCAGCCCATTCCAATGCCTAATTACTCTCTCTGTAAAGAATTTTCTCCTGATATCCAACTTAAATTTCCCCTGGCAGAGCTTAAGCCCGTGCCCCCTTGTCCTATTGCTGAGTGCCTGAGAGAAGAGACCAACCCCCACCTGGCTTTGAGGTGGAATATGAAATAGTTTGGTTCAGAATTGTTGGAAATAACTTTATTAAAGTTATAAAACCAATTTATAAGGAAAGGGGAGAAAAATGCACAAATATGTTTACAATGTCAAGGTTGTAGTAGATGGTGTTCAGTATTCTGAAAAATCATCTTCATTTGTTAACATCCTGAGCATAAACAGGAGAAGGTTAATGGGAAGACATAATTGAATTTGGGAGAAATTTGAGTCTTGCCAGTTTTAGTGCCTTGCTGTAGTTGATGTCTCATCCAGGATCACTTCAAACATGTGCTAATGAATTGAGAAAATGTCCTCAAGCCATATTCCCTAGTTTAAACCAAATTGGTAAATCCTGGGTTTATCTTATCTCTTTCGATGTGCATACTTTTGTGAACACTTTTTTTGGGGCTTTATATATAAATATGATGGGTTGCATTTATAATAGTAAGAAGCTAATAACTTGGAAATATCATCAGGAGTAATTAATCTTTTAACCTCTGTCTTTGCAGGTGCTTAGGTGAGGTTTCTCTTAGAGCCCTTTCTAATTTAATTCTGAATGTCCTTAACTGGTGATATTTTAAATAACAACTTCCATACATAATTAAATGCTTGACCAGAATTTTGCTCTGACTTAATGTGTTCTCTCATTTCTGTTCTCCTTCCTTAATGCTCCTTTCTTTTTTAGCTTACATCTTTCAGATACTTGTAGGTTGTCTGTCCTCTTGTGGTTGCTTCCCAGCAAAGACATATGAATTTAAACTTTTATTAGACTGGATTTTCCCTGTTGCTTCCCCTTCTTTATTTATCATTGTATTTGCACAAGTGCTCAGTGTTTAATTTAAAAAAGTGTGTGCATTTACATAAATGTGGGGTGACATTCTTACTTATATGTACCTTGTTATATTTCTGTTCCTCGTGTGGAAGTTGTTGCTTTTTGCTGTGTGTATTGCTCCCATCTGTTTCATTTTGCTAAGAATATGTGTATTAGCTATTTTTTAGGTGCATCAGGGCTTAATTGTGCAAATTAAATGAATGCTGCTTAAAATGTGGTGATTTGAGGTCCTCCCACCGCTAGTGTGCTCTCTAGTTTGAATAGCAAGATCCCTTGACTGTTTCTAACTTTGCAAACCCTTTATTTTGTTTTCTTTTGTCAGATTTCCCTCTGTTTCCTTGCTGCACCGTTAACAGTGAATGCCATCCTTCTGCAGTGAGCAGTGGGTTGCTTTTTAATTACCCCCACTAGTTTCGGTGAGGTGGCAGGGTTAAATGTGGCAGAATATGGCTTCTAATCCAGAGATTCTGTTATCGAATCTATTTGTATGCATGACAGTTTTGTTTGGCAGTAAACTTTGATTCCTTACATATGAGTGGACAGAACTTAAAATCTATGCAGTATTAAGATGTTTGAAAGCTGCTGCCTGTATTCCTGGTTTTTCATAGTTCATTTTTAAGATGTGTTAAGAAACACTAGCAAGAACTTTGCAAAGTTTCAATCTTTTTCACTTTTTTTTTTAGTTTCATCCTCATCTAATCTTTTAATTTGTTTGAATTGTTATATGCTGTGCTTGTTGGGCTGCTCTGCCGTTCTTCTGCTAAGCTGTAAAAGATAATTTCCCCAGTAAATGTCCTCAGCTGCCTCAGCTTTCCTTGATCCTGGGTGCTGCTCGTTTCTTCCCCTCTTCCCCTTCCCTTCCCATGAGCAATTAGTCTTGGGCTCAAGGCATAATGAGTCTTCCCAAAGTTTCTGTATCTCAGCAAAGAAATTAAAAGTTTCTGCCAGGACAAAACTGTACAATTTTCATAATTATACACGTCATGTTCTTGTAATTAAGGACTTTATCTTCAGAGTTATTTATTAAAAGCTCAGTCTCGGATTGTTGACAAATGACTTAGACACATTACTTGCAAGGAGCAGGCTTTAAATGCAGTTCTGTTTTTTCAAGTTACAGTGAAAAGAACTTGGAATTCCTCTGGAGTTTGTTCACTAAATGAACTGCTTCACTTGCCGGTTGGAAAACGTTTTTGTTGCAGTGCAGAATTGCCTGGGTTTAAAAGGTTATCTGGTGTTTTTCGTGGACATTATTACATCGTTGTGTGCAACAAAGCTGCTGCCGATCAGCGTGGGCTTCAGTCTCCCCAAAACCAGATTGCTGTCTGGAAGGGACTTCCCAGCAACTGGGGAGCAGAATTTGCATGTCGGATTAGGTTTGTTAATTAAGTTCCCTTGCTGAGACACAAATCACAGAATTGTGTTCCAGCGTTTGGGAGCGGGAGAGGCAATCTGTGACACATTGGCAAAGGGAAGAACTGCTGGTAAAGGAGGGTTATTGTTAGAATTCTAAATGGGATTCACTTCCCAGGATTTGAAATTACAGCGGAACAGTGAATATTCACACCAGCTCTTACTGACAACCATTGCGTTTAGATGATGTGAAAACGATCACTATGTGAAAGCTGCTTTGATTTTTTTGTTTAAAAAAAATGAAGTTGTAGTCTCTAAAGAAACCAAGTACTTGCACGTGACTCTTTCCTAATTGACTTGTTTTCCTGGGAGCTCCCTGTGGTGTGCAGTTAAGCCCTGTGCTTTGTGCTGGGGGACTGGAATGTCAACATTCATGAATAAGAGCCTCAGATGAGGAGAGATTTAAATGGTCCCTGGAACGGGCTTGTAAGCTCACAGACACCTTGTTTTGTAGCTGTTCTCCTTGTCGGTTAATACTCTTATGAAGGGTCCTTTGCTTCCTATTCCAAGTCTTTCCCCTCCCACCCTCTTTGCTCTTTGTAATCTGCCTCTGCTGCTGTTGGGAGGTGTGTAAATGGTGTGAAAGTGGAATGTTGTCATACCTAAACAGCAGTAGTTGAACTACAGTTATTCAACCTTTCCCACACTGTATTATGGCTGTGATTGTTGACCCCAAACTCCAGTTATGCTATAATTTGAACAATTTGCTTGTTGTATTTTTAGGGAGGTGGTTTTTTTTTTGTAATGACAGTTAGAGTGACAGTCTGTGCTGCATCCTGCCCTCTTGTTTGTATCTTATATTTTTACTTAAATTCAAGCTTCTCTATTTTTCAAGTTAGAGAGTTTGGGCTGTTACTACAGTATCCAGTGGAATGATGGCCTCATTCCGAGGTTTTTAAGAATTGAAATACAAATGACACAGTTGCTCCACTCAGTTCTTAAATGGAAGGGTTTATTGACATCTCTTAACTGTGCATTCAGTACTTTGTGCAACATCTACACTTAGAAAGTCTGCTGCTCACGTGCCAGGCATTTTTTTTTTTCTTCAGAAGTGGCATTCAGTTTAAAGTAAGCCAAGAAGTGCAGAACCAGAATGTCAGTGCTTCTCTGTGCATTTTTATCCCCCCTGCAAGTGTTTTCCAAGCATTCTGTTAGCACTGTTAGCTGTGTCCTAGGGGGCACTTTCAGCTCAGACCCATCTGGGGAACACTTGCTGAGTAACTGCCTTTGCACAGGTTTTTTTTGACTGGCTGCTGCTCTTCTGTACCTGGTGGGGTGTGTTTGGTGCTTCCCAGGCAGGGTGTGCTGGGTGTCTGTGGGCACTGCAGAGGGGCCCTGGGGCAGTGCAGGGGGTGGTGGCACAGCCAGGGCACAGGTGGCCTCAGCAGAGCCTGCCCAGTGCTGTGGGGTGTCACTGCAGCTGGGAGCCCAGTCCTGTGCCCCATGGGCAGCCACCAACTGAATGGCTGGGATCACTTGGTGGGCATTTTGCAAGGTTATTGTGTCACTGAGACCATTTTGGTGGCTGAGCACAACTGAAATACTGATGAACCGTGACATGGGGGTGGTTAGTGAGGGGAGGTTTCTCAGGCTGTTGTTTCATGTATTTTTAAAGCAGCCACAAGCCATGCTGCTCTTAAGAAGCTGGTTCTGTTCTTGCTCTTATACAGGACTCTTGCTTTATTTGCTGCTGAAAACTCCCATATGACCGGGTCTGGCCCTGCTGGTGTGTGGTGTCAGCAGTCAGTGTGCACTCCTGCCTGCTCACACTCACTGTGAAAACCAGAGAAGGACAACCTGTTTTGTTCCTGTTGAAAAAGTGTATGCAGCTTTCCACCTCTGCTACCTCAGAGGCAGGAGATGAGTCAGTGCCTTTGTTCTGTGTTGACTCTGTGAATTGTTTTTGCTTTACTATCTCTTGCTAGAGGAAGGAAGAGTAGTGAAGAAACTAGGCTGAGGTTGCTATTGCATGAGATGCTGGAGCTGTCCTGGGCTGTATTTGTGAAGCATAACAGCTTGGAGTCCTCTTCCAGGATTTTAGGGGATCCACGATACCTTCACTGGATAAACTTTGTGCTTCTTGATGCTGTTTCACATCTTTCTCTTTCTTGCATTCGCAGCTTGTTTTGCACTCATGACTGTGGTCAACCTTGTGGTATCAGACTTGCCACAGTGAAGGTATTTGTGTTTCTAGTACAGTTGTAGCTCTAACACTAATCTCTCCTCTTTTGCCTCGGGTGCTCAGTCAGCTCCTGTGCCTCCCCCTGAGTGTGTGCAAGAACAGCTACACTGAATCTGGCAGGGGCTGCTCAGCTCCGTGGGCTCCATAGTCTGGAAACAGCCAAAAGAAGGCCCCTTGGCCAGAGAATAAGGGCTGAGTAAAAATGCAGAGGTGAAGAGGCTCAGCTTCCAGATGTTTGCATCCCAGTGTATTTCCAGATGTGGCCTCTGTGTTTCTTTTTTCCCAGTTTGCCCAGTCTGTCTGAGCTGAAGCACAGCCAGACTCCTCTGGTGAGGAAGGACCATCTCTGTGATGGGATCTGCCACTCAGCAGCTTTGGGGCTACAACAGGACAGTCTTGTCCAAAGAAGATATTTGAATTTTTCCTTGTACACCCTGCAGCCTGTTCTGCCCGATACAAAGTCAGCTGTGTATTTAAAGAGCCCAGCTGGATTATCTGTGGATCACTTTTTTCTTTTTCTCTGCCAGGAAAGCAACTTTTATTTTCCCCCACGAGATTTGGTATAGAACAGTAGAGAAACTGTTGCACCTGCCTTGATTATTTCCATTTTTTAGAGCCTCATTTCATGCCTTGGTGCATCCATTTGTCTTCAGATTTTACATGTAGAGGCTTTTTATTATCACTTTCTTCAGAAGACTCCCAGGACTGCAGTCCATTCTCAAGGTGTTAGTTTCCTGTTTGGTCATTCTGTCTTGTTCCTCTGGATCCCTGGGCAGGTTTGCACCTCGTGCTTCAAGTTGATTTTTATCCTTGAAGTCAGGAAAAGAGAAGTATGAAAGGATTGATGTTTGAGATACTTTCAGGGCCAAGAATTCCTGTTATCAGGTGCTTTTTAGGTCCTAGAACTTGACTATAGAGACTGGGTATGTGCGTGTAGGAAAGGCATTGTCCTGACAAACAGCTGATTGATGTTTCACTTGTTTGTCTTCCATGAGATCCTTGACAAGGTAATTTAGCCGGTGTAAAGCAGCGTTTATCTTTTGTAGATCTGGAGCCTTCCCCCCAGCCATTAATCTGACGGTGCTGGGAGCTGTCTTTAAGGTCTGGGGATGTGTGTGGGTGTTGTTTTTCTGTTGTGTGGGGTTTTTTTTACCCAAACACCCCATGCCTTCTCAAACACTGAAGATGTGCTTTGGGATGCTTTGCTTGAGGACATGTGTGTAACTTTTTGGCTGGAGGCTTGGTACGTGGTAGCTGTCTGTGGAGAATCATTTATTGAAAAAGTGAGTGGGATGATTTTTAAGCTGTGGCTAATGGGGTTCCTCATTCTGCCCTGCCTGTACCCATCCTGTGATCCTTCTTTTCTCCCCACTGCTCCTGGCAATCACTGGAACCCACTGGTGTGAGGCTTCCTTCTCCTTTATGACCCCTCAGAGCAGTAAGAGGAGTATCTCTGCAGAGCAGTGCCTTTACACTGGGGTTTGCTGGGAAAAGGAGTCTGTTTTCTGAGTGTGAAGTACACATGTGCAGTGTGGATGTTGTGTGAATAATGCATCCTTTCTTGGTGATTTCTGTTGGGTAAGTATCTGTTTTCTGTGTTCTTCTGCGTGGTATTTATTTTAGAATTGTTTGCCTGTTCTGTCTTGTCTTGCACTTCTTGATAAGAATTTTTACACAAGACTCTTGTCTTCGGTCTTTGTTCCTTTTTCCCTTTGCCCCAGGTAATTTCACTGGGGCTTAAGTCTGCAAGATTAGTTCACAGGGACACCAGGAAAGGGAAACCTACCTGATTCTTTCAAGTTCTATTATTATTTATACAAACACTTGTGTTTTTTGTCTTTTCAGGCAGAGGCCGAGGAGAAAGCGGTTTCTACCAAAGAAGTTTTGATGAAGTGGAGGGTGGATTTGGGCGAGGAGGGGGCAGGGAAATGCACAGATCACAGAGTTGGGAGGAAAGGTAACAGAACTCTAGCCCTTAAAGTTTTTTACACACCTCTGTTCAGCTTCCATTTGTGCCTTTTGACTTCATAAAAACACTTTAGGAAGGGTGATTAGTTGTATCTGTGAGTGGAGTGTCTGAATTTCTGAGATGGGGTACACAGTAATGTTTCTAGAGGCTCAGGAGCAAGTAAAAGAGCATTTTTGCAAAGACTTTTTCTGCTGAGTTCCTGGGAAGAAGGAACTACGTTAAGAAAACGTAAATTATGACAGTTGCAGTGGAAATGATGGGTGAAACTGTGGATTGCTGAAGGATTCGCTTCAGTTTTAGTCTTGATGTTGCTGACAGCATTTAGGGGCACATTTCAAAACATACCCAGTTGCCAAAGGCTGTGTGTATTAGTGTTCCTGAAAATTTCACTTGTCACTTGGACCTCTAAAGATACTGTCCCTCAAGCTCTGATTTTAAGAAAGTCCCCTCCAAAAAAAAACAAAAAACAACCAAAGCCAAACAAGACCCATACCTAAAATGAGTGGAGCAGTTCCAAAACCTTATTTGAAACTTCTATTCTGCCTTTCTAGGGGAGACAGACGCTTTGAAAAACCAGGGCGAAAAGATCCAGGTATGGTTTTGTTACTGTGTGGGCAGAAAGTGGGAGGGAGGAGCAGGGTGTGTTTGGGGAAGGGATCTGTACATACATAAACCTTTCTTATTGCTCCAAGTATACTGTTGATACAAGATTCATGATGCTGTGCCAGGTTATCTTAAGTGTGCTCTCAAAGTGCTGGTTCTCCTATTTTGTGTTGTTTTCACTATTGGACATTTGAATGTTGTAGATAAGAAAAATCTGCAGTGAGTAGGTTCTGTTTGTTCAGTGAAGATGAAGTCTACAGCTGGAACTAAACTCCTGTACCCCTGGGAAAGGGGCTGTGCTGGTGAACAGATGTGCTGTGACAACAGCCCTTTTCAGGGCAGCTTTGAAACGTGCCTGGTGTGGGCTGTCTTGGCACCCAGGACTCGTTGACCTTGTGAACAGTTAATTTTTCTGAATGCTTGCCAGCTGAGGGAGATCCCGGCAGCAAGGCTCCCGTGCTGGTGGTTTTACTGGGTATCAAGATAGTGTAAGTCATCACATGAACCTCCTGTTCATTCAGGTTATCACCTGGTCCCCTGTCTGCTGTTCCTCTCCTCTCCTGTTTCTGAAAGGCTTCACATGGGCCATGTTCAGGCAGAATGCTGGATCCTTAACTGTGGCCCTGTGCTTCTGTTTGAACGTTCAGCTTGAGTTGGAGTGGGTCTGTCATCTTGGGGCTGGAACACAGACATTTGGGTAAAACCTGTGTTTGGAGAGTGGGGAGGACACTGAAGGAGACTGTGGCTCTCTGGTCATGGCAGTGACTTTTGCTTTGTGGGCTCATGCACTGAGTGTTCTCTGGGGGGACTCTGTTCCTTCTCCAGGGATGTTTCCATGAGCATGGAGCTCAGCTGTGCCTGGTGACAGGTTTTGTACAGTAAGAGCTTGTCTGTCTGGGACCCAGAGAATCTCTTGGTCTTGGCTGAAGGCTGAGTCCCTCTTTGGTGAACATACTGATAAAGCACAGATCAGGACAGACAACTGCAGGTTGGATGTAAAGACAGACAATGAAAAGGTGACAGGACTGTATTTTAGTCCTTGCTTAGCTGACAGTATTTTTAGCAAGAGTAACATAAATTGCCATATGAATAATTTTCCAGATGTGCATGGTGGCACATGCCATAGGAGTCTTAAATTATCATCTGTGCTTTCAAAGCCCTCCCAGTCCTGTCTCCATGTAGGAGTTGATGTTCATAGATTTTAAAGAGTGCTTTTATTTTTCTGCTTGTTAAGTTGAATGTTAACACAAAACAAAGATGTTGCGTGTTTTCCTCATTGTTTCCTTTAAAAAGAGGATACTTCCAAAAAATAACTTGAGATTGGTTTGAGGTTGTTCATTTTGAAATGCCAGTAGTGAAACTTTGGACTCTGTATGTGTATATTTAGAGAACTTCTGGGGAAAAAAAAGAAAACAGGAGAAACTAAATACTACTGAGATTTCAGGGCTGCAATTTTTACAGAAGACAAACAGGTGTAAAAGTAGTACCCACCTTCCTGTTCTTGTGATTAAAGTTACAGCACTTCCAGTTCCAGACTATAGAATGTACTACATTTCTGAGAAAGATGGATAAAAATATTGCATGTCAGTATAGGATAAGGTGTATCTCTGTTGAAATGGAGAAGAATTTGCAGTGTGCACCATAACCTTACTGAAGCTTAACCTCTGCCAGAGGTTATCTGCAGCTGGGACAGAGTGGGTCTTGTTTGTAGCAACTCCTAGGAAGCAGGACTGTGGAATGCATCTGCCAGGAACCATTTCCTGGAGGAGATGGTGTCCCTGTGTGATTTGTTGGAAGTTAATTTGGAGGGATGATGTGCTTATTCTTAAGTTAGGAAGCTTTTTGTGGTACCTGATTGCTCCTCTGAAATCTTGTGTTGTGACTAAAGGCTCTAGCTCAGTATGATACAGGAAGGAGCCCTGCAATCTTTCTGGAGTTTTTTTTTGTAAAAATGTTGTTTTCACAACAGTAATTTATGTTTGTGTATTGCTGTGCTAGAGGTTAATGTCCCAATGGGTTGGAAGACCATTTTACTCCCCTCTACCTTCAGAGGGAAATAGGGTGGAGAGCACAGAAATATTAACAAAGTGCTGGTCTGTTTGACTCAAGCCTTGGTTAATTACAAATAGTTTCTGTTCTGTAAAGGCTTTCCAATGACACGATATTTTGAGTGTGAGGAGGGTTACAGATGTGCCACCAGAAGTCCCAGTGAATACAAGCACTGGTGTCCACACTCAGGGAGGGCACTGACATGCAACCTGGAATTCAGGCTGATGTGCTTTAGCAGATGCCTTGGATTCTGGTACTCTGGTTAAACTCCTTAGTTTAGGATTTTATTATCTGATTTTTACTGTGCTTCAGTTTTTCATTGGTCCTTCACAGGGCCTTGGATTAGCCTCAGATTACATAATTTACTGAGTTGCCAACTTTTTCATGTCCTTTGTTGTGGATGATCCCACTACAGAATAAGAGATCAAATATTAAAGTCTTCTGGACATTCATAATGGATGCCAAGGCAAGAACCTCTCCATTAAAAATCATGGGATGAAAAAAGTGATAGACCTTCAACAAAGAATTACTGCTCAAAAATTATCAGTATGCTGTTCTTCAAAATTAATGATTGCTTTTTCAGTGCTCACAGTAGTTTGCAAGGTCACATTTGACTGATTCTCAGCATAGACAGTATCTGTCCCTGGTTTCAGTTTACAAATTGGGGATGCACAAAGTATTTGGGAGTTGCTGTTGCAGATTGTCACAGTTCTGATGGTCTTCACTGAGAACCCAAATGGTTTCTGGAAGGCCCAGGGCATTAGCAAAGAAAATGAGCAAGTTGTTTTCTTGAGCACGTCTGTCTCTGCACAAAAGCTGCTTAATTTTCCGTGCAGCCTCTCCACTAATACCAGCTTAGCAGCTGAGGGGATTTGGTTAGTTACCAGCAGTTACACACTGGTAGTAAATAATTATGTAGATGAAACAGAACTTCTGGCAAGTCAGTTGTGGAGCCTGATTGAGTTCTGTTTAACATGTGGGGTTTGGTTGGGTTAACAAGACTTGAATATAAAATGTGTGTGGAAGTGGCTACAAGAAAAGGGTGCTGGGTTTCTTTGAATTGCACTTGCCCTTGCTCTGCCTGGTTTGTTTTCCTGCCTGCCTCGTGGCAGGAGGTGCATCCGTGAAGGTTGGGCCCCAGTCTGCTCTTGCAGTGCTGAAGCACAGGGTGCTGTGTTGTGGCACCAGAGCCCATCAGCAGTTTTCCTGGGCTCCTCTTCCAGTTTGGGCCATGGCACGTTTCCAGTGCTTTCAGACATCCCTGGTTCACCAGTTCTCTGGAACTGTAAAAGCAATATCAGTGTTTTTTCTACCCCTTGTTCTGCAGCTGTTCTGAAGTAACTACAAAGTTCTTTGTCTGATTTGCTTCCTTAGTATTATTCAGCTTTACATTCCAAAATGAAATATTTGAAGATTGCACGTAGCGTGTACTAAACATATTTTTTTTAAACCAAGTCTGTAAATAGAAAATTATTTTAAAAACAGGGTAACTTTTAAGTATCACATAATTCAGAAACCAAATGAAGCAGCCTGCACTTTGATTAGATGTTAATTGAAGTTAGAAATAGCTTTTTATAGCTTTGGCTCTAAATCATGAGATTATAATCCTGTCCTCTTGGGATTATACATGTGAATTTGAGAACAATTGGTTTGTCTGAGACCAGAGTATGTGATATATGGGAAAAACAGGACCTCACCCAGAATGCTGTCAAACAGAATATTCTCAGTACCTCACCCAGAATGCTGCTCTAAGTGGTTAGTTCAGACTTCACACAGGGGTCTGTTCTATGCTCTTGCACTGGGTCTTAATTTGTAGGACTCTTATCAATGTCTTATATTGGTCGTGAATGTGGAAAAAACACTTGCAAGAAATGCTTAAAAGTTATTGGTAGTGGAAAAGGGACCTTTAAGTGGTATGTGGGCCACCAGCTCAGGAAAGCAGGGATGAAGGCAGGGTAACTTGGTGCTGTGCTGCTCTCTGAGCTCCACAGTCTTCATGAATTCTTGTCCATCAAATGAAATTTGAAAAAGATTTTGAGAGTGTGTGATAACCCAGCTCTGCCTGAGGTCTGCAGTGGGGGAGGCAGTGCTTGAACAGTTTTGGAGTGAGAGCTCAGTTGCAGCAGAAGCACAGCCCTTCTGCCTCATTGCCCTGCCTGTGCAGTGGGGCTGGGGGGCTGCTCCCCATCCCCAGACCCTACACCAGGAGCTTCCTCCTTGCCCCTTTTGGGACTTGAGAAGAGTTGAGTTAAACAGAACCTCCTCAGACAGCTTGTACCTGTTTTTCCTGCTGCTGACCACTTGGGGAAGTTAAAAGGAGGCATATTTGTTAGTGTGTTATGCTCTTGGCAATGAAAGTTGCTATTTATGCCATCTGGGTTTCTGGGAAGAGTCTTCTAGCTTTGAAAGGTAGCTTTATTTTAATACTGAACTGACCAGGTACCTAACAGGCCTGGTTTTGGACACCTGACAGGCACTGCTTTTGTTGAGAGCTTGGAAATAATTATTCATGATTCTGTTTTTCTTTTAGCATCTTAAATTATTTAGGAGCTTCAGAACAGTGTCTTAATTGCAGCAGGTTTATGAGGCACTTAAATACAGAAGTCTCACGTATGGTTTGTTTTAATTTTTTATTTCAAAATTGATCCAAGTGTCTCTAAATATTTTTGTGCTGTGTGTACAGGCAAATATTGATGTTAAAAAGCATAAAATATAAATGGATGTGGTTCTACTTCTCCTAGATATAGTGCATCCCTCTGGGTCAGACGTACTGCAGACAAGCAGTGACAATATGGGCAATGTATGGGTCTTTAAAAAAAAGTACATTCATTCATTAAAAATAGTCTGTTTGCCACTGCTAAATAATTTATTCAGTGTTTCCAAATATGAAAAAATTTCCACTGCAGCATTTGTCATATATATCAAGATTTTTTGATAGTGTCTTCATAGATCTGTCTGGAAACGAGATGTTCTTTTACTTGGCAGAATGAAGGACTACACTTAGTATTTACAGTTTTGCTTAATAAGCACAGCAGGAGTGCTTTTCACTGCCACGAGAGATTGGCAGGACTTTCTGAGAGTGAATTCAGCCCTCTGAAAAGTGATGTAACTGTATTCCCAAAGACTTAAGAGAGCAGAAAAACTGGTATCTTGGATGAACAGAGTTACTTAAAGCAGAACTAATGCATTTACTGAGTGACCCCATGTTGTTTTCTGCTTTTATATTGTTGTCCATTTTGTCACAAGCTGGTGAAGGTCATCTTTGGGAGTTTTGAAGATCTCTCCTTTTGGGGTCAGGTGGCATTTAATCACAGTCTGGGAAATTCAGCAAGTAGCTCTTCTGGTGTTAGTACCGTGGTTCTTGTACCTGACTTCATCCTGGGTGGCTCATCCAGCCTCTCGGGGCACTCACCTTCTCTTCACTGGGTCACATTGTAATCAAAAGGATGGAAGTACAAGAGAAGGATCACTAGAAGATGGCAGGGCAGGCAAGGAGGGAAGGTTGTAAATGGAACCTGAAAGTTTAATGTAATAATAATTAAAAAAAGCCCCAAGTCCACAGTCTGTTCTCTCTATTCTGTGAGGCCAGTCTCGGAGAGCTGGAAGCTGTCAGCGTGCTGCCCATTGATGCGGATCTCCTTGTCAGTCCTCCTGGGGCTCTTGGAGCCAGCTGCAGCCGGGAGCTCAGGAATAGTCTTGTCAAAGTTCTCCATCTGGATGTGGTACTCACCTTGGGCGCTGCGGGCCAGCACGGGGGCGAAGCGGTGGGACAGCAGGATCTCGGAGGGCAGGTAGGACGTTCTCCTTTGACACGTTTCTCCCGTGCCCTCCTGCACAGCTGACAGGAAGACGACCAGCTCAAAGTGATGAGGAGCTTCTCTCTGGAGGAGGGCAGCCAGAGGGCTGGATGGAGAGATGGAATGGTAGTAGGTCAGCGGGAAGATGAAGAAAGGACACTCGGCCGCAGTAACGCTGTCGAGGTGGAAGTCGACGCTCGTTTGGTGCAGCTGCCCGTTCTCCTGCTCTTGGTACAGGATAGCAGAGATCTGGACGCTGGTCAGGGGGCTGGAGCGAGTGTTGGCCACCTGGAACATGAGGTGTGGCTTCCCCTCGGGATGTGTCACCACGGCAGAGCGCGTGAAGCGGATGGAGAACGCCCGGTTCTTCGGGCGGGCGATCTTGGCCACGAACGCACCTGGATCACGGGAGAGAACAAGCTCAGGGCCAGCACAGGGCCTGGGGGCTTCCTGCAGCTCCCAGCTCCTCCAGACAGCCAAGGGAGCAGGAGCAGGCCTGGGGGCACATGCAGGCTGGAAGGACTGTGTTTGAGAACTGCTGGGCTGGCACTGCACTAACCCACTTGGGTTTAAAAGAGTAGAGTTGCCTAAAATGCTGCTTTTCCTAAGCTGTTATATTGGGAAGGGATCTGGAGCTGTAAGAAGAGCTGTCAGCTTGCTCCGAGTTACTGTACTTTGTAATAGTACCTGATCTTGCTTCTACTCTTTCTAGTACACAGTAAACTAACCTATGTATTTTTAAAGTATTTTGAATGACTTTAAACCTGAAAATTATTTAAAATAACTGAAAATACTTCAGAATAGCTGTGGCACTGTAACATCTTCATTACATTGGGTACTGAGGAATACTTGAATGCTGAGTTGAAGATCAACTTCAGTTTCAACTACGAAAGTAGTTCAGCTAGAAAAAAGTTTGCCTTTAAAATCAAAACAAATAGACTTTAAATATTGTAATTATATGGAAAAAACTTGGAGAGAGAATGGTATAAGAAATAACTGATTGAGAGTGATAAGCAGGGATTTGCCACAAGTATTGTCCAATGAATACCGGAACTATCAAGTCCAGATCTTGACATCAGCTAATTTATGCCTTTTGTTAATGAAAGGTGTTTTAGTCCTACATAGCTGGAATCTCACCATCCTCGTAGTGACTGCCTTAGTTGTTCTTTCATCTATCCAAATGATCAGTATTTCTAGCTCCATCCTCAAGCCCAGTTGTTCCACCTGTTCTGTTTAAGGATGGACTGGGAAGGCTTACCTGTGATGAAGGCTTCCAGCATGAGCCCCAGGACCATCTGGATCGCCAGCAGTGCAATGGCACTGGGACAGTCCCCGCTCGGGAACATGGTGCCGTAACCGATCGTGAGCTGCGTCTCCAGGGAGAAGGAGAAAGCAGCCGTAAAGCTGGTGATGTACTTGACACAGATAGTGTGGTTGTCAGGGGGAGCATCGTGGTCCAGCTCCAGGTCCCCGTTCATCTCAGCCAGCAGGTACCAGAGCACCGCAAAGACCAGCCAGTGGAGGACGAAGGAAGCGGAGAAGACGAGCATCATCCACCTCCAGCGCATGTCCATGAGGATTCCCCAGGCGTCGCGCAGATAGGCCAGGCCCCGGCCCCGGGCACCGTCCAGCTGCAGGGTGCTGTGCCCGTCCTTGGTCACCATGCGCTGGTGCCGCTGGGCCAGCAGGGGAGCCTTGGTGTTGTTGCTCTCCATCCTGTCCGTCGTCATGGGCTGGGAAGGAGGGAAAGGGAACGGAAGGGAGACAGTGCAGCGTGTTTGTATTTTGCCTAACGCTCACAGTTTTTGACACATCAGCAGGGGTTGAAATACTGCAGCCAACAAAGGAGGGCTTATACATTGCAATCCAGAGAAGATTAAGTCGGGAGCCTGGAGAGGAATTTACCACTGTTTGTGGTAATACTTTGTTAAAAAAGATTAAGTTTAAAAATCTGACTACTTCTCAAATTTTCCCTGCTTAGTTGTTTAAATATAACTTTCATACTTTACCTTCCTAAATGTACATTGGAGTCACATGGTTTAATTCTTTGGGAGTGAGTGGGATGGGCTTAGCATACTGTATCTGAAAAGAAACTGGGTTTTGTCTGATTATATCAGGTTTTGTAACTTTTCAGCAGAGTATAATAACTTACCAATACTATTGTGAATACTACTAACAGTAATACTATGGAGATAATGTTTATCCTGTTATTTCTCTGACATATTTATGCATTTTAAAGGAATGCTGTAGTTAAGCTAGTAGCCCTTTCAGACTTCCCTGGCTCTGGAAATGTCTGCTGTCTGTACCCACCATGTCCAGTTAAACAGAATTACAGTATTCAGGGCAGAGCTGCTTCAGGGAGGCTGAGGCTGTTTATGTAAGGATCAGGTAAAAGGAGGGCAGGGGACCAATGCAGAAAATACACCGTGACATAATTTGCAGTCTAGTCTGCCTGAGCAGTGCCATTTTTATTAGTAACCAGATAAGAAAATAGGACAGCAGGCATATGGGAGTTAAGGTGGAATTGCAAATGTGGGAAGCAGAATGGGTTCCTGTAGGTATTTGACATGCTGGGCTCCTTTGGTTCCTTTTAAACCTCAGAGCTTGCTGAACTTGCCAGAGGTGCTGAATGTCTTCTGAAAAGACACCTGTCACTCAAATCCATAAATTTTATAAATACTGGATGTTTATAGTTCACCTGGGGTTTATATAAAATAGAGTTAATAATGTGTACCACCTGCTTAAAGAAGGTGGTGAGGAAACTCGTTTGTAGAACAGCAGAGGATTTAAAAATACATCCATATCCTGCAAATCATGATTATACAGGGGGTATTTAGTCAGTTTTGGTTTCCTATCACTTTTGACCTTTCTCTGAATTAGACTATTTCAGTATGTAATGCACGTTTACAAACATCTAGAGGAAGTGGATCTTTTTCCCTCCAAGAGTGCCCTCTTAGTTTTCTCTTGGAACACATTGTATGTGAGGATACTGAACTTCAGAAGTTTATGGGAGGTAAAAATCTGTCTTGTGATCTTTGGTTCCATAAACCAGCAGTTTCCATGACTGTTTATTTAATCTTCATACCAAATTTTAGTAATTACAGAACATTCTCTTTTGCTTTCTAGTGCTTAATTCCTACTGAGGTAGGAGTGGGAGGATTGACATATTTAGCTAAATATGTCAGTATTTAGTTAGAGTGAATTAGAGTGAATATTTAGCTAAATTTTCATTTTACTTTCTTTCCCTGCTGTAGATTCTCAGAACTGTCCTGCTCTTACTTCTATCCATGCTCTAGTCAAAGAAGGTAGGGTAGCTGATGACCTGGGTGGAATTTGGTAGGTTTCCCTTCATTTTTATTTTCCAGTTCACATCTCCTAGAAGGAATATTTTCAAACTGCTCCCTGTGCCAAAGAATACAGTGATCTCTGGTACCAGGCCACTTTTCTTGGGCATTCTGGTCATAGTCCGTTCTGATCAGAGCCCTTTCAGCCCCCCTGCATTGAGTTTGCTCTTTAATCTGCTGCACAGCTCCCTAAGTGACAGTTCTCACTATTGCTGCACTTTTACAGATTTTACAGTAACCTGAATGCAATTAGAAATGCTCCAGTAATCAGATGATTAGTGGCTGGTCTGCAGAGCAGAGTCCTTGTGCTAAGGTGTAGAGGAGCCCTTCTGGATGCCTTGAAGGAGCTGGAAAACGGGCATCTCTGAATGGGAATGGTGGTGGGAACCAGGCTTACAGGGAGCTGGGAACAGTGCCTTGGTTTTACCATCTTAGAATAAGCAGTACTGCCAAGAAACACTTGTGTGAACAGAGGAGAACACAGAGAACAAAATTCCTTGGGGTGTAAACATCACGCGTTATTGGGAAAAAACCCCAAAGCCCCAAAACCTCTGTGTTTCTGTAAATTCTCAGGGTACTTGGAGGACAGCATCTGCTTTGTAGCCTCCAAGCAATCTAAGTTTGCAAAACAAACCCATGTTGTGAGAATGAATGTGATCCTGACTGACTGGGGCCTGATCCTGCAGCGTTCCATGCACACATCCGTGCTCTGGGGCCTGGTTCTGCACTGCTGCAGACATATGTGCTTAACATGGTCCATTTTTCTTGGCTGTGCTGCAGATCTGCACAGTGCTGAGGCAGTGTGTGAGAGAGCACCTCTCTTCCCCCTAGCAGCAGGTCTCAGAACAGTGCTGTGTCTCTGCTCCTTGAGCATCCTGGCTGGGGAATTTGCCTGCTGAGCTTAACCAGGTTATGCACTGGTTCATTTGATATAGACCTGTTTTTTTATAGTCTAGGACTGTTTAAAATATTATGTATCTAATTCAGTGGCAGTGATAGCATTGGAAATGTGTAAGCCTGAGTTCCCAAACTGTTTTTCTGCCAACACTATTGATGGCATTAAAGGCCACGAGCCTCAACTTGCTGGGGTGAGAAAATGGGTAGGAAACTGTGAATAGCAATGCAGGTGAGTGAGAGAGGTGAAAGAACAACTGCCCTGTGAGAAATCATTTACCCAGGCTGGAGGATCGGTCCTCTATGTTCTCAAAAGCAGAGACCACTTAAGAGCAGATGTGACTTAGAATTTAAAAGGAATTACTGTCTTCTGTCTGCTCCCTTCCTTGCCCGCTGTAGTAAAACAAACCAACACCTGATCTGATTCCCTGATGTCCCCAGGTAAATCCCAATCTCAAACAGTGTGTGTTTTAGGAAAGACACTCAACTTTGACTTGGAAAGAACAATTCTGCATTGTTTGTTGGAGAATGCTTGTCTCCACTGGTACAGACATACTGTTTCTCATCCACATTGCTCCCCTGTTATCTCTTAACCACCTCTGTTGTGCTGTTTGTTTAGTTCTGCCTTTCCTGGTTCCTGACTTGGGAAGCTGTTGTAGCTTTGGGGTGTGTTCCTTGTCCCTCCATCTCCCAGCTGATAGCCCCTGACTGGAAAGATGGGAACTGTCAGAAATTACTTTTCTAAACGTCTTCTGGCATCTTGACCAATCTTTCACTAAGCATTCATTCTGTCTAATCCTTCTGTTGCCAGTCTGTTGAAGACTAAATTATCACCAAGGCCACTGTGTATATCAGCTCTTAGCTTTTTCTGGTTTTCCATCTTTTTACCACCTTGTTCCTCATCTTGGCTCCTTTCTTCTATACACTTTTCTAAAACCAGTCAAGGTAGGATAAAGATGGACTTTTTGAATCAGAAGTCACTCCTAGCAGTGGGGCAGGTTCTAAACTGACCTGGCTAGCTAATGATTTATGTGTAATAAAACAGCTCTAGGCTGTAGGTATGAATTTCTGAAATTCATGATCCAGCACACTGATCTCCCACGCTTTGCCTTTTTGATTGAGATCTTCCTGGTGTTGTAACAGTTTTTATTACATTCCTGTTCCATGCCACCACCTTGCTTTCCTCTCCTCTTGCTTGGCCTTTCTCTTGGCAGCACAAACTCAGCTATTTTAACTCAGGGTTGTAGGGGAATTAATTTGGAGCACTGTCTTCCTTTCCTTTTCATTTGCCTTCTCAGGTGAAGGCATTTGAAGTGACCCTTCCAGCCTGTTTTCAGCTCAATACCTTGATGCACCTGCAGCCCTTTCTGGAGCCTGGGTGCCTTTAGGAGGAGCTGTGTTCAGGGGACACTTGGGAGTTGCTGCCCTGCCTGCCCAGCTCCTGCCTTTACCAAACTGTCTTCTAGCTGACCTCGGAGGCCTTTGGAGACAGTTGGTGCTGCACTGCTGCCTTCTGACAGCAAAGCAGTCAAGAGGACCTGCTGTTTGCTGGGAGTGACTGCCAGAACTGCTTCCAACTGCAGCATAATGAGAAGATTTGCTAGAAGCAGGTGGTGGTGGCAGCATCACCCTCTGGGAATGTGTACATTCCCTCTTTACTTGACCTGGGTCTGCATAATCACGGACAAGTTTGAGATTGAAGGGTTGCTCTGAGCTGTGATCTCTCAGATGTGTTGCTGCCTCTGTGCTTTGCAACGAGAACAAACTGAGACTAGAATTTTTTTGAAGGCACTTTGATTCTATTAAAATGGTTATTTGTGTAGTGGTATTTTTAGATTTTTGCATATTGTTGTCTGTAGACTGGATGGCAACCTTTGAGATGCTGTGACATTAATATTAGGAAATGAAGGTTTTTTCAGTATGGATGACATGATTGAATCATATAACTTACAGTAGGGGACAATTTTAGAAATGCAGGAAGCAATTCAGTTTCAGTAACTGCTTTGGTTATGCTGGTGTTGTGGGTAGGACAGTTAAGGTTTCAAAGGTTTGTCCTTTAGATTTTGTAGCTAGTGCCTCATTGAGAGGAATGGGAATAGTTTGTGACAAAGCTGTTACTTCTGAACCATTTGCAGAATTAAGATAACAGTTTTCAGGACTTGTTACATTTATAAGTAGGTCTTGTAAAAATGGGAACTTGAATTTGTTGAGCCCAAGTCACATTTTTCAAAGCAAGTGCCACAAAGTCCAGGGTGTGAGAGCTCGTACTTTTGGCTTTCTGTGACAGCTTACTACAGAATGCACTTTAAAGAACAGTGGGAGACTATGTCTCCTTTTATAGTACAGAAAACAAGACTGCCTATAGACTTGATTTTTGGGAATCCAAATAATGCTCCATTTTGTGTTTAATGTATTTTCATGGTAGTACTCTGAGGACCCATATGAACACTTAATTCTTGATTGTGAGTTAGCATCTGAGAGGACCAACTAGTCTGGCCACCTTTAGAGAAGCAGAAAAACTCAACATTTTGGGAAAGGCTTTAAAATATGCTAGCATGTGTTAATTCCTTATAAAGAAACAAAAATGCCAAATGAAATATTGCCAATGGAGGAGTCATTTGACAGTTAGGAGGGAGGATTGTATTTGATGTGAAGCTGTAGCACTAGAGGTCTGCAGCCACCCATACAGTGTGGAGTGAGCTGTTTTTGAGGAGCAGTCCTGCCCTGTCTGATGCAGAATTCCCCATGGTTTGCCTGCAAGGACTGGTTTTCCAGGCAGGATGAGTTCCCTCAATGCCCAAGTGTGGTTTCCTGTGCTGGCTCAGTGTGTCCATGAGCACAGGGATGCACTGACTGAAAACTGTTGAAGGTGTGAGATACAGGGATAGTAAATCAGGCTTGAGCAGATAGGAAGCTCATTTCTTTTAATTTGTGAGGGAACTGAAGTGAAATGCTGAGTTATGATGAATGCAGCAAGGTGGGGAGGATGTTTTCCTGACACTTGACCAGTCTCATAACACCCAGCTACCTGAGCTGGAGACTTGCAAATGCTCCCTGTCTGCAGAGCATTGCAGAGTCTTTCCAGCACTGCTTCTCTCAAAAATGTTCTGAAAAAATACTGTATAATGCCTTTGATTTTGCTTTTTGTGCTCTTAGGACCGTGGTCACCTGAGAAAGCATTTTCTTCTTTTTGAGGGGGAGAAATCAAATAATTTTCTTTAAGATAACAGTTAATTCAGCACGCTTTAGAAATAAAACTCTCTCCCCTGATAACTACTTCGATTTCTTTGATTAAAGAATGACAGAACAATTTCAAATGGTACAATAAGAAAGAGGGGGGAAAAATATGGTTTTGTTTACTTACCAGTCTTTGAAGGGTTGTGTGCAGGAGGAAGGGGTAACCTGGGCTCCAGGAGAGGGACTGGGCTGCTCTGGTGTATTGGTCCCAGCACTGGCAAGAAACTTCCCACAAAGTGGCTGGCAGAGATTTAAAAAAACCCACCAAAACCCTTTAAAAATGGGTTTGTATGTCTCATTCCTGTGTTTATAGTGCTGGGGGGCTGGTTTTCCTCTGAAGCTGATTTGATTGGTCATTTTGCCTGCAGGGGGGCCGGTTAGCTCTGATCATGTGGAAAAGAATGCTGGTTTGTTAGGAGCCTTTCTTTACCCAACACAAACCCTTAGCAGCCAAGGAGAAATCCTCCAACACTTACTTGGAGAAGGGCTGCCTTCCCCCTCACCTCCTTCATCAAGATCATTTTTTAGGTTTGTATGATCCTAAAGCTTTACACGAAAGTTGAAAAGGCCAAAATTTCTCTTGGAAAAGTTGAGCGGAGAAGTTCCTGTATTGCTGCTGAAAAGCCACACACTGTTCTCTGGTACTTTCTCTCTAACCAGTGTCAAGTGCTGTTTGTTTAGGTGAGGAGAGGAACTCTTGTGTCTCCCTTGCTGCTCTGCAGTGCCACTGGTTCCCCGGGGGTTGGTCCCGAGCTGCGGAGCAGTGGCGTTACAAGGAGGGGGTTCTGAACACCTCCTGCTGCCCAGAAACACAGCCCTGGCCATGGCCACGCTGCTCCTCTGTGGGAACAAGGAATCAGTCCCAGGACTGTGGAAAGCCCAGCAGTGAACAGAGCAGATCAGGTGGCTCGCTGATGGCTGTGGCAAACGGAGCCGCTTTCACTGAAGCTCTCGCTTCTCAGAGGAGAAGAGTTACTGGGTTGTGCTTTAGCTGAGTGGCTGCAGAGCTGCACTGCTAAACCAGCTCTGAGGACAGCTCTGGAACCCAAGAGTAGTTCACACTTCTTTTTTTTTTTCCCCTTGGTGAGCTGCTGATGTGAGGGCTTTGATCGAACGTCACATGTAAGAGGATCTGAGAAACAAAGGCTGTGGTTGTTTGCAGTAAAACTACTGAAGGCCTGCTGGGAAAATTATTAATGTAGACTTTCCTGCTTAGGAAACAAAATCCTCCCTATTTTTTTTTTTTTTTTTTTTTTTTTACTTTAACCTTCCCCCAGCCCTAAATTGCAAACCATTAATTCTTTGCTTCATTAGTATGGAATATTTTAATACATGTTCAGGCACAGCACTCGAAGTTGTGGTAGGCATAGTGTGACCTTCAGAACCAGAATGATGTGGTGCAAGGGGGCTCCCACCACTGTGGCAACCCAGGAGGACAATGTCACTTGTCCTTCACCCTTCTTGTATACCCCTGCAAAGCTGGCCTTCCACTACAGCCAGCCTCTTTTATTCACAAGAGGGATTTTTTTGCAAACCATATTTTCATACAAACCATGTTTTGTCCTGTAGAAAGCGCTGGTGTCTGGTCACAGGTTTTCCAATCTGACTCAACTGAATGAATTGAAAATCTGACACGATTGTGCAGCAGGTTAAATAGGTACAGTACATGATTTCCAGGTGTGTTAGAGAATTAAGCTCTTGTTAATTCCTTTGACTCTGCCTGTTTACCCCTACCCATGACAGTGGATAACAGTCAACTTAGTGAAAAAAATCTGGAGTGATGTTTGAGTAGTATGTTTTTGAGACCTACTGGTGAGATTGAGATTTTGTGGAGAATGTGAAGCTAGAAATGGGATTGAGAACTTCTGATCCCTGTCACTGATAGTCCCTTCCTGGAAATGGGATTCAGAACTTCTGATCCCTGTCACTGATAGTCCCTTCCTGATGTTTGTATTCCTGTAGTGTCCCTACTCCAGTAGTGTCCTAATGAGAAGTAGTCTTTCTTTAAAAACATCATCTTAAGGCCATTTCTTTTATTTTTCTGTAAAAGGAGCTACAAAATTACACATCTAGGCCAAGTTATTTCAATTCCTTTAAAAACACTGGCTGCAAAGATTCTTCTCTTTATCTTCCTCATGAGGGAGTGTGTAGTGTGCAGCAGAGAGAAGTTAAAGCACTTAATAGGCTCCCCTAGTTTCCCCCCTCTGCAGAGTGAGCAGTCCTGCTGTCAGTCATGGCTTTCCTGTTAGTTCTCTCCAGACAGTGAACGTGGCACAGGGAACACGGCCTGAGCCTGGAGAGCAGGAGTTATTGGCCATTCTGGTGGTCAGTCCTCTCCTAAACCCGTTGCCATGGGGCCACAGCCCAGAATCCCAGCGCTGGCCCTGCAGCCAGGATCCCTTCCCTCAGTGTTGCACAGCTGTGGCCTTTTTGGCTGGCTACCACCAGGCTCTGTCTGAAGTTTGCTGTAAACACCACTGCTGGCTTTGTGACAGGCTTGAACAGAGGTGCCCTTTTACTGCTCCTTCTCTTCAGGAAGTCCAGGCAATTAGTCCAAGGCAAAACCAGAGATTGCATTTTGGTTTCTTTCATCCTTAAAATGCTGCCAAGTCCTGATTCTTTGACCTAAGTCATTTCAGCTGAATGATTGTTCTCAAGTCTAGGAACAGTTTGCAGAGACCATGCTTTGGGAGTTATGGATTTAGCTGAGGTTCAGCTGTAGGAGTGTCCCTGTGCTCAGTTTGTCATAGTCTTTCTGTCACTTGGGTCACTTGATTTTTCTGATCTTAACCTGTGACCGGTTTGTGTTTGTAAAGAACCAGTTTCTTGGCTGATCTCACTGATCTTCAGGATCATCTCATGCCAGACCTGTTTGGACACATGCCTTGCTGCCCTTAACCATTGCTTGCTGTGTCCTAGTACCAGAAACCTGGGTATGTCATGATACACTGCATTTTTCCTCTTAATTCCACTGGAGTGTGACATCAGAACAGTCTCTGAGGTGACACACTGGAGTGCTGCTGTATTTGCAAAGGTTTTGGAATCACAGGTGATCCCATCCTCAGATGAATATAAAACTGACTCCTTATAATTGATTTTTTTTTTTTCCATTTCTACATTTCTAGCTGTAATTTAAAATCAGAGGAGGTGCAGGTTCCCACTTGTGTCTGATCTCGGCCAACAGCTTTTGATGTTTTATCACCTTTGCAGAGATGTGTTTCAAATGCTATTTTCTGCCAGTTCAGAGTACAAAACCTGACTTGGATGATTCAGTTCTAGGGAGCAGAACCAGCTGTCTTAAGGACTAACAGAACCTGAGTTGCCTTGGTGGTGCCCATAGCATGAATATATGTGCAGAGGGGCTAAAGCACGTGGATATCCAGTGGCAAAGTAGACTCCACAATATTCTTGAAGTGGCTTTTCCCCCCCAGTGTTTTTGGAAGAGCAGAACAGAGCCTGTGAGCTGATGGGTTGTCAAAGAGCAGTCTCCAGAATCAATTGAACTTGGTAACAATGGAAAGGAATAACATCCTTCTTTTTCTTAATTGGTAGACTCTAAAATATCTCAAATTAATGTTATTCAACAAGTGTCAAGTAATAGCTGTGAATTTTTATGAAAATAGTAGATAAATCTGAAAAATTATTTTTCTTGTCTCAGAATAGTGGCTTGAATAACTTATCTTTTGGTAACTTTAATTTCAGTGAGCTAAAACAAGTGTCTTGTGCTGCAGAATAAAAAAAAAATGGATTTTTCGTCCTCCTTATAGCATTTTAAAAGTAAGTTCAGAAAGGATGAGGCACATCCTGTGGGACTGATCTCTCCCCTGGGCCTGCCTGTGTTGCCCTTTCAGCTGACTTGTCTCTGCAGCTCTGGCTCTTGTTTCCTACCATGTGAAGCCCATTCAAGGAGCAACATTGAGAGGCTTCTGTGCACTGCCTCTTACCTTTGTGTACATCACATGGTTTAGATGCCCAAGGTGAGAAAACCAGTGTTTACCAGCCTTAGATTTTCTGTGTGGCTTGTTGCCTTGCTGTGTTTCCTGTGGAGAACAGAGAGGGGCTGACCTTCATCTGCAGAGGTTTGTCCACTCCAGATGAGAGAACGTGCCAGCACTGCACCTACCAAAGGGAGGGAGCTCAGTCCCTCCAGCAGCTTTTTGGAGCCAGCACCACCACAGACTTCCCAAAACACTGTTGGAAGGGTTTTGTTCTCAAAGGCCAGCAGGTACAGAAGTGATATTGAGCCCCTGTCCCCTCTGGTGCAGTGAAGGTGTGACTGGCTGATGCTGGCCCTTGTGTCTGGGATTGCCTGGTGGTGCTGAGGCTGGGCTCTAAATTAGCTACTGCTGGGTGCTTTAAATTTACCCCTGTGCTTTAGCTCTTCAGAGAGGAACAACAGGAGAGGAAGGGATTCTAGAAAATGTTGAGCTGGAGAAAGGAAAGAAAAAAAAAAAAAGGTGTTTTTTCCCTCCAGTGTTTTGAGCTGGTGGAGAAGGGATGTTGGTTTTTCTCCAAGATCTGTGCCAAGTCCAAAGCCAGTGTACATTTCCTGTCCCCAGAGGGCAATATCTCTAGGTAGGAAGAAATGTCAAGTTCTGATATGCCACAGAATTTCAGATAGTCTGTTTCTTAATTTTTTTCATTGAAAAAGCTGCCTGAAAGGAAGAAAGGGAAATGCATTCTGCTATCCTTCCTTAACTAAATTCTTTTAAATGTCCCTTTTCACCCTAGGAATCTTAAAGCATAATCATGCTTTATTTTGTTTATCCTAAGCAAGCAGGCACCAAATGCCATCTTACATTTTTGGATTTTAAGACTCTTAAGAAGGAAAATTCAGCATACCTTTTTCTAGTACTGGAATACTTCTTTTTAATAGATAACAAGACAATTTTAGGTTAACACTGGGTATTAACCTTATGAGTTAGGAAGTGACATCACTGTGGTTCCAGTGAGAGTTTGGTGCTACACAGCTGAACTTATTGAAAGAAATAAAAGATCCAGAAGTCCTCAGGCTGTTGCTGTCAGTTATTTCAGTGGTGCTGTATCTTGTCAGGGTGAGTCAGCAGTGAAAGCAGCATCTGTGTTTAGCCTGGGCATACTGGTGTGTGATGTGGTGGCTGTACTGGTGTGTAATGGAGAGCTTTTCTGTAAAAATATTTGTATCATCCTTTTCCGACAGTCTTGCTCTTCATTTAGTACTTGAGGATTTTCTGTTTTGTTTTAAACACAACATGATGTAAATTGGGAACTAAAAGACTATCCTGAACTTTTCCTAGATTGCCCTTGAGCATAGTTGCTTCTAACTGACCCAGAGGATGGATTATAACAGCATAATGTTAACAGTGTTAAGTTTTTTCTTGTTCCTCAATCCTACTTCAAACTTCTGGTGTTTCCTAAAACATTGCAAGGGTGCTGTACGTCATGTTGGATTAAATACAGAGATCTCACATTCTTTTTGTTACAGCAGTAGCAAATGTTTGATTTATATATTGTTTACAGTTTACTGCTCTCCCACTTTCATTTAGCATGAGGCTTTTCATGATAGAGCAGTTTATTCTTTCTCTTCTCTTTCTATTACACTTCCTTACATCTCCTAAACTGCCTTTTTCTCCTCTATCTTTCCTATTTATGTTCTAATTTCTTGTATACTTTGCTTACTTCTGGTGTGTTTCTTATTTCCTCAGTCTTTCCATCCCAAGGTACATAGGGACCTGGATTTCCTAAATCTGTCATGCTTCCTTCCTGAAACTTCCATTCCTCTCCTAGGTTCCTACAACCAGTTCTGATGTGTTTTTACCTCCAAAGGAGCAGGATTTCAACCCTTTTGCTTCTGTGTTCCTAAAGACAGAACGCATATTCACTGGCCTGTGTTTGCTTTGCAGTGAGACCAAACTTTGAGGAAGGAGGGACAGCGACAGCAGGGAGGAAACATGAGTTTATCCGCTCTGAGAGCGAGAACTGGCGCATCTTCCGGGAGGAGCAGAACGGGGAGGACGAGGACGGAGGCTGGAGACTGGCTGGGTCCCGCAGGGACGGAGAGAGGTGGCGGCCCCACAGCCCAGGTGAGAGGGCAGGGGCCAGACAGGCAGCCCTGCTTACAGGGAAAGGGCAGGGGGAATCAGGGCATGGGGAAAGGGAGGTGCCAAGTTCGGGACAAAACGAGGTGAGGTTGGTGTGGTTTGGGCCATGAAATCCTGGGCCTGCAGGGCGCTGTCACAAAATGATCAGCATCAAATCACGTGCTTTTGTTTTCTTCTGAACATCTTCCATACCCTCACCTACTTAAGGGAACAGTATTTTGCAGGTGTGCACTTGTCTGGGTTGTGTTCCAGGTGTGTATGTACCTGGTAGAAGCAGGATTTTTCTAATAATACTGTTTCTTTGTGGCTGTGGCAACGAGGGGGGAGAAATGACCCACGTTAGGCAGCATTTCTGAGGCTGTGCAGGGATGCTGACACTAAACCATTCTGGTCAGCGACCTCTTTTTCGAGTTTTCCAGCTGTGTTCACAATGCCAAGAGGCATCCTTGGAAAATCTCAAAATATATTGCTCTGTGCATTTTATAGATAGTTAAAGGATGTCTTTTCTTGATAAATGTCAGGCACCATTTTGGTGTCACTCTGCCCTTCCCTGGCCTGACAAGGTAGGTCTGTTCACTTGTTTCCAGCATTAAATTTATATATTTATATATAAATACATATATATTTCCCTTCTCTTTGGAAAAGATTGAGTCATACCTGTTGTGGGATCCTGGATTTGGATATCTCTTGGCTGCAGAAGGCTTCTGGGCTACCAAGGGAGGATCTGGCTCTTCTACTGTTACATCTTCAGAGAATCATAGAATTGCTTAGTTTGGAAAAGACCTTCAAGGTTGCTGAGTCCAACTGTTCCCCAGGGCTACCAAGGCCACCACTAACCCACATCCCCAACTGCCACATCTACACATCTTTTAGATTCCCTCCAGGGATGGGGACTCCCCTGCTTTCCTGGGCAGCCTGTGCCAGTGCTAGACAACCCTTTCAGTGAAGATTGCTCCTGATATCCACTCTAAACCTCCTCTCAGGTAGTTGTAGAGGGTGATAAGGTACCATCTGAGCCTGGCTACACTTGATAGGAAAGCAAAGGAAGCATGAGACACCTTTGGGGCTGAGGTGGACAAGTTCTTCAATAGAAGAGTCCCAGTTGCTCTTACAATGAGACTGTTGCCCTTTTTTAACACCTCAGAGGACTTTGAGTGCTGTTATTGCTGTGAGTGCCCATCACCTCTGTTCCAAGCCCTCTCCACAACTGTGTTGCTCTGCCCTCAAACAGCTGCTCGACTGTACTAAAATTTATCAAGGAGCACAAGGGCTAGATTTATCATCAGATGTTTCCTATTTAGAGCAAGGCTGGAGGGCAAATTTTGAATAATGTAATTTTCCTTTCCCCAGTGTGTGGTCACAGTTGTTCATTAGACACTGCTTCTTTGCTGTCTGGGTCAGACAGCAGCAGGCCGGGACCTCATGATGGTCAGATGCAGCTTTGGACGAGGAGTGGAGTGCTGGGCAAGTACAAGCCCACATGCTTTAGCTTAAAAGGAAGCATAGACCTCAAAGTTCAGAATTTCATTCATGTCTTGGGCTTTTTTTTTGAAGATCTTCTGAGGAAGATTTTGAAAATTATCTTACTTCTGTTATGGAAAACATTCTGGTTATTTGAATGTCCGGGGTAGTAGACAACTAACTGAACTTCACTTACAAGTTAGTTCTAGCAGGTGTTCCTGAAAGCCTGTTCTGAGAGATCTGTGAATGTGCAGAGAAGTTGCTGATTTTGAGATAGCCTGAGCTGACAGCTGGATTGTCCTGTATTGGCTTCAGTCAGAGCTGGGTTTGAATTCTCCTGTGAGGAGTAGCCACAGGACCATCAAAATGGTTTTAATCCCATTTTTACTTTAAACAATGAGTTTAACTCAAATTGGCGTGGCTTAAACTGTTGCTTTGTACTTATTCTGGTGTTAGGTAATAGTACTAATCATGTGTCCTGCTAAAAATAGAGAAATATCTTGAGAGGGCTGTCATTGGTTTAGCTGGCCCTTCCTTTGGCTTGGCTCTGTGTATCCCTGCTGGGATTTTAGACAGGGTTAACTGTCTGCAAGAAGAGTGTGACCATGGAAGCAGCCAGTGAGTCTAAATCTAAGGTTTTTTTCTTTTACTTTTTAACCATCTTTAATGATTTAATACCTCTCTATCTGTTGTTCCAGTCCTTGCATTCATACAGTGATTGCCTTTTCCATTTTCCAGGCTAGTCCATTTTGTCAGGTACATGTACAAACCTGTTTTGGTCTCAAAACTAGTGAATGATGTATAGGTGTTTATGTTTTGGTTACCAAGTCATCCTTAAGAAATAGGAATCAGTTCTCCTTGCTAAAATTTCTCTCTGATACAGTTTTGTGTCTTTCCTGAAATACCTCTGTTAAGATCTTTTTCCTGAAAAGCATTTGGGAGAGTCCTTAGGCTGTAATCTCATAAAGACTTTTGGGTTGCTGCTTTTTTTTGAAAGACTTTTCAAATCATCTTGGTCACTCTATTTTCAGAATCAGTTTGTGATTCAGGTAGAGTTGAATTTTTGGGCATTGTTCCAAATTAAATGCATATTAAATATCTTGAAGCAACTGAAGTACATTGGAGAATCTTTCTCTAAAATTGAGCAAAATAAGAATTAGGTTCATATGCAACATATGCCAAAAAGTGTGTACTATTTTTTGGTTAAGTATTTAGTGTTAGTTTAGTATACATTGAACATTTCATTGCTAAGTTAGAGAATATAACTTTTAAGAGAGAAATAGCTGTTAATAATTGAGGCTGATGTGTACTTGGATTTCCTGCAGTGGCCAGTAGTCCTGTCTTCTACCTACAGTGTCACCATAAATTACAAGGGATAAATTAAGCTTAAAATTATGCCTTGTAACTTGAAGTCTTGATCATATAACTGGTATCTGGTGATAGTACAGGACTGAATTTAAAGCTGTGTTTGTGTCCTAACTGTTGGTTAAAAAACTTTGCATAAGGGTTGAATGTTTATCTTTACTTTTGGCTTGTTTTAAAGGTTGGCAGCCTGGTACTTCACTCCTGAGCTACTGCCTATATTCTGACTGGGCTTTTACAAACACAGTTTGTTATTAAGAAACAAAGGCTTCACCCAGCTCTGAAAATGAGGGGTATAAAGGGTGCTGTGACTAAATCTTTGCAAGCAGAGGAAATGGTTCTTAACTGGAACTTTGAAGAGGCCTGGAATTAACAAAATGCTTAGAATTCACTTTCCAGGCCTTGTTTCTGGGTTGAACTGTGAGGAGCCTCTGCTCCTGCTGTAGGGATGTGAACTGTGGAAAAGCAGAGGCTTTTCTCTAATGCAGGGACTCTACATGGCCCGTTTATGGCTGTATAGGAAGTTCTTAATCCTGGATTTTCCTGCTCCACACAGGAGGGAGGAGGAGAAGAGATGCTCAGCCATCTGTGAGCCCCTGGATGGCATTGCCAGGCTCAGGCCATGGCTCTGTTTTTCCAGGGGTTGGGAAACCTGACCTGGATGTTCCTGGTTGTGATGAGATGTCTGGCCATGGCTTTAATCAGAGATGCAGGCTGGTTGTCAGCAACCTCTCACACTTCAATCTCCTTCCTTAATGACATTGAAAGGTTGCCTCAGAATATTGATTTGATGGTTTAATGCTTATTTCTAGAAGCATAGATGAAGTTATCCTGTGGAGTTATTTGCAAATAGGCACATATGGTATAGTGAAGGCCTTGTTAAAGTCTAACCTTTTGTGTTTCCTTTGTAAAATTTAACATTGAAGTTCATAATGTTTCCAGAAGGAGTTTGTTTTACATCTCCTATATTTGTGATACAAAGGTAGGTTTTTGCATGGCTAATATTAATACTCAGGGTATTAAGGTCAGTGTGGAAACATTCATTTTCACATGAAACAGGACAACATTTCTCTCCTTTACTGTGATTTTTTTTTTGGGGGGGGAGGGAGCCATTTGGTACAGTGAGACTGCACTGATTGCACAGATTGAGAGCAAAAAGTAGATTTTTTTTTTCTTTTTTTCCCCCCTTCCAGAAAAGAACAAGTGCCACTAAAAGCATTAAAAGTTAAGGTGGTTTCATTTTTGCTTTGCACCTTTCTGGCAAAGGTGCTTTCTACTGCAGGGAAAGCTGTGTACAATCCTTTCACTCCCAGTTTGTTTTCCTTAGCAGCAAGTTCTTTACAGTTTAAATAGCATTATTGCACTCAGGATTTGAAACTTGGCTGAATGAAGATGTCTTCTGGATATAAAATTTATACTTGAATTTGGAAAGTTTTCCTTCTTCTTAACATTCCAAGTTTTGGTATTCCATGGCTAAAAAAATGACCATTCAAGAGACTTTCCAGTCCTTTTAAAGGTATTTGAACAGTTGTCACTCCATTTCTCATGTATGTGCACAAAAGCATCTCTGAGGGCATGAGGTGAAAAGCATGTTTCGTTCAGGACGTGACTTCTGCAGGTGGCCTGGAAGGAAATACAAAGTCTTACACACAGAAAGGGGCCAGAAAAGATTTAAGTCAACGATGGCTGGTAAATTCTGTCAGCAACTAGTGTTTCTTGCCTTACTTTGGTGCGTGTTGTAGATGATGTAGCCCAGCTTTCTCAACCTTACTTGGTTGTTAGTGCTCACAGTACAGTTTGTAACTCGGGGACGTGCCGTGGACAATGTTGGTTGGCAGGATTGTCCTTTCCTCTCCCTTGCCCTGAGGTTGCCCCTCGGTAGGTGGGCTGTGTCCTGTGGGGACATCGCCCGTCTCTGCCCCTGCCCTGCCCGGGCTGGGGGTGCAGTTCCCTCTCCCGGTTCCGCAGGCTGGCGGGAGCACATGGAGCGGCGGCGCCGGTTCGAGTTCGATTTCCGGGAGCGCGACGACGAGCGGGGCTATCGGCGCGTGCGCTGCGGCAGCGGCAGCATGGACGACGACAGGGACAGCCTCCCGGAGTGGTGCCTGGAGGACGCCGAGGAGGAGATGGGAACCTTCGACTCCTCTGGGGCGTTCCTCTCTTTAAAGGTGAAGGACTGGCCTGGGCCTTGGGTGGCCGTGGCCGACGTCCCGAGCTGTCGGGTGGGTCACGGGCGGTTGTGTTGGCTTTGCAGAAGGTGCAGAAGGAGCCGATACCCGAGGAACAGGAGATGGACTTCCGACCCGTGGAGGAAGGGGAAGAGAGATCCGACTCTGAAGGGAGCCACAACGAAGAAGCCAAAGATCATGAAAAGACCAAGAAAGAGGGGGAGAAAACAGAAAGAGTAGTGGCAGGTAAGGGGGACTTCTGGTGCTACTGCCAGCGTAGAGTTTCCGTTAATTCAGTCACACAGAACTGTGCCATCTTACAGAAGCTGGGGAAGAAGCAGCCCAGGCATCATCTCCAGCTGCAAGGTCAGACACCCCACCAAAATCCCAGCCTCCAGACCCGCTGCAGACAAGCCTTTTTGAAAGGAAGGAAGAGTCTGTGCCAGAAAGAACAGAAAAAACAGAAGATAAAGAGAGTCGACCGGAGAATACACCTCCAGCCAAAATGTCCAGCAGAGGGGAAGGTAAGAAATTTGGCAGATAAATTTAGTGAGTTCCCACTCTCTTGGTCTCTTAGAAGAGGCAAGGACTGGATTCCGGTGATGAAAAGCTGGAATTCATCAACTGGTCTGTAAAGACAGGATTTGTTGGATATGCCATCTCAAGTGTTTGCAGGGCACTGGTTCTTCATGTTGCAGTGCAATTCAGAGAAACGTGAGCCAGCTGTGGATGTGCATTGTTGTGGTAGAGCAGATCAGTCTGGACAAATGGTGTGGCCAGGGGATGGGTGTGCTGAGTTCTGCACTGTTAAACTGAACTGTTTGTTCCCTCAAGTGAGGTTGGGTGCCTGTGCTGTAAACACAGTACATTCAGGGACATCTGAAAATGCTTTTGCTTTGGTGCTAAATTTGAGCTGTTAGCATTCTCTACAGTAAGTTCTTAAAAGTCATTTTAATTTATGTTAATGAAAAGACAATGGACTAACTTTAACATTTTTCTTTAGATTTGGCTTCTCTTGCTCAACCTTTGCCACAGATTTCTGCAGACACAGCTTCTTCTGCTCATCTTTCTCCTCCTGTTTCCAATTCAAATCCTGCTCTGCGACCAGTTCAAACACCTGTCACAGCTGCTCCAGGCATGGGCAACATTCCCACTGATCCAGATGATGAAGAGGGCCTCAAACACCTAGAGCAGGTAAAATTTCTCAGATTCCTTCCTTGTTGACAATCGTGGGACTGGAGGAATTTGGAATGCGAAAAAAGTTTTGAAGCCCATAAATCAGAAATGCAGCTGAGACTTTACAATCCACGGTGTGTACTGAAAGCTGCTTCTCTCCATTACTTTTTTTTTTTTGAGACTAGTTTAAGCTTTTGTAGTATTTTATGCAGTATGGATCAGGGTGCCATACTCTGTATTAAGAAGCTAGAGACCCTAGTGCTTATGATCACTGTAAAGCAGCATTATGATTTGCCTGTATGTATGTCCAGTGTGTTCAAAATATTCATTTTTCACCATGATACTGTGTGATACCTTCTTGGCAAGTTGTTTTAAAGCTTTGCTTAAGCAGGTGAACTGTGCTTGTTGAGGATTCTGACTGTGGTACAGAGCTCAAGGTTTGTGTTGCAGTCACTCCTGGCAGTCCTGGCCCCCTCCTGAGCACTGGGTAGCACAAGGGGGTTGTGTTTGGCACATTCACTGTCAGATCTGTAAGCACACATCTAACTCTTGTATTCCTTGCTGATTTTGATGTCTCCTGCAGCAAGCAGAGAAGATGGTGGCATACCTGCAGGACAGTGCCCTGGATGATGAAAGACTAGCAGCAAAAATTCAAGAGCACAGAGCCAAGGGTTCCTCTATGCCACTGTTCCATGAAGCCATGCAGAAGTGGTACTACAAAGATCCACAAGGAGAAATTCAGGGTAGGTCTGTGCCCTTTACACTTCCTCTTTTGCTTCACGAATTGTTAGAGTTCTTCACAGAATTACCCCTAACAGATACTGGCACTTGTTTTTACAAAAGCAGCACAGGGACTTTACCACTCTAGAATTGGGTTCTGCAAATATCTTCAACCCATCAGTGCCCCCCTCAGCTCAGCAGGCATCATGTCCAGAGTTAGGCTTTGTTGTGGGTGAGGTTTGCCATCACTTTGTGGTTCTGTAAATTGAGGCTACACTCAAACCTGTTTTTCATGCCAGCAGTTACTCAGATTTCCAGATAACAATGGAAACAAACCAAGAACGTGACCACTCGAGTATCTTGTTGAAGAATCCGTGAGAAACCTTGAAATCAGTTTTCTAGGCTCAGCCTCAAGACATTAAGTATTCAGGGAAAGGTAATTTGTTTAGAATCTGGAGCAAAGAGGAAACAAGTTTCCATAAGCCAGTGCTCATGCAGAATCTCAATTTAAATTGCACTTGCAGCCAGTGCAGTGTTAGTTCATAGAATACAAATAAACTCTTTTATGCTTGCAGTTTTTGCTGAAGAGTTGTTTTTTTTTTTGCAATGAAAGTTAGAGCAGGCCTTTCATACAGATATTTGCATCTTTGCTTTCAGAAGGTACTTTTCTGTTGGAGGTCTCTCTGGACTCTGTTTTAGCAGCTGCTTATCTGCCTCCCAAAAATGCAGCTAAACAGTGAATTCCTCCCTTGCTGTGCTTCACACTGTTTGTGTGAAGGACTCCTTAGCTGTGGACTCCAGATAGGATTGATGGGGGTGTTTTTATGGGATCTGTGCCAATCTCTTGTCTGCAGGTATTGCACATCCTTAGGGTTTTTTCCTCACTCCTTTAAGTTGAAAGGATGTAAGCCATAAACTGCTTATATTTGCTCAGTTGCTTTACACAGTGTGTCAGGCACTGCTGGCTGTACTTCCTTGCATGTGACCTCCAGAAGTAAACACTCCCACCTGATTTTTTTTTTCTTGGAATATCCTCTTTTGGTTTTATATTCATTGCCTTCTAGAGATACTCCTTACAGAGGAGGCAAGAGTTGCTAAATGTTCTTGCTTTTCAGAAAACATTTTTGCAAAACTTATGTGGCTCTTACTTGGTTAAATAATATTTTTTTCTACTGGCTTTGTATCTATTTGGATATGTAAAATTAGTATAGGAGCCCTCCTTTGAAGGCAATTGCTGAAGTCTTTCTCAGGAAAAAGAGGAAGAGAAGGAAAAATTTATCTTTTTGAGAAAGGAAAGACAATGGATCCTTATTACCTTAACAAATGTAATTGTCCATCCAGAGGTGGGTTGCTCATCTGCTGAGTTCCAGAAGCAAAACTTCTGTAAAACATATGAATTCCTCCCATTTGAAGGCAAGAGTAGAACCAGGCTAAGGTTGTTGAATGAGCTGTGCAGTGCACCTGGGGAGAGCAGCACTGTGGTTCTGGCACTGTCAGCTCGTGGGTGCTGCCCAGGGCCAGCCTGGGAACTGTGGCTGTTGTCAGCCCAGGGCTGAGCCTGGAGCAGGGATGAGCTCTGCTGGGAGGCAGGAAGGGTGTTAGCTGGGCCAGGCTCCACAGCACCCTGGCTGCTGGGCTTCCATCTCAGTGCTGGCCTGTCCCCTCCAGTGCAGGGGGAGACTCTGGGGCAGGGCTGTACCCCTGTAAAGATGCAGATCTGTGCATTGACACTCCAGCCTTGGGGGCTCAGTCTGTGCAATCAAGGGGGGGGAGAGGAACAGGACCCGCTGGTGCTGGTACTGTGACTTTAACAAGCACTGTGCTCTTTGTTTCCAACATGCTGAACTCAGCCCTGCTTCTCCTTCCCTGCAACATGTGTTGGTTGATGTTCCCTCAGGTCCATTCAGTAATCAGGAGATGGCAGAGTGGTTCCAGGCTGGATACTTCACCATGTCATTGTTGGTTAAGAGAGCCTGTGATGAGACTTTCCAGCCACTTGGAGACATCATGAAAATGTGGGGCAGGGTCCCCTTCACTCCAGGCCCAGCACCACTTCCACATCTGGTAATTGTGTGACAGAGTATTCAAATAGTCCTGTAACAAATAGGAATGAATTCTTTAGTTGTTGGGTGCTTTGTCTTGGAATTGCAAGTGTTCTGAGCACCGAGTTCAGCTGAACTCGGTGTTAAATTACCTTTGTAAGAGAAGAGACTAAGTTTACAAGTGTTTGTTTTGCCGTGTCTGTGGCTGGGAGGTTTAACCCTGTAATATGTAGGAGTGCTGTGTATTGCATTCACTGTGCTACAGGCTTTGGCAGTCTCTTGCAATTTTTCCACTTTTATTGACTTTTTTGTTCAAAGCACAACTCTTACATTGCTTGCATTTGCAATATGCTGCTCTTACATATATATATGTATTATAATGAAGTGTTTTATTCCTAAACACAGGGCGAGCTGGACCAAGAGCGACTGACTAGACAGCAGGAGCTGGCTCTGATCCAAATGCAGCACCTCCAGTATCAGCATCTTTTAATACAGTAAGACTCCCCAAAGTGCCAGAGGTGTTCCAGTGGCCGTGTTCTGCTCTGCATTTTTGGTCATCTGGGTTCAGCTTCTTGTCATTGTTTTCTTGGGCACTGGGGCTGGGAGTGCTCTACCTCCAACAGCAATAGCTGCTTCCCCAGACACCAGAGATGTCCCCAGTGTGCAGGAGTAGGACAGTGTGGCTGCCTCAGGCACGTTTGTCAGTTGTTTTCTGTGTCACACATATCTGCTTGGGTGAGAGCTGCTCTATGGTACCTGTTCTGGTCAGACTGAATCCCAGCTGTCCTAGTAATGCACTTCAGATGTTTTTTGAACTGGAGATGGAGAAGGTGGAACTTCCTTTTGGTCTGCTTGCTCAGCTCTTTGAAGATCAGCAGGAGGTGACTGCTGGTCAAAGAAGTTTGTAGTCTATTTTGCCAAAGCTGTCAGTTGTTCAGTTCTGGCCAGTTCCTGACAACTCGTTTTGTAGGGGTTTGGAGGAAAGGAAACAATCAGACTACTTCTTCAAGGGGTCCTGAAAGCATGTGTCATGATCATATTTTTTTTTAATACTGATTGTCAGCTTATAGTTTGAGGTGAGAGCCTGCCCCTGTGCCAAGCAATGCCTTGGCATACTGTGGAAGAGACTGATGGCATGGGCATGGAGCAAACCCAGATTAATTTGAGCTAACTTTATAGAATTTATAGAAGAAGGGAAGTAGTGTTGCACAAACCTACAAGAGGGACATTGGGCAGTAATACCCAGGTGACATAGTTGAAGGTGAAGAGAAATTTGGTTCTGGTCACGTGGGCCAATTGGTTGTATCCTTACATTTTGGTTCTTTCCCAGCCCCCACTGTGTGCTTTCTACTAGTGCTTAGCATGTACATTATATAGGTCAGTGGGCATTAATCCCAGAGCATGATTCTGTAACCTGGGCATAAGTGAACAAACCCCAGTGACTCTCTGCTTGTCTTTTGAAGACAACAGTATGCCCAGATGCTGGCTCAGCAGCAGAAGGCAGCCCTCTCCTCCCAGCAGCAGCAGCAGCTCGCTATCCTCTTGCAACAGTTCCAAGCCCTGAAGATGAGGTGAGTTAGCCCAGCCTTGAACTGAAGTCCATTCTTTCTGTGCTCTACTTTGTATATAACAATAATTACATCTTGTCAGCAGCCTGTCCTAGTCGAGTTTGCTCGTATTGGAGCATTACATATTTTAAAGATTGCAATAAGAATATGAAGCTGTTCAGGATGTTGAGTACTGCTTTACAGATGTAGTCTTTGCCTTAGAGAGTGTTTATGGAAGCGAGGAGGAAAAATCTCAGAGTTGAAATCGTACCTGTTTGACAGATGGGCTGGTACAGAATGGCTTTGCCAGTCAAGTTCTGCAGTACTGGATGCTGGAGCAGTAGCTGGCTTAGCCCTTGGCTTGGCAGCAGGGATGAGATCAGCAAGAGCTCTACAAGCAATTGGTGTTGTCCGCGTGGTATTTTTGTTTTAAATAGAGGCGTGGAAGGAAAGGAGTATGTTACAAGTTACTGAGTGTCATGTGTGTTCAGAGCACTCCTCTCCCTGGAAGTGGCATGTTGACTCTCCCTGTTGGTATTGCAGAATATCTGAACAGAACATGATGCCACCTGTCACAAGGTCTGTGTCAGTGCCGGACACTGGCTCAATATGGGAACTTCAGTCAGCTTCACAGCCTACAGGTAAGAGGCTTTGCCTGTGCCAGGGCCACTCAGAAAAGTCCATGCAGTAAGAGTCAGCATCTTTGAGATGATCACTCCCTTTTTGACACCAGGGGAAATTAGTTCTGCATCATTATTTTTAACTGGATCAGCCTACTTTGCCTCACAGTGTAAGTTCCATTTTGAGAGCTGTGAAGAATATGGTAATTTTTTGATGGTTATGGGAAGCTTTGATCTGAAGGGGTTGTTATATTCTAAGGATGTTCTGCTCTGATGGGAGGAGTTTGAATAGCTGGTTTTTCTGTAGAATTTTGTAGGAGACCCAGCCTTACTTCAGACATGGACAAGCCTTGTTCTGCAGAAAGAAAAGGTGGCCCTCTACTGACTAAGACTAACATGTTATCATGATTTTAGTTCATAAAACGTAGTAACAGCGTATGCAAGATTTCACCCTTTCACTTATGTTTGTTGATGTGCTTATTTTTGCTTGTCAATGTTTGTTTTCTCCACTATCTAGTCTGGGAAGGAAGCAGTGTCTGGGATCTGCCCATTGATACTGCAGCTCAGGGACCAGCTCTAGAACAACTTCAGCAGCTCGAGAAGGCCAAAGCTGCAAAGGTCAGAAACTGTTTTGTACTGTAAGAAGTTGGGATTGCTGTTCTGCAGTGTAACTGTGGTTCTTGAGCCAATGGAAGACCAAGTTCTTCAATCTAATCAAAATCTGTGATTTTGACTAGACTTTCATGGAAAGCACCATAAAGAGAATAGGGGTTATAAAAACCAGTTACAAAACCCTCGTGGACTGCTTGTGAAAACCATTGCTGTGGAGGTACTGCTGACCTCTGAAGTAGTGCTTGTGTTCTACATTTGTGGTTAAAACCTCTTCATTAGCCACCTCTCTTTTAAACTGAGATCATCATGAGCTGTCATGCCAAACCCTGAGTTGGGAGCAGGTAGTTGTTCTCTTAAGCCATGTGTTTTTCACCAGCATTGGTTTTGGGAAATCATAAGAGTCTTATTTGCCAGGGTTATTTCACACATACTCTAGTATTAAATTATTTTTGTGAGTTTGAACCTGTTTGATTCTGTACATTTCCTGAAAATGATTATTTCATGATCACTGCTACAAGCTTCTGAAGTCAGAGGGTATTTTGAGGAGCTGATGTGGAAAGACTGACTAGAGAACTGGTGTTCGTTACAGAACAGAAATTGTCCAAAATTCTTCTAGACTGCTTGAGGAATCTGACCCCAGTAGGCAGCCAGCTGATAGGTAAAATGCCAGTTAAGGGAGAGTATCTGTCAGAGGCTTCATCTGTTAAGCTGTTACTGTAATTTCAGCAGAGTTGCCCTAAGAAATGGTGTAGGAATACGTTACCTGCATCTGAGTATAGTTTTATGTGAATTGTAGCTAGAGCAAGAGAGGAGAGAAGTGGAAATGAGGGCCAAACGAGAGGAAGAGGAGAGGAAAAGGCAGGAGGAGCTTCGGAGGCAACAAGAAGAGCTACTTAGGAGGCAGCAGGAAGATGAGAGGAAACGACGGGAAGAAGAAGAACTGGCCCGCAGGAAGCAAGTGAGTTTCCTCAATGTAGTTAATCTCTAATTATAATACTTTATAAAACTCACTTTAAGAATCCTGTGGGGTCTAATTAATCTTTGGTAGGTGTGTATGAAGACAGTTTGAATATTTTTCATGTGAGTATATGAATTTATGATTCTCCTGTACTTGATTTTAAGAGCCCAAATTGCAGTCTAAGAAATGGGCTTTGATGCTTCACTTTAAGATAGATTCCTGTTTGAGAGCAGAGGGGCTTTATTCCACGTGGAATATTCCCTCCTGACTTTTTAGTGTCAATATTAGACTTCAGTTAGTTGCCCACTTGTTGTATGTTAAGTCTTTATTTGCCATTTATGCAGTGTAGTGTTTTATAAGGATATGTTCTGGAGTAGATGGAGCTTGAGCAGCTGTTTCAAATGAATAAGAGGTAGAGGGCTATAGTGGAAAAAAGTGATGTGACATTCAGCTTATTTTTCTCCTGCTGTTTTTTTTTTAACTTAGTAAATAATTTTGAATGAATTATTATCTTCATAATAGAGTCTGTCACCTTTTTTTCCCCAGTTGATATTTGGGAAAGGAAGAGATGTAGTTTGGTCAAAAGCAGATCTCTTAAAAAAGAATTATGTGATCAGCGTTGCAGCAGAAGAGTGAATATGGGAGTTGTATGTTCTTAATCTTCCAGGGATAAAAATTGGAGACATTACTAGTTTGACATTTTTAGCATTTACTCTTCTGAGTTCTGCATGGGAGAAAATTAAGTTGTTCCTTAAGTTTTGTAGGAGGGAAAGACAGTGAAAGGTGAAGTTTTCACTCTGCGTGTTAAGGATAAGGGCAAGCACATGGCTGAGCTTAAACACTTAAGAGTTTAAATGCCCTGAAAAGCACCACAGTAATTATAGGCAGAAATAATAAATAATTGTGTCCTCTGTAATATTTGCTGTGTGTTTAGATGGGCAGTTGTAAAGCACATTCCTGGTTCAAGCATCAGACACTTCAGAGGAAGCCTCTAAGAACCTCTAGTTCTATTTGTAAGTTAGTTGTAGACCTCAGTTGACTCAGGGTTTGGGTTTTGTCACTGAAGATCTGTTTTAATATGACATGTAGGTAACTGTCATGGAATCTTTTGGGATCAAGTCTACAAATGGCTCCTTGCTTTAATATCTCTGCTTTGTGTACAGGAAGTCATTATGGTGTACAGTGGAAAAGCATCCTTTGCTTGAGGTCAAACTGTAGCATTGAAGCAATAATATACTCAAAAATTTAACTTTTGAGTCAGATGGCTTTAGATCTGGTGTAATAACAACTCACTTTTCAGCTGATCACCTGGTAACTCAACCTGTGTCATCCATGGTGGCTTCAAGTAGACTTGGGTTGTTTCTTTTCAGTCTAACAGTTTTGCTACTGTGTATAACTCCATGTCTGTTAAATTCCAAAGTTTTGTTGTCCACTTTGGATTTGTACAGTAAACATTCTGACTCTCCCTTTCTGAGATGCCGTGGGAAATAACTGTTGACAAGGAGGAAGCAGAACGGGGTTGAAAAGCAGTAACAGCAAGTATGTTAGTTCATTACCAATGCAATAATTGCCACAATGCTGAATTCTGAGCAGTAATGTCTTGAAAAAGGTAACAAAGAGTTTAAGCATTTCTCTGGAAAGAGAAAGTAACATTGTGTTTTGTATTTAAAAAAAAAAAAAGAAAACTGGTCTAATATTTGAATCTGACTTCTGTACTGGAAGGCATTGTAGCATCAGGGATGAACTGATTTATTAGCATGGATTTATACAGAGGAGATGATGCTTAACAAATTTGATTAACTTCTTTTGAGGAGATGACAGTGAGAGCTGAGAGGGGTGAAGCAGTAGACTTAATCTGCCTGGACTTCAGGAAGGCTTTTGATGTAATACTGCATAAAAGACTAGTATATAAGGTTAGTAAATATGCTGTTGATGGTGAATTCTAAATAAAAAAATAACTAATAGAAATTCAATTCTGTAGGATGAAATGTCATACCAAATGTTGAATTCAGTTCTGTTCATAGTTTTCATCAATTACTTTGCACTGTGGAATTGCAAACAGTAATGCCCAGCTTGTGTAGCTCCTGTATTTCTTTTCTGTCTCTGGTCTGATATCTTCTGTTTTGTCATGATTGATTGCTTTCAGGAACAAAATTGGAGGTTTAATAACTAGCTAATGATTATTTTCCCTGAATTATGTTTTTAGTGCTCCCTTTAAAATACCTGTTTCAAAGATGAGAGCACAGAGATTTGTAAGCCCCAGTGATATAGACAAGCAGAACTGCAGGTGTTACCAACTGCAAAAAATTCCCTGTTTTATTTAAGAATCCAGTCTGTTGAACTGGGGATTGCTGCTTAAGGATTTTCTGTGATGTTACAGATATTTTAAAAGGTCTGAAATAAGCTGTCTCTACAGCAAGGTGTGTGTGCTTGAAAACAATTATTAAGAAAGATGCTAAAGAACATTGGGATTCTCTTGGAGCAGGAAGGTGCAAACGTGGGAACAGCAAGAGCCAAAGGATTGAGTGTTTCCCATACAAGTCAGTGGCAGGAAGCTGGAGAGCTTTGAATGTTTTTGGTCACATACTCAAACAAAAATATTGAATAATAAGAAGATACAGAAGTAAATATTAAGACAACCTTTTTTATAGCTGTGAAGAGTAGGAGAAAGGAATTGCATCAGCCATGTGGTTCCCAGCTTTTCAGAATCTTAAGATGTTTTTTTTTTCTCATCTTGGCACAACACTGTTTGTCTTTAGCTCTGTAGGGGACAGAAATCTTTTAATTGCTGTCATTCAACAGTGTCTCTCCTGGCATGCCTGAGCAAGAGAGAGATCCCTGCTACCTGCTGGCCTAATGGCAATCCCAGCCTCATTCCCAAAGGGAAAGTAGGGCAGGGATGTCAATGAGCTGCTGTTCACTGGTGACTTGGTTCATCTCAGGTACCACGTGTTCAGTCAGTGCCAGCCCCCCAGCCTGGCTGAACTGGGCCTCCCGAGCTCAGATCCTGCTTTGTGGTCTCCAGCCAAACCAAGGAGCCTGGCACACCCCCAGCCTCCTCAGGAGACTTCTCAGGGAAAGAAACAACGAGCAGAAATTTTCCAGCACTTGTACTGGGGACACTTGACTCCTCTGACTCGACTGCACGTGTCCAGTTAATGCAGTTACAGCCCCAAGTTACAGCAGTGGCTCAGGTGGTGTGTGTTGGGCTGCAAGTTTTTGTGACTATGACAAACCAAGGGCTTGATTAATGAGCAGATGAATCACAGGCTATTGTTTTATGTCCAGTTAGCAGAAGAGAAACATTGACTGAACTTCCATTTAGCACTAAACCGCTTCAGTGATACCCAGGAGTAAAAATGAGTTGTCAGCTTGCAGCCAGCAGCTCTTCAGTGCTATAGGATTGGTTATAAAAGATGTTCTGTCTACTGACAGCTCTGTTGCAGACATCTGAATTTTATTGTCAGAGGAACACCCAGGCCAGTTGTTCAGGGAACTGTAGTGCAGTTTATCTCTGCTCTGTGGACATGAGGGTTTGGTATCAAATTGAATAAAAGGGTCTTAGTTTTCCCAGTTCACTTCCCTGATTTGCCAGAGTTTACATCCATGCTGCACAACTAGTCACCCAGCATCCTGGGAATAATGTTGCTCATAAAAAGCTTGGAAGAGTACGACTGCACAGTAGCGGTCATTTTAAAAGGAAAATAGATTTATAAAAGCTTAAAAAACTTCTTGGCCAAAAAGTAGGATCTTTAGGTTGAGTTAGTAGGATGTCAGAAAGTGGAGAGAAAACAGAAGGGATGAAAAGCAGGGCGGCCTTAACTCAGCTGCTGAATGTCAGAGATCAGAAAAGGCTGCACAGACTGAGGCTTTTTAATGCAAGGGAAAGTCAGAACTGGGGGAAAGGTCCCTCAGGTGTGCTCCCATGTAACAATATCCAGGAAGCCAGCCAAAGGCTGCTTGTGCCCTATTCCTCCAGACACAAGTAGCAGGATGGAAAAATGTCTCTTTTGATCTTAGGGCAGTAGGAAAGGGTACTGCTTTTTGAGTAAATAGCTTTGCTACTTGGAAAACAAAACATAATTCATTGGAAGCTCTGTCAGTAGTTTAGGGACAGCCCAAAATCAAAGCCCTTGAGAGACCTTTTGTTGGTCATAATATTTAAATAGTATAGGGACAGCCCAGTCCAAGCCCTTCCATAGAGTCACATCTCTGAGACTTCCCCAGCTACAGCATCTGTGTGTGCACTGGGCTGCTTCAGCTTCCTTCTTATGTCTGGACATGTGGGTTGAGTTTTGTAGTGCTCTTGAATTGTCAGGGTTCAGAAACTCCTGTAAGTAGGAAAAGCTTCCAACTTACAGCTGACACCCCCAAAAAAAAAGGAATTAATGATACCCACACGCTAAAATATATGTATGTGAAGTACTGAGTGCACAGTGGAAAGAGGACTCTCGCCCTTTGTTGTCATTCTCCACACCATTCTTCCTAAAACCAAAGACAGGCAATGATTTCATGTGTTTGTTTTTTCATTAAAATAATTAATTTATGTGTGAGATGCACATTGCATCAAAATAACTTGTTACCGTGTTGGTCTGTAGTGTTTGATGCAATGTTTTGGTAGAGCTTAGCTTGGAGCCAGGGAGCTTTTCTTGAGGCCATTCACTTGGCCAGACAGTGCTGTAATCTGTGTTCTGATGTGCTTTGTCAATACAAGGGCATTTACAGACTGACATCTTGTTCCCAACTCCAGGAGGAAGCCCTGAGGCGACAAAGAGAGCAGGAAATTGCACTAAGGCGGCAGCGGGAGGAAGAGGAGAGGCAGCAGCAGGAGGAAGCACTTAGGAGATTGGAGGAGAGGAGGAGAGAAGAGGAGGAGAGACGGCAGCGAGAGGAGTTAATTCGGAAACAGGTGACGATGGCAAAAGGGACTCTTGTATTTCCTTCTGGGGCTGCCAGAACAAACAGGGGCTGACACTTGCATCCCTGCCTGAGAGAGCATCGGTTTTGGTGAAAGAAAGCAGAGGTTGTAAACAGTATTGAGAGAATGAAGAAGAGGTTGTTTACCTGTATCCTGATTTCACACAAAATAATCGGGATCTGATCTGTCCTTTGGAAAAGAGATTTGGGTGGAGTGCATGTTTTCCTTTGTGCCTGAGCCTTGAGAATGGCTCTGCAGCATGGTATTTCTGCTCCTTTCTTCAAAGGAAAGGCAGAGTACAGTACTAGAGTAACAGTTTGGTTTGAACTACCACTCTCTGGGCCTTTACTAGAGAGTTGTTATCTTCTACTGTCACCTGAGATGATCAGTTCTGCCAAACTGGCATTTCTGTACAATGCCAAGACTATGTTCACTACCAGAGTTTCAGCTTTTTTCCTTCCCTTTTCTTGTCTTATTTTACAGCATTTTTTCTTCTTGGGGTCAGGTTTAGAAGTCCCTATTAGGGAATTTGAGCTTCCAGCCCCCTAATTGATACTGTCACAGTCCCTAAGTCAAACCAACCTTGGAACATGATTGGCTTCACATTAACTTCCAGGTCCATTTCAGAATTCCCACTCAGTATTTAAAAATTCCTGTTCAGGGTCCTCCCTTGTAAGATGTTCACCTCGTTTCTGTCCCACTGCACAGTCGTCCCCTTTGTCTGCAGAAGCATCATCCCTGCACCTCTGGGGTTGAGTAACTCCAGTAAACATCTCCTTCTTTGTCACCTGTTCCTTCTTTCATGTTATTTTTGCCATGTTCTGTTCCACTGAAAGTGGGGCAGTACCGTGAGCAGTATAAGCAGGTAGAAGCTCAGACTGAAAGGTGCATGACTTCTAGAAAGAAAATAGTATAAAGTGAGCTTGTCTGAACTAGGGAGATGTCATTCTCTTCTGAATTCCCTGGTGGGGCCATGGGAAGCTTGTATTTTTAGGGAATATAGGCTAGACTAGTGGGCTTTCTTGCCTGAGAAACGTAGAGGTAAATGAACAGCCAGATTACAGATATAAAGGCCTCTCTCTGTTCTCTCAGACTGTCAGTACCTCAAAGCAGGAGTATTTTAAATTTTGCTAAGTCTGCTTAGACTTTATTCCTCTCTGTCGTGGGAAGGAAGAGGAGGCTGCCAAGTGGGCACGTGAGGAGGAGGAGGCCCAGCGGCGGCTGGAGGAGAGCAGGCTCCGCATGGAGGAGGAGGCGGCGCGGCAGCGGCTGGAGGAGGAGGAGCGGAAGCGCAAGGAGCTGGAACTCCAGCGCCAGAAGGAGATCATGAGGCAGAGGCAGCAGCAGCAGGAGGCTCTGCGGAGGCTGCAGCAGCAGCAGCAACAGCAGCAACTTGCACAAATGAAGGTGAGGGGTTCCTGCAGTTGGACTCTGCCTCCTTCAGCTCCGCGGGGCAGAACCACGGCTGCGTTCAGGGCTGTCCGGGGTACCTGGGACAGAGAGGGAGGAACTGTCTGGAGAGGGGAAAGGCAAATAGTTGAGTGTGAAAGTGATGGGAAGAGGAAGATGAGTTACAAATTACAAAAGAGAGAGGTTCTGTCAGTAGAAGCACACTGGGAGGGTCTCACAGGTGGGGAAGGATGTTTATTCTGCCGCAATGACCAGGGGCCAGTGCAAAGTTCCTAAACCTTGGAGTTCCTGAAGTCTTGGAAATCTAAGTTGCTTGCTGTTTTTCAGGCAATGATGTGTTACATTATTCTTGATACACTATGATACATCAGAGGGCAATTCAAAGAAATGTACAGTTTACACTTTGCACTTTTTCTTACTAAATTATACCATTTTATACTTCCCAGGGTTTTGTTAAACTTTGAAGGTGGCTTATAGTGGTTTTTTTTCATGACTGTACTTGAGCAGTATTCTCTGAAGAGTTTTGTAATTCCTGATGATGTCTGTTTTGGCCCAGCTCCCTTCATCTTCAACATGGGGTCAGCAATCAAATTCAGGAGCTTGTCAATCCCAGACCACACTGTCATTGGCAGAAATCCAGAAGTTAGAAGAAGAACGAGAACGGCAGCTTCGAGAAGAGGTAAATCCTAACAGGAGCAGAGTCTGAGCTGTTGGAGTGGACTCAACCAGCTTGGCTGTCCCTAAAGTTATTAGAAGGAATGGTGAGGATGAGGAATGATTTTTGCAATAGCACAGCTCGAGTAAAATCCTCTGTTCCAGGCATAGGTTCAGTAAGATTTTATAGCTTCTTAATACAAGTGTCTGGAAGGAGGGAAGATGCACCCTTTTAACTCCAGGAGTACAATATGTTCACAAACCAGTATAAAATAATTTGACATCTAAAATATGTTTGCAGACATGCACAAGACCAGGGCAGTTCAAGGAAGAGTGGGCTGGGTGAGAACAAGTGATGGTAGTAGAGAAGGTATTCTTCCAAGACCCCAAATGCTTAGCTGACTGCAGTCATGATTCAATAAATTTAGTCTTTCCTAGACCAACAAACAGTTTGTATTTCCTGGTTACTTAGTGTCTCCCTTTCTGGAGGAACTGTAATGGCCCAAAAGATAGTAGGTCAGCCAGACTTCTCCAGAAGAAAGTGAAATCAGTTTAAAACCAGTTTCCAAGTTAGACCTCTGAGTAGTAAGGAGCCTCTGTGAGTATGGACAAGCACTTTTGTCTTGCCTGCAACAGCAAAGGCGTCAGCAGCGGGAGCTCATGAAGGCCCTCCAGCAACAGCAGCAGCAACAGCAGCAAAAACTGTCAGGCTGGGGGAATGTCACCAAACCAACAGGCACCACCAAGTCCCTGCTGGAGATCCAGCAGGAGGAGGCAAGGCAGATGCAGAAACAGCAGCAACAGCAGCACCAGCAGCCCAACAGAGTCCGAAATACCACGGTAGGTGTGCTGTGTCCACAGCAGGAGGGGAACTGCCCCTTGCCTGGGTCTGCTCATTCCTGCTCTGCCAGCACTGCTGCTCATAACCAGGATCTCTTGGTTCTGTTTCCACAGCACTCTAACCTGCACACCAGCATTGGGAATTCAGTGTGGGGCTCCCTAAACACTAATCCCAGCAACCAGTGGGCATCTGACCTAGTCAGTAGCATCTGGAGTAATGCTGATACCAAAAACTCCAACATGGGTTTCTGGGATGATGCAGTGAAGGAAGTGGGACCTCGTAACTCGACCAACAAAAACAAAAGCAATGCCAGCCTCAGGTAGGAGCTGTTGCAAAGAAAGGCTGCCATTCATGAGGTGATCACTTAGCAGTTATAACATCTTCATGTGTTCTCCTTTTTTTTCTGTGTCACTCAGGATCTATTTTGACAACAAAAGTAGTTAAGAGGTGATCATTCACAGTTCATTTTGTCATCTGCTTAGAAAATTATTTGGTTCTTAAAAAATGTTTGCATCTTGTAAAATAGTGACTCTTATAACACTGTACTGTGGATAAGTCTGGTAGTTGATAACCTAATATATGCATTTTTTTCCCCTCAGTAAATCTGTAGGTATTACAAGTAGACAAAACAAGAAGGTAGAAGAAGAGGAGAAGCTGTTGAAATTGTTCCAGGGGGTTAATAAAGCCCAGGATGGATTCACTCAGTGGTGTGAACAGATGCTTCATGCACTCAACACGGCCAACAACTTAGATGGTAAGAGGTGGGCAGGAATGTGAGAAGCAATATCCAGTTTTTCTGACCAGGTAGTTCTGGGGGACTGTAATGATATCAAAGGACCATTTTGAGTGCAAAATGGCTTCATTAAATAGTGGCCTGAAGAACTGACTGTGTCATCTTCTCCATGGTTTTCGTTGTCCCAGCTACAACAAATCAGTGGGGACTGGAATCAGTTTTAAAGTGCCACCCAGAGCCTGCTGAGGGTTTCTAGTGGTTGTGGAAGCATTAGCAGAGATGAGGATCCAAATTCATCATGGATTGCATGGCAAGGCTTTATTGCCCTCTCAGTAGGGAACTTGGAAGGGCAGGCTGTTTGCCATGGCTGCTGGATCAGCAAATCTGTGCCACAGAAATCCAAAGGTTGTGTTTCTTGCACGTGTGTGTTTGCATGTCAGGGTGCATTCCCTCACACTCTGCCTTCTTCTTGCAGTTCCCACGTTTGTTTCTTTCCTGAAGGAAGTGGAGTCTCCCTATGAGGTCCATGATTACATCAGAGCCTATCTTGGGGACACTCCTGAGGCCAAGGAGTTTGCCAAGCAGTTTCTTGAGCGCCGTGCCAAACAGAAAGCCAGTCAGCAGAGGCAACAGCAGCAACAGCAGGTAAATCCCACTCCCTGCAGTCCTCAGGAGTGTGTGGAGACCTGGAGTCTGGAGAGGCTGCATTCCTGCTGCACTTCACTTTTATAGGTCCTGTGAAATGCAGAGAATTAAGCAGATTTCAGATTCTTGTCCTTCATAACTCACAGTTGAGGCCAGCTCTGGATCCGAGAGTGTCTGCTTGCTGACCCAGGAAATGCTGTGGAACCCTGAGGTGGATGCAGCAGTGCCTGCTGCTGCCACACGGGATGTAGGAGATGCTTTGGGCTCTTTGAATGTTTTCTGTATAAGTAAACCAAACGTAATTGTGCTTTACAGTTTTGTCCTGACTTTGTTTTGTAGGATTCAGTGTGGGGGATGAACCACAGTTCACTACATTCGGTCTTTCAGACCAACCAGAGCAACAACCAGCAATCCAATTTTGAGGCTGTGCAGGGCGGGAAGAAGAAGAAGAAACAGAAGATGGTTCGGGCAGATCCCAGCTTGTTAGGTCAGTCCTCCTCTTCAGAAATTAATGGTCAGTTGGGGAGTGGGGGTTTGCCTTGTGAAGTGTGGAATTCTTATTGATCTTGAGTGGCAATACTGAATTTGAGCCAAGTTGAAGCGTCTTCAGAATTTGTTTCAATACTATTATTATTTAATGATTTGAAAAATTCCATACCAGTCTCATGGAAAGCTTTTGTCAAACTTTCCCTCATGTAAAGGCCTCTTTGATACCTTGATTATTATCTGGAAACCTTTAAGTAGCTCAGGGATGTCAGTTAAACTGCCTTTCCTCTTGTGAGTTGACCTATGCCTGTTTTATTGATTTAATGCTAATTCATTCTTTGAAGAAAAACATGAAGTTCCTTCATGAGGAGCAGCTTCCTGAGGCTGCCTTTGTGCCTTCCCACCCTTTTATAGGAGCTAACACCCTAGGCAGAAAAGATGGCACAGGTGGAATGGTCACAGATTTTCAGTTGGAGGCAGATGATATCGTTGGCAGTCCTTCATTTATTCTGTTCTCTGTCTTAATTTTTATGTGTGGATGGTATTAACCAGCTGCTGTAGCACTGATGGAAAGGTTTCTTTAAGATTCAAGGGCATCAAAGAAGTCCCTGAGCACTGTGGGGTGTAGTTTCTGTAAAATAAACGTGTCCATGTTTGTGCTCTGCGGGACAGAAGGAAACCAGGGCACTGCACTGAGCAGTGCTTGTGCTGGGCCTTCTTAGCCCACATTTCTGTAAAGCAGCCTGGTATTATCCACCTGAAGTCACTGCTTTTTTAAGGCTCTGGCAGAGCCCTGCCTTTCTGTCTTTTGTTCTCACCAAAACCAAAACTCTTCACCTGAATCAGTGATTTCTGCATTGATGAACACTGAACTTTCCTGTGGAGTCTTGACTTAAACCACCCCAGTGAGTCTGATCTGAGGACTCAGTTGGATATATTAGAAAACCAACTCATGTGATGTGAAGTCACTAAATACAAATTAGAAGTTTCAACTGAAAGAGAAGTAGCACATGCAGCTTTTTACAAATGAGTACACTCTTTTACAGAATAATTTCAAATCCTTGTAGGTAACACACTGCCACGAGAGGGAACCAGAGGGATTTTCCTAAACCTACTGAACAGAGCAGTTTTTCTCCTCTCTTGAAGATGAGGCTGTGGAAAGCAGTTGGTTCTCTAGCACAGAGCAGCCTATATGGCAGTCTCTAGACAATGAAATGTCAGCTTTGTGTTTAGTAAAAACACAGGAACACTTTCCCTTTTCTCATACTCCATATGGGGTTGTTGCAGCCGTAAAAATGGGATTTCAGTAGGAAAGTTGCATACAATATATTGGATATTTTCCTTGTTGAAAGTGTTTTTACTTTTTCTCACGCTTCTCTCACGTGCATCATGTCCTCAGCACTTCATGGCTAAAAGGTTGGGTAGAAATTTGAGTACATTTGAGCCACCTGCATGGCCCTGTGTAACTTTACACTTTCATGTGCTACTCCAGAGATGGGGATTGTAAAAAAGCATTTCACAGATTTCATAGATGCACGTCTTTAGACTTTAAAGTAAGGGGTAGAATTGCTCAGACCCCCTGAAGTGTTGGGCATGATTCCACATTTGGATTCCAAGTTCTCAGAAGGTCCATTTCTGCCTCCCAGACTGTGGCAGGAGGGTGTTGGCAGCCACTCCTCAGTACCATTGACTTAAACGTGCTCCCATCCAAGATGTTGCAGAACCTCATGGGCACTGATGTTTCTGATGCTCTTTGGTCTTGCACTGCTGCTGCACACCCCAGACTTTCCCCACCACACCCAGCATCCCCCAGCCAGGTGTTTAACCCCAGTCCTTCTTGGTTGCAGGGTTTTCAGTGAATGCCTCCTCAGAGCGGCTCAATATGGGAGAAATAGAGACTTTGGAAGACTACTGAGCATGTGCAAATCAACTGGCTTTTCCTGCATCTGTTAACCATGGATTCTCCGTTTGGACACAGTGCTCTCCACCGTGTGTTGTTCTTCACCTCGCAGTGAATCACAGGATCAATCATCTCAGGCTGCTTCCTCTGGCCCCAGCAAACCCTTTGTGCCCAGGACTGCACAGGCATCGTTCCTCCTGTCAGCCCAGAGTCCCGTGGACGTTGCTCAGAGCCCTGGGAGGGTGGGAGTTAGGATTCCTTCACAACAAGGCTGATTTGGGCAGCGAGCTTTCACTGTGCTGTGATTCCTTCTGCTGACATACCTGGAAAAAAAAAAAAAATCAATTGGGATTCTGCAAACTATTGCTTCCCTCTCCTGGTTACTCTTACCACATCCAACATGTGCAGTCCCATGGAGAGAGAGAGAGAGTTTGTGGTTAACAGATGTTGGTCAAACCCCAATGCCACAGCTCCTGCCTGGGCTCCCCGGGGCGGGTGCTCTGCCGGGCCAGGAGGGGCATCATAAGCTAACGCAGAACTGGCGACAGCACGAGAGGGGCGGTGGCGGGCGCAGTTTAGCTTGGGTTGGTTTGAAGTTGCACACCCCCTGCCAGCCCTTCTCAGCACATTATTTTTGGAGGGAAAGCTCGAGTCTGTCTTCATTAGGTGGTGATGCTGGAGCTGCTGGAGTTCCCCGTCGACGTGCTCCAGCCTTCCCGGACAAGTGGGGACTTCTGCTCTGGGAAAAAAGGGGGGTGGCATCTCTTCTTTCAGGTTGAATTTACCCCTTACATGCTACTTTCAGAGGGTTAGGACCAGTTTATTTTGAGCTCTTTTCCTGCAAATTTGTCTCGTTTAAGAGACAGTGGGATGTTGTGGCTGTGTAGTCTTTGCAGAGGGTGGACGCTGGCTCTCAGGCACGTGCCCCAGCAGGCTCAGCTGGTTGTTGTTTCAGTGCTTAGGGAACGAGCAGAGATGCCCTTTCGTCGTGAGGAGAGACACTGGAGGATGAAGCTTTGTGCAATGACGGCCCTGCTTATCTTCTACACCTTAAACTACTTCATGCACCTTCACTGGGATCCATAATCTGAGTATTTATGGAATCATAACCTTCCTCTCTCACCGAAAGATTAACACCACCTTCCCTGCTCCACCTGCCCACCCACCCACATGCACACACCGCAGAGAAAGAGAAGAACTGCCAAATGCACTTAGTTTGACCCCCTGGTCCCATCTCCCGTCCCCAGAGGGTTTGTAACCTGCGAGGGAGATCCGCTGCAGTTTTGGTGGAGTTGTGTAAAGGTGTCTGTTGTTCTGTCATCACTGCCTAAAGAAAACAGTTCGAGTTGCTCAAGAGCAGTTTGGCTTTGGATTTTATTTCATTTGGTTTATTCATTTTTTGGGGTCACCTTCCCCTCCTCCTCTCTCTTCCCCCTGCCCCCCAAACATGTACAGTAACTATACAGAGACTGCTGCAGACTTGTATATAGTTTTTGGATCCAATAGCATGGAGAGACTTGGAACTGTTGCAAATCTGGTCTCCCTGTCTCCTTTGCTTTGTAAATTCATAAAAGGGGGAAGAGGGGTAGTTAAAATGTTTACAAAACTTTAAACTCCCTCTGAACTTTTGCCAGTGTGGGGGGGAAAAAGAGAGAACTTAAATAAAACCTGGTTGTATTATATCTGAGAGAAAACTTTCTGCTTGCTTTTGTCAAAGCCGAGTTTTGAGATAATTCCTGGTGCTAAAACTCACCCCAAACTCGACTTGCATCAGTTTTCATCAAGAAACAACAAGCAAACACACAGGATGTGGAACAACAACTGCTGCTTTATTTTCTCCCTGGTGAGGAATACCGGTGGGTTTTTCTGCTTGATAATTTTAGAGTTCAAATAAACACCAGTAAGTTGAGATTGGAAACAAGAAAGCTTTAATTCCCCCCCCACCCTGTACAGAAACACGTGAATTCGTGCCCGTGGTGTTTGTGCAGGGGAGATCAGGCCATGGCTGGTTCTCTCTCACTCCCCTGCACTCGGTGACCACCCCACCCACCCCAATCCACTGCTGTCAATGAGAGGTTTGATTCCTCCCCTCAGCCTAAAGTCCACACAGACACCTTGGAGGTTTCCCTTTTCAGACTTAATTTTCCTTTTTTTTTTTTTTTCTCTACTTGCTGCTTATTTTTGTGTGGAAAATCCCAGTAAAAGGTAATGATAAATGTTCTCCTGCCATTCACATGACCACAGAAAGTAAGTGTGCTAAGGCCCAAATTACACAGTGCCTTGCATGATGTTTAGCTGATGTCTCAGAGAGAACAGGATGTGTTTAGGCTGATAACCTGACTTTGTTTTAATATCTTCTCTTTTTTTTTAGCATATGAGGTGTCTGGTTAATAAGTGCTTTCTGTTTTTTAATGGTATGATCTAATTTCTACAATCCAGTTTTGGACTGCTCTCTACCATGTAACAAATACACAAAAGCCCATTAATTTCCAGCTCAGATGGGGGGCAGGGAAGGAGCAGCTCCTTGATTGCTACATGAAAATGCAGAAATGCAAGCAGGGGAAATGTGCAGTAGACCCTGAGGGTCTCACTCAGGCTCTCAGAGTTTGTTGATAATGGACCAGTGGGGAAGATCTTGTTCTTGGTACTGCAATGTGCTGGTTTCTGTGTTTGGTACAAAGGGGAGGTGCTGACATGTGTGGATTGTGTGCTCAGGTGACTGCCTTGTCACCTCCTGTGACAAACACAGGGCCTGTTTCTATAGCAAGAGTTGTTTGGATCAGTAGGAATGGGAAAAATAGGAGCTGTAGCATTTTACCTGCTGCTGGATGTATTTCTGTGCTTTGAGCGCCTTTGCGGACAGAACCTGCTGGGGCTTTGCTCCACGTTTGACAGATGATGTTGAATTCGATGCTGGAGGTGTCTGAGGTCTCTTTTGAGCATGATTCCCCAGGCAGCTGCCTCACTCCTTGTTTCACTGCAGGAACAGGACTCTGTTCTCTCTGGTTTTGCTGCTTCCCCTCTCAGCCAGGCACCTCTTGCAAAGGCATGCAGCAAGCAGTGATTTAAAGGGACACCTAAACTGTGTCTGGCTGCCTGTCAGGGAAAGCCAAAAAGCAAAGAGATCTCTTAGCAGAAAAATCTGTATCTGAAATTTAACCCAAAAATACTTGTGTCATATTTTCAGAGCATACAGTACTGACATTGGGAGTGTTTGTGTACTTCATTACTTGAAGGGAAAACATGAAGTATTTAATCCCCAACAGTTTAAAAAATCCTAATGAATTTCTTCTGTGACAGTCAGCTGGAGTGTTCCCCTTTTTATACACTTCATCCTTCCCCCAGTCCCTGTTGGTGCAAATGTGATTTGAAACAAGCCTGTTTTCTGTGCTGTGACCTTCCCACGAGCCCCCAGGCGGGCAGGGGCGATGGCAGAGCTGGCAGGAGTGATGGCTGTGCCCTTGGGATCCCAGGAAGATGCTGGCCCTGCCCTCCAGAGCCGACTCTCCTGCGAGACTTCCCAGCGTTTACTGGGCAGCGAAGACCACCCACGGCTCCCAGTCCAGCTCTGTAAGTATTCCACCCAGAAACTGGTGCCACGGGGCTGCTCTGGCTCTGTCAGAGCGTTTGAGCTCTGATTGAGGCCCTTGTTCTTTGCTGTGCCCACCCTGAGGTACCTGCACGCCCTGCACAGCGAGGGCAGAGCCCTCAGAGCCCAGGGCTGCGGGGTTTGGGGTGAACTGCCCCAATGGCTCCTGTGTTATTCTCCTGCCGAGGGAAGGCATTCCAGGAGCATCCCCGTGGCCTCTGGGAAGGGCTCACCAACAACTGCTCTGTGTGCACTGGCCTGGCAGGGTGAGCTGCCTGAGGCTGGGCTGCTCGGGGCTTTTTGGCACAAGTTTGGGAGGGTGGAGCTGCCTTCGGGAGGAGCTGTGCTCCTGGAGCCAGAGCGAGGGAGGCTCTGCTGGGCTTTGCACTCTCTCTACACACTTGCTGTTGTGAAGGGAATTATTTTTTTTTTTTTACCTTTCTGGACAAGATTTCTATTATAGCAGTGACATTTCCACGTTGTTTCATACTTTGAAGAGTTTTAAGGATTCCTGCCGACGCTGTTCCTGAGGGAAGCCATGCCCTGCCACAGAGCCCTTCAACTGGTCCTGCTAACACTGTGTGGCATCCTGGTCCCTGCTGTGCTGGCAGGTAAGGAGCTTTGTTTGCATGTAAAGCCCAAAAGTGTGGAAGATCCTTTACTGTGCTGCCTCTCTCTTCTCTCACTTCCCTGAGAACATCTATGTGTTGAATTATAACTGATTAATGGAAACCAGCTTTGGAATTGGTGGCTGGTGGTGAGTAAGATTACATTTTCCATCCCAAACCCATGTTTCTGGTGGGGAAAATGGAGAAAATTCCTTGTAACTTTTCCTAAGCAGAACAGCAGTAGCACGTATGTGAGCGTAGGTGGCTGGAGATCAGTGGTCACATCAGTCACAGGAGATGGAAAACCTCCCAGCAGCTGAGAGGACAGGCTGTCCCTCAGCTTTTAATGGCAGGAAGAAGTTACAGTTGTGAAAAGAAATGGGTTTTGAGGCTTAAAGCATGTGGGGCAATTCCTGGTTCCTTCTGTACTCTGCTACAGCAGGGAACTCAACAGCTGCTGCTGGCAGAAATAGGGAAGTGTCCACGAAAACCTCCATCCAAAGCCAAACTCTGCATCCTCAGGGGGTCTGTGCAGAGCTGGGGGTCCCGAGGCAGCGCTGGGAAGGCTCTGCCCCATGTTCAGTGAGGGGATGGGAATCAGAACAGGTGAGGTGACTGTTCTGTAAGGCACCGTTTTCGAGGGAATCATCAGTAATTTCAGCCCCACCTGCCCTGCCCTTGGCACCCTGTGCTGGCTGCAGGGAGCACAGGCAGCCTCCAGGCTGCAGGGCTCAAGTGGGTTTCACAGGGGAGTGAAAACTGGGCCTCCAAACCCGCTGTGTTGATGGGCTCTGAGCGTAGAGGTGGAAACTCCTGTGGGGAACTGCTTCCCTCAAAGCCTTTCTTTCAGTGGAGGTGAGGCTGAAGGGATGGCTGGGGCCAGGATAACAGGCAGGAGCACAGCATTTGTTTTCCTGAATTCCTGTCCTACCTCCCTAAACCTGGAGCAAGGCTGGTTTGCAGTTCCCTCCCTGTTTGTTCCAAGCATCTTGCCTAGCAGGGAGATCCTGGCCAGCTGTTTAGCAGATGAAATTATGAAATCACTTCTTTCTAAAGGGGCTTTCATAGGGGTAGGAGAATTCAATGCTGTGCCTGGCTGGAACAGCTGTGGGTACAGGAACAGAATTCCTGCAGCTGGTATCCTCCCTGTGGAGGACACCTTCCTGCTGGGAAACTTTTAAAGTAAATAAGAAATGAGCACTAAAAGGTGCATACTTTCCTTCTCAAACCCTCAGCCTTTTTTGTACAGTGGAACCTTAATCACTTTAGCACAGTTTCAATTTGTGCCTTGCTCTTGCTCCCAGGAGCAGTGACCATGCTCTTGCCCTGCACCAGGTAAGATCTTTCTTCATCATTAACAGTATTTTACTCTGCAGGAAGTGATTCATTTCCAGTGAGAATTCCATCTGTTTCCTCTCTGAGCTGGGATTTCTTCTATGGTGTTTAAATTTCCAATATTTGGTGCATATTTGCTCTGCCTCCCTCCTTGCCAGCTTTCCTGTGGGCCTGCTCTGGCATTGCCCTGTCACTGCCTCCCTGTGTCACTCTGCTCCTGTGAGATACTCCCAGGTTTACTTGATTCCTTTACTGGCTGAGCTGTGCTCGTGCAGGGCTTTGTGCTGGTGAGTGCAACGTTCAGATCCTGGCGTGCAGGACAGACTTCATGCTTTCTCTGCTTAAGGCCTCTGTCAAGTTGTTCCCTGCTCCCTCAAAGAGGACATGAGGGAACCAGTGTGTTTGGGAAGCCATCCCAGGAGCAGAGTGACTCTCTGCTGCATTGGGCATCGAGAGTTCCTGCCCCAGTACAGGAGCTTTTAGCACACAGTGGAATTTTTTCTGCCTTTTACTCCATTGGAAAAGGAAATTTCCTGCCTGGTGCAGACAAAGAGGGGAAGGGCACAGACAGCCCTCTGGTCTGAGCACATCCACACGTGGCCCTGCCTCTCTGTAAACAAGTTTGCTCCCCGTTCCTCAGGACCACAGCGCTCCGTGTTGTGGCACTCACCAGGCACAGATGCCCTTTGTGCTCCCGGTGAAGGCCTCTTTTCATCCTGCCCTGGCCCTGTGCCACCGTGGCCACCTGGGGCTGGGCAGCCCGGTGCTGTCCTCAGAGTTCACCAGCCCTGCCCTCCCATCCCAGCACCTCTGAGTGCACAGCAGAGCCCTCCCCGGGGCCGGGGCGGGGGCTGCCCTGGACAGGCTGCAGCTGTGCCAGCCACTCCATCAGCAAACCCAGGGTCAACTCCTGTGATAGATTCAGAGCTCTGAGTGAAGTGGAAGTGAGTAAAAAGCCTTTGCAAGGTGTGGGCTTCTGAATCATGTACATATTTGCTATCTAAATTCACCTAAGGGCTCCTGATTTTCTTTGGTTTGAGCTAGTGTGGAGTTGTGCTGTACTGTGGTGGCTCATCAGAAGGAGTCTGAGGGGAAAAGCAGCAGGGCAGAAGGAAAATATACAGGACACCACCTTGACCAGGGACATCTCTGTAGCAGCTTGTGTGTCCTCATTCTCAACTGTAGGAGACTAAAAGATTATTAGGAAGTTTTTAAAGCTCAAGTACTAGAACATGAAAAGCAGCAAATAGGTTTTGTCAGGGAAGTTTCTGGAGAAGATGTGGTTCAGTCTTACAGCAGGACTTTGGCCATTACTCAGCCTGGCTCTGAACCAACGCTCCTCATAAATTACTGACGCTGCTACTGACTCCTGGCTAAGGTTGGAAGTGGGGAGTGAGGATGACAAGGTGCTGAAACCAGCTTGTGTGAGGAAGAGTATTGGTCACTGGTGAGCAATCTTGGGGATGAAGAGGTAAAGTGGCCACATCTGCCAGCCCTGAGGTCTTGCAGTCTGCCTGTCTGGGAGGGTCTGGCTCAATCACATTTGGTTGGCTTCCTCAAGACCTGTCACTTGTGGAGACTCTTCCAGTTTTACCTTTGTCACTGAGTACCTGGGGCACTGGCCACCATGTCACTGTGCTGGCAGCTCACCTCACCTTCTTCTCTCTGAGCATGGAAACAGCAGTTTTGTCAGGTTGCCTTTGGTGTCATCCTCTCTGGATCTCTCTACAGCCCACGTGACTGGAGTCCCTCTGAGTTCCTGCATCCTCAGAAAACTTATGGTGGATTTCTTTACAGAAACTCTGAGATTTTCTTCCCTTTTCCTGGTCTCAGTTGTAACTAACCTGTGCTGGAGAGAGGGAGAGGACATAGTGCAGCAGAGAGATTTCCCTAAAATAAGACAATTTGTAGTGTCAGTGTATGTGAAGGTAGAACTGCCATCATCCACCTGGCATACTGGAATACTTTTAGTATAGTTTTTAGTATAGTATTAGTATTCCAGTATTACTTTTAGTCCATTTTGTCCAGTTCCACCTCTGCCCAGGAAACCCCCAGAGACATTATTGTATGTCTTTCTCTTAAGTGTTCTCCAGCTGTGTGTGTCACAAAGAGGATTTCACTGTTAGTCTGGGGAGAAGAAGTTGCCCTCAGCCCGTGCTCTGGTGCCGAGACAGGGCTGATGCTGGGGAATAACTCTGTGCCTGCACTCGGGGTTTCCCTCCTCAGAGCACCCACAGGGAGCCGTGGCAGCAGTGGGGTTACCTGCCTGTGGCAGCAGCCTGGCAGCCCCTCCATGTGCCCACCTGCTGCCCCTGCTGAGTCCCTGGGGGGCAAACAAACCATGTGAGTGTGCCAGGTGGGTTCTTCTAGAGACAGGACTGGTCCCAAGGCTGATAGCACAGCTAATGCATGGCTCTCACCCAGATGTTAAACATCTGGTCTTGTGTTGGAGGATGTATTTTGAGCATGTTTCTTGCTAGTTCTTTGTAGAAATAAAGTTCTTGGGTGTGCAGGAAAGCCATGTGCTACCTTGCCTTCCATATCTGGTTTCCAACTCTTGGCTGCACCCCCTCACTGGAGATGGCAACGTGTTTGGGTGTTTTCACACGTGAGGAATGCTGTTCCCTGCCTCCAGGGCTGTGCAGCTGCCCTGTAAATTCCTCTTTCCCTGTGAAGGACTTCTGCTGGGTTGGAGCTGTCCCGGAGGTGTTTGCTCAGTCACAGACATGTTCCCCTGGTCACCCTCAGGGTGACAGTAACTGTGTGGGTGCTCAGGCCTGGCTGCACTGGTGCTGCTTTCCCTGTAGATGGTGTTTAGAGTCCTGGTCTCCTGCTTGTGCACAGAGAAACTGAGCCCAGGAGGGGGAGAGGGACTTGTGGTCCCCCAGAACATGGGCAGCAGACAGAGAACTGAACTTCCTCACTTGGGTCCTCACCTGTACACAGAGCCTGCCCAGCCTCCATCCAACAGGTGACCAGAAGAGGCCCTCATATCTCACCTGGAGACATGTGAGATCTTATTAAATGTGCATGTTGGGTTCTGGCACCTGACACAAGCTCTGTCCTTCCCCCTTGCTTTTCTTGCTTTTCCCAGAGGACTGGAGAGGGAGTGTGGTATTTACTGCTGCTCTGTTAGAGATCTGCCACTCCCAGCCAGTGGCAGCGGGGCTGACACTCACTGGGACTGTTGGGGAGAAGATGTGACACCTCTGCTTGGTAAAGAAACCTGCTGGATGCGTGAGGGTGGTTGGATGGGTGCTTGGACTTCTCAGCCACGCAGGAGCGGAGGCACATGAGGACATGAGCTGTTGGTTTAGGAGGGAAGATCAAAGATGAGCCATGGAAAAAGTGCTGGCCACGAGCAGGTGCTCTGCCAGGCTGCAGCAGTCGGCTCTGGAGGGACCTGCCTGCTGGCAGTGTTCTCTAGGGGTGGGTTTTGTGTTCCCCTACCTGCTGTGCCAGTGGCAGGGCCCTACACCTTGCTCCAGCAGCAGTGAGGGGAAGGAATGAGGAGGGGACCAGCCCTGGCTCCTGTGACATTCACTTGTTGGTGTTTGACTTCATGCCTGTGCACGACTCTGCTGCTGCCTCTGAGCTGCCGACCCTGTTTGTGAGGCACCGACTGAAAGGGGTTGTGTTTCCCTCGGCTGAAGCGCCGTTAAGGTGAAACCACAAGAACTCGGACAGAAAACGTGTGGTTGGCACACTCTGCCCCTTCTGTGAGGGTGAACTGAAAGCATCAGGTGAGGGGAGTTAACCAAATACAGACCCAGCAGCATCCATGTCTTGAAAAAATCACAGAGATCATAAACAAAAAAAAACCTATTTCCTCTGTACTTGGCTATCAAAAATAAGCTCTGTGCCCTGCTCAAAGAGAGCTGCAGTAGATTTTTCAGGAATTAGATGCGCTCTAAGAGGGGACAGGAGAGACTTTCTGGGACCTGTGGGTCTGGTTAGATAAAGAACCTTTGCACTCTGGCTGGAAGGGGTACTGCTCCCTCCTTACCCCTTTGAGAGTTGGGAAGACCCTGTCCAGGTCCTACAGGCTCCCTGGGTGGTGCTGCATCTGTTACAGATCATCAGAGCTCACACCTGTCCCTGGGCAGATGTGAGGGACATGCCCAGCTCTGGAGAGAAAAAACATTCTTGGGAAAGGCAGCAATGCCATCCTCCCAGCACAGTGTTCCTCTTTCAGCTGGGGACAGTGGCAATGCTGGTGCTGGCCCCAGGGTTGTTGACACAGTCAGCAAGGTCATAGCTTGAGTGTGGCTCTTCTGTGTGAGGTTTCTCCCCTTGCAAAAGCAGCCTGGAACGAGGGCTTCAAAACTGTTCCTTACGTTTGGCCTGTTCCTAAACCAACAGCTTCTCCATGCCACTGCTGCCAACTAATTAGCCCAGCTCTGCTCAGTTCCTCTCCCTGTTGTTTTAACTACCTTTACTCACTGAATTCTGTATTTCCTCCTGCTCTGTCCCCTGGTAGCGAACCACAGGATTTATAGAAGAGAGCTCCACTGGAAATGACACTTTCTGGAAGAGCCTCTGGATGGGATGTGAGTCTTCAGCTCTGCTGGTTGGTTTGGCAGCACAGGTTGGGAAGGGCCCTGCAAAGGGCTCAGGTGTTTCTGGGGAGCCCTGGTGGAACACAAAGCTCTGTGTGCTTGTCTGGGGGAGCCGAGCTCCCCCCTTTGGTGCAGCGAGCAGGGATGTACCGGGTGTGTGAGGACACGGCATCGATGCTACGCCCTGGCAGGACAGCCAGCCTGGGTGTGCTGGGGACCCTGCCTGGCCCAGCTGGCACAGCCCACATGCTGGGGACTTACTTGTCTCTTTCTGTGCTCAGTGGGCAGAGTTAAACCTGGTAGCTGCCTCACTGAACATCCTGTAGCTTTTATGGCTGTAGAAAGGGCTTTTACAACTAGTTGAGAACATTGTTTTGTCCCCAAGACTGTGGGCAGCCTGGAATAGCTCTGGGGATGGTGGGAGCTACTCTCTGAGGCAAGCCCTGCAGTAATTTCTCAGTTGGTTTGTCCAGGCAGAAAAGGGGAGTGTTTTGGTGCTCCTGTTCCTTTGGATGCAGAGCTCCTACAGGAGAACAGTGTGTGGTGGAGCCTATTAATGACAATTCTTCCTGCTCTGCGGGAGGCGAGGGGAGCTCGAGGTACTGAGACCTGAAGTGGCACTGCCAGGATGTGCTGCCACCTCTCTTTCCAGGCCATATGGAGAGCCTGGGACACCAAGGGTTCACGTGCCAGAGCCAGGGTACCTTGCCCCAGGGAGCCTGGGTTGTTTGCTCCAGCTCCTCTGACTCCCTGTCCTAGTTGTGATAACCGTTGTGTCAGTTCAGGTGGGCCCTGGCTCTGGATGTTTGTTTCCCCCACACACAGCTTTTTTTTCCCCATCCCAGTGCAACATTCCCAGCGGTTTCAGCAGGGAGCTGTGGAATGTCTCCTGCTCCCGCCAGGGCCCATCCGAACAAGCTGGGCATTGACAGGGAGCGCTGGGCTGAGCCACACACAGACAGGGAGGGCTCTCTGCCTTGGGCCCTGACCCACGGGGGGAAGGAATAACAGGAGACCATTGGTAACATCAGAGCCTGGCCCAGCTTTCATCTCCCTGGCACAGGGGAGGTGCGGGAGAGGGAAGTTGAGGCTCTGGGGTCCTGTCTGGGGGAGCCGTGTCCTGCACTGTGCCAGCACCTCTGGCATCCTGCACTGCATGGACTGGGAGTGCAGGGCAGAAAGGCCCTGAAATGCTGGGAATTTGGCCAGCACAGGTAGCCAGGTGGCCTCTGCCTGTTGCAGACATGTGACAGCCCAGTCCTACGGGTGTCCACGAGCAAAAGAGCTGTGGGTGTTCACAGGGCCTGTTTGTGTGTGAGCAGAGGTTGCACAGTCCAGGGAGCTCCCTGTTGTCCCATGTGTGCTGTGTGTACACCAGAGTGCCCCAAAAGCCTGTGGCAGTGGCATCACCCTGGGGCTGCTCTGGGTGTGGGTGTTGAGTGGAGGTGGTGCCCTCTGTGGGGAGGGCTGTGCCCTCTGTGGGGAGGGCTGTGCCCCACCGGGTTTCTCAGCGCTCAGGTCACCCCTGCACCCACCCCAGGGGCACCTGGCAGGCAGCTGGAGCCCAGGGACCTGCTGAGCTGTGGTTGTCACCAGCAGCCTGCCTTGGCCCTCATGCCCATGGGTGCTTGTCTCCCAGCAGAGTACCCCCAGGGCCCGGTCCCCACCCTGTGGAATGAGCCGCCCGAGCTGCCCTCCGGAGCCGGTCCCTTCGACGCTGCCACCACCACAGCGCGGCTGTCGGACGCCACCGCCTTCCCCCCGTACACCTCTGAGCTGGAGCCCGAGGACACCACCCACCTGCACCGACTGGACACCGGGGACGGTACGTGGCTGCACCGTGGGTCCCCTGTGGCTCACCCCTGCAGGGCCTGGGGTGTCACTGTGGATTGGCTCTCTGGGGGCCTGTCACCTCCCAGGAGGTGCTGAAGCCACCAGAGGTGGCCTGTCCCCAGCCACACTGCTAGGGAGGGGAAGGGCTGCCAGTATCTCCTGCTCAGGGGAACTTCCCCACTGAAAAGCCTCCACTGTGGAGCACTGGCCAGCCCCAGAGCTGCTCCAAGACCTTTCCTCTTGCCCCCAGTCTGACCTGTCATGGCAGGCACCTGCAGAAAGTGGTCCGAGCACGGGCAGGGCTCTCCAGAGCAGAATGTGCCTGGAGCTCCCTAAACAGGGAGTGAGCACCTTTCCCGGCTCCTGACTGACAGCAAAAGCCTCTTTGGATGCAGTTTTGCCACAGGCAAAGGAACTCTATGGGTATGTTAACTCTATGGGTGTTAACAGGAAAGCTCAGTGCCACAGACCTGCTTTGTGGTAGCTGTCCCTGGGACCTGGCTGAGGTGGCAGTGGCTGGCTACAGCCCCTGCCCAAAGGTGCAATGCTGCTGGGGCACAGGACCACACCTTGGCTGTCTGGGGATGTGGGACATCCACCATGGCATGAGCTCCAGGGCAGGAGTGTGACCCGATGGCTGGGGACATGCTGGGTGTGGGGTGATCCCTGCAGCCCTTCCCATCTGGGGCCCCCTGGCTCTGCTGACCTCCCACCTCCTTTTCTGTCCCTGCAGGCTCACTGGGGCCCGGAGCCATTGGCGCCATCGTCATCGCTTCCCTCCTGGGGACGTCTGTGCTTGTGGCGTTGGTCATCATCACGCTGAGAAAGTTCTCGGCCTCCTGAACTCAATAAAAGATTTTTCTGTTACACGACCAGCCTGCCTCCAGCTCTTGCCTGCTCCTGCCCCGTGTGCCTGGGGCCCTGGAAAAATGCTGCACACCAGGCCCTCTGCTGAGCAGCCAGGTTGCAACTGAGTGCTCTTTGCTCTTAGTGTGCGTATCTCCTGGGTGCACCCAGACCTGGCAGGCTTCACCACCCCAGGCCCTGTCACCCCCCTGGTCACAAAGGACTTGTGGCAGTGTGTGGCTTTGAGCTCAGAGCTCAAAGGGGCCCTGCTGGGTCTAGCCTGGGTGATGGTAACAGTGTGGGGCATCCCTCAGCACAGCTTTCCTGGGGAAGAGTTGTTTATTGGCATAAACCACTGCACATTCAGGTGTTCAACCCCACTTCCACCCACTGCATTTGGGCTAGTTGCTCCCCACCTATTGCACTGGAGGAGACTGAGAGGAGGCGAGTGATCAGTGCAGGGGAGGAAGGAGACACACACAGGCTGTTTTGGCGCTGGCTTGCTCAGCTACATTTCATCACACAGTAAAACGAGACAACAAGAAGTTCCCCTCAGTTCGCTGAGGCAGCCTGGCAGGGGCCAGGGGGCTCCAGCCCCTGCTTGTGGGCCGCAGGCCCGGCCCTGGACAACACTGGAGACCACTGAAACGGGGGCGTGCAGGGCTGGGGCTGAGGAAGTAACACTGGATGCCACTTGGTGCCTGAAAACGGCACAGCCTGTGTCCGGGGGCTGGAGTCCTGGAGTCACAACAGAGCAGGAGGGGCTGGAGCAGTTCCAGGGCTTGGCGGTGGGACAGGGCACAGCAGCCCCACTCCCTGGAGAAATCCAGTGAGGGCCTGCTGTCCTGGCACTGGGGAACTAGTGAAACAGCTGCTTCTCATCAATGGGTAATCCAGCTTTTGTGTCCTGTGAGAAACACCCCAGGTGGGCATGTTGGGCTACCGTGCCTAGGCTGGCCTGGCTGCTGGGCTGCAAAGCTGGAGGATCTGCACTGTGCTGACTTCTCAGGTACTTTTAACAGCTTCCTCGAGCTGGAACTCCCTGGGGGTTTGCACTAGTAAATTTGTGGCTGCTGCAAGGTCTAGACCCTGAGCTGGAGGTTTGGTTGTCTCAGAAGACTGACTGTGGGGTGCTGATGGGGAGCCTGGCTTGGGGTGTCCCCATCAAATCAGCCCCCTGTTCCAGACTAGAGGCTGCAGGTCCTTCCCGCCCCCAGCTCTGGGCTGGGCACTGGATGGTGACCTGGAGCCTCTGGCTGGTGTGAGCTGCCCAGGGGCCCTCTGCCAGGGGTGCCACAGGTGGCTGGGGCAGCACAACCCTGCTGGCTGTGGTCACATGCTAAGGTGGTGGCACTGAGCTGGACCTGAGCAGCCAATGCCTTCTCTCCCTCTTCACTGCTGTGGCTCCCACCACTTCGGTCCTGGGACTGGCTCTGAGCTGGCTGTATCAGGGCTGTGGTGACAGTAGAGGCAGCCCCAAGGACAGCCCTGGCCCCCCCTCAGCTGTGTCTGGCCTCATGCTGCACACCCCATGTGTAATCTGGGCCCCATATGGTTCAAAGACCAGCTCAGGATCCTCCCTTCAGCAGCTTCCCAGCGTCCTGTTTCTTCCTCATGCTGCTGCTGGCACGGTGGTCCCTCTCCCCTCCGTGCAGGTGGCTGGTGTGTGGTTCCATGGGCAGGCAGCTGCTCTCCATCCCCTCCCCAAGCACAACTGTGGCACTGCCAGAGCATCCACCAGCACAGGCCGCAGTGCCTGGAAGACAGTCCTTTGCAGAGTTCCAGAACAGTCCCAAATACTTGATTTTCCTGGTGGATGCTGGCCACAGCTCAGGACCAGCCTGCAGCTCCAAGGCCCTCGACTGCAGCCGTGTGTGGGAGCTGAACAGCAGGCAGGGGCTGTGGGTCTGTCCTGTGCCCCAGCTCCTCTCAGTGCTGTGCCCTGGGCTTCATGCGGTGCTCAGTGCCACAGCTGGCAGGAGGGATGGCTGTGCTGGGGCAGGGTTTGGGTGTGTACATGGAGGGGGGCCTGTACAGTGGGGCTGGGGGTTACAAGCATGCAGGCAGCGATGGCTGGGCCTCCCACAGCTCGTGGGACAGCAGCTCCCAGGTCAGGGCAGTCCCTGCTGCAGGGCAGCCCAGCATGCTGTGCTCCCCTGGGCTGCGGTGCTGTGCAGGGAGGCGCTGGCACGGCCGCCCTGCGCTGGCCTTGCAGGGAGCAGCAAAGCCCACGAGTGCCAGGTCACTGGGAAAGGCCACGGTGGGGGGGCTTCTGCGGTGACCCTGCAGAGGGAGGTGGGCTGGGCAATGAGCCTCGGGGCAGGGCCCAGGCGTGCTTCCAGGCCATCGGGCAGGGAGAGATGTAGGGTGGGGCTGGCGAGGCTGGGCTGCTGGTGGAGCAGGGCTGGGTGTGGAAGCAGATTGAGGGTCTGCCTGTAGGAATAGGCCCAGCAGCTTCTCAGTAGGAGGGGAAGTGGAGGTCCTGGAGCTTGTCCCAGCTTGTTGCCAACAGGCTCTGAGAGGCAGCGAGACAGCTCCTTGGCTGCAGTTCCTACCCCTGAGGGAGGCTGTGTCCAGAGCACCCCAGACTCGGAAGGGAGCAATGAGCTGAGTGCTCACACTGGGCGGTGTTAATTGCTCAGTGATGTTGGTGGCCATGTGCCTTTCCCAAATGGTCTGAGCCAGCCCCAGCCAGCACATGTGCAACAAATGGGGCTTAGCTGGCCTTTGGGCAGTGTCCATGGGGCTCATGCTCTTTGGGACTTTACAGAACACCTGGAAAAGGGTTATTTTACAGTTTAGAGCACTGATCTCTAGGAAAGGATCAGTGCTGGAGGGGGCCAGGAACGACAGTCAGGTTGTTCACGGGTGTTTGTGCCTTGTCCAGTGCAGCAGGTCCTCCACCATGTCCCACAGCTGCCACCTCTTCCCAGCTGGCAGCCTCTGTCTCCTGCCCCTCTCCCGGAGGCACTCCAGATGCTCGGGAATGCTGCCAGTCACTGGCGATTTCTGCTGCCCAGTTTCCTTCTCTGACTGTCATCTGACTTGTGCACCCGGAAACACTCCTTCAGGTTCTGGGCTCGGATTTTGGGGTTCAGGATCTCTTCCCCAATAGAACTGGGGAACCAGCCCCTCTCCTGGTCGTGAAGACGCTCCCCAAATATCCAGCCTGAGCAGAGACAGAGACAGGTATAAGCACAGAAGGCCTTTGTTCCTGCACTGGGACAGTTGTGCTGCAAAGAGCCTACAGAGCTGACAGAGCTTTCTGAAGTTGCTCAGAGGCCTGTGCTGGAGCAGACTCAGTCTGTCCATCCAGCAGGGATGTGCCTGAGCAGCACTGTGTGTGGACAACTGGCTTGAGGGATGCCAGCAGAAAGCAGGCACTGCTGCCACTGAGTGCCCTCTGCTGCCCCTGAAGCCACAGGAGTGGTTCCCAGCAGAGACCCAACGTGACAGACCACCAGGGTGTTCCAGAGAGCAGGACTGGGTGGCTGTGAAGCATCATGAAGGTAAGAACAGCTCTGGGATACATCTGGGGTGGCTGTGCCAGCCCTACCATGGCCCACAGCTGGTACCAGGGTGGCTGTGCCAGTATTGCCAGAGCTTAGGGCAAGCCTAGATTGTCTGAGTGTTAGGCAGCAACTCCCTTCTCCTGCTGTGACCTCCCTCAGCTGTGATGCCAATGCCAAGGTCTCTCTCTGGCTGAAGGGAGAGACTCAGAGCTGCCTGCCCAGAGCAAAGCCCAGCCCTCCACAGGGACTCCCAGCTCATCCCCACCCTGTCCCCCGTACCATCGTCTGTCTTGTCCAGGATGTTGAGGACATCAGCCAGTTCCAGGGACAGCTCATCGGGCTGCTGGGCCACATACGGGTGGACACACTGGATCTGTGGGCAGTCTGCCAGGGAACAGGGCACAGTGAGGGATGACTGGGGGGAAGCCCACGGCAGGACAGCACAGCTCGGGGGGTGCAGCACTGCCAGCTCTGTGCATGGTCCCTCTGACCTGGTAAGGAACCCTGGGGAGGCCAGAGGGTGCCCCAGCAACAGGGACCAGTGGAGCAGCTCTGTGGGAAGGGAGCTGGGTGCACATCACCACCACAGTGCCAGTCATGAGCAGCCTGGGTGGGAGGGAGAGTGCTGGTGCAGCCCAGCCTGGGTTGGAGGGGGGCAAGGTCAAGGCCAGGCCTAGAGACAAGCAGGTATTGATGGTGGAAACACAAGGGGAGCCCAGGGAGAGGGTTCAACTTTGGCAGAGGCCTCAGGTATGTTGCTGGACTGAGATCAGGCAGAATAAGGCACCCTGGGGTGGGGGCTCCTGGCTCCCGTGCCGTGTCTCTTACCAACAAGTCTGGATGTAAATGAAACAAACTTGGTTCTCCGGTTTGGGGCCAGTGAAATCATCCAGCGCTTCATTTCACTCCTGGATAGGGCAGACAAACCAAGGCCGTGAGCATGCAACAGTTGTAGGGCCTCCAGCTCTTCTGCCCAGCCAGCCCTGGGCTCTGAATTCCCCCTCCCAGCCTTTTCCTGCCTGCCCCTCGGGGGTCCTGGACTCAGCAGTGATGCTGAGCCCCACTCTTGCACACCCTGGTTGGGATGTCACTCATGGCACAGCGCTCTGGGCCCCCCTGCACAGCCCTGGCTGTCCCCACAGGCAGCAGTGTCCCTCTGGGGAGCAGCACTGCTGCTGGGAGCCAGCACACTGGGGTGGGGGCTTGGGTTCTCTGAGATCTAACAAGCAAAGGCAGCTCTGGCTGGGCTGGTCAACAGGGGCAGTTTTTCCTGGAGATAAGCAGGACGGGAACCATTTATTCCCACAGCTGCTGTGCAGGAACATTTAAAGGGCAGAGCTGATTAATTCCCTTGCAGACAAACGCTGCAGCACACCAAGGGTACTGCTCACTCTGCAGGGGATGAGGCAGACCCATGTGAATGCACCACCAGACCCAGCACACTGCAAAACCTTGCTCTGCAGCAGGAGGGTAAGATCTCACAGGTGCTACAGAAACCCCTCCAGGCTTCCCTTGGCCCCGCTTGGAAATGGGGCAGTTTGTTTTCACAGGCTCCAGCTCCTGCCTGGAGGCCCAGCTGTGCTCCTGGCTCCAAGGGAACCAGAACTTTCTACCTCCTTAGGTGGTTTTAAAGCCTGAATTTGACACACATCTAAAGCCACTGGAGTGTCTCCTGGGAGGAGAGGGGCCTGAAAGGGAGGCATAAAGGACAAGTGCTGGCAGGCTGATCTGTGGGACTGGGAATACCTCGTGCTTCAGGGCCGAAGCACAATGCCAAGGACCAATGGAAACACCTTCCTGGTGTGATGAAGATGTGCAGGATGAGGGCCTTGTGCATGGAGGAGCTGCCATGTAGAGACCAACCCAGGAGCTTGCCATGTCTGTCTACAGGCTGGCCTTGCACACAGCTCTTAGGATCCTGTCTGCAGCACCCTGCTCCTGTCGTCCTGCAAGGAGCCCACCTGTGTTCCAGTCCTATCCCTGCAACCAGCTGTGTCCAAATAAGCTGCCAGCTCCTGGCAGTGCCCACCCAGGGTGTTAGCTGTGAGCTGCCACTGAGCAAGTCACCATTGCCATACAGGCTCAGAGCTGCAAGAGCTGTGGAACAGATGCAGCAGGTCTCTGTTTGGCACCCACTTATCCCTTCTAATTCTTTAGTCTTCCAGTCTGTGCCTGGTACTGCCCCCATCATCCCAGCAGCTCTGGAACAGCAGCCTTCAGCAGTTGCTCTATAACACTTCAGTGCTCAAGATCTGTTGGCAAGCCATGTTCTGGATCATATACTTGCTGTGGCCACCTAAAAGATGGAACAGGATGCAGAGCACAGACCTGTGACTGCCTCCCCTGGCCTGGTTTATCAGCCTCTGCACAGCCAAGCCTCACAGACGTCAGACGTGCGCTTGCCCTGCATAATGTGACTGACATCTCTATTTTCAGTGCAGCAGAGCTGCAGCCACGTGTCTGGGGAGAAGGGGCAGCTGCTCACTGTGCTGGGGGCTCGTCCTCCTGACACTGGTGCCGTGCTGTGCTCAGGGGGTCAGGTGCAGCCCTGGGGCTGGTGCTCCCCTGGGGAGGTGGATGATGAGCACCAGCCTACTGACAGCAGGTAATATCCAGCTGGGACTGTGCATCGTCTCTAGGAGCTGTTTAGCTGGTGGCACAGATGCTGTGCCTAGAAAATATGGGCCTGGTAACGCTCAGGCCAGTGAGAAAGCTGTGCCCTGTGCTCCAAACCAATCGGCTCTGTGCTAGTGCAGCTGAATCATTTGCCCAGTCTGAGCTTGCTGGAGCCTGAAGTGAAAAATCAGTGAGCCAAAAAACCTGTATCCAGGGAGACAAGGAGGCCCCCAGCAGCAGAAGGGCTGCACAAGACTGGCACTGGCTGTGGAGACATGGAAGAAGCAGCCAGCAGAGCTGTTGGAGTGTGCCAGTGCACTTCCTTCTTGGTTTTACTTTCTGAATATGCTGCAGGCTGTAAAGCAGCTGGGCCCCTGTGCCTGGGCTGAATTCTGACCTCTTTGTCCCAGAACAGAAAGTGCCTGTACATCCTCCACCCCAGATGCCACAAATACACTGTACAGGAGAGAAACCTGCCTCATTCACCAGTGCCTTTCAGTAGGAGGGGGCGAAGGCAGCCTTGGGAGAGTGATGCTGGGCAGAGAGGGTGGTAGGGCCAGCCCAGCTGCAGCAGTGAGATCCCTCCCTGCGGGCCCCTGGAAAGCCCAGAGAGCTGGTCCCCGTGCAGGCAGGGTGTGAGGGGAGAGCACTGCTGAGTGCTGGCAGGGTGCCTGGTACTCACTGGGACGATGCCTTCAGCATGTAGCTGGCCTCCCGGTCATCTGCATTCTCCAGCAGCCTCAAGATGAAGACGTTGGCCAAACTCTGCCCCTGATCTTCCAACTCCTCTACCCGAAGAAGCCCTCGGGGAGCAGAGTCAAACACCTGGTACTTGTCCCTGGGAAAGGTTAGAGAGGAGATTAGGAAAAAATGCAGTTATTCCAGGAGACTTTGGCTTCAGCCACCCAGAACTGTACTGGGGACACAGAACAGGAACCTCTGCATGGCAGGAGGAAAAAAAGATGTCCTGCTGTGGGAAGGGATGAGCGGTTGGCTACGAAAACCCACTGCAAAGCAAGAAACCCTTTCCTTGCTCTGCCCCAGGCATCCTGCATGACCTGGAACAAGTTGCTTGCTCTGAGCTCCCCATGCACAAAACACAGATGGTACTCCCTCAAAGGGGGCTGTGACGCTTAATTCATTCCTATCCATGAAATGCCCTCTGTGTTTTCTGGATACCAGTTGCCACAGAAGCAAAACATTTCCCTGCACACAGACACCGTGGCGACACGTTCGTTAGGAACGCTGGACGGGCGAGATGCTCCCCACCAGTGGGTCTGGTTCAGCCCACAAAGAGTGTGCTGTTCTCTGCTGCTGTGTTTAACCAGTGTCCGCTTGCACAGGAGTCAGTCCTCAGCATGAGAACATCCTCCTCCTCCTCCTGAGGCAGGTTACACCCTGTCAAATATAACTGCTGGCCTCAGGCCTACATTTATACCCCTCCCTGCTGCTCAGACTTTCTAGTCTGCTTTTTTAGAGGCTTAATTGACTAAATCTGAGCTGTTCCTCAGGCAGTGATGAGTCAAAAATCACTTCTTGACAGGAAGGCAGGCCTCCTGGGTCAGCCCACCAGTCAATGCAACTCAATGCCACCCTGCAGAAACTGCTGGATACAGGCTCACTTACCCTGCTGGAAAACCTGGCCTGGGATCTGTTTAACTCCTGTTTGCCATAAAGTTTCAGCCAGAGAGAGCCGTGCCACCCATGAAGAGTCAGCTGTGCTCAAAGGCAAGGTGACTGATGGAGGGAGGTGTGCAGGTCAGGCCAGGATGGCCTCCCTGTGCCTGGGGGACAGGATGGGATCACAGCTTGGATAAACCCGGGGGCAAACAGGACTAATGAAGTGTCCTGTGTACTACCCAAACTTTGCACTCACCCAGGAATTTGCCGGCAAATCACCAGCAGATCATTGAACAAGAACAGGTAGATTTCTCTGAAGAGTTTCTTGGTGCGAAGTGTTCGTGATGTCTTTGGACCATTCATTTGCTGCAGTTCCCCCTGCTTCAGCAGCCAGCGGGAGTGGGAGATGATGGGCACAGACTAGAAGGGAGGAAAAGATGGCAAAGTTCAGGAGAGGAGCAAAACCCCTTGGATTCAAGTGGTCAGGATGTTGAAAGTAATAAGAGGTGCAAGAGGAGGGGTGGTGAGCTCCCGTCAGCACAACCTGCACTACAGAGGCTGCAGCAGAGCTGCAAGGAGAGGGCAGTGCCCTCTGCCATCCACAGCCCAGCAGTGTGACAGCACTCAGACAGGGGCACAGCAGGGGCCTGAGAATGGACAGACACCCAAGGATGGCAATGCTGGATTGAAACAACAGCCCAAGCCCTGAGCTCTCTCTGGGAGAGCCCATGTCTCATCAACTGGGCTGAGCTTTTCTGGCCTGGGAGACTGACTTTCAGAAACACGTATTTGGCCTTTTGGCTATAAAAAAACCCAGATTAAATGGGTTTTAACTGGTTGTGTCTGTCCTAGCCAGGAGGAGATACTGTCCACGAGCCACCACAGCACTTCTGCTAGAGTTTTAACACACACCGCATTGAAAACAAGAAGCCCAGAACAAAACACATCTTATACTAGAACACTACACTTCCCATTGACCAAAATATTGAAAAATATCTGTATAATTGCTACCCTTTCTACCTTCTCTCCCTTCCAGTGTTTGCCACATGCACGGTGGCACAGTCCTCACACTTTTCTCCCTGTGCCAGTGCCCAAGGCAGACCTGCTCCAGGGATGAACCAGCTCCTGCCTGTCATTACAACCCAAGCTTTACCAGAAGTGGAGGCAGCTTTGTAGCTACCCCAATGTACTGCTGTCCTATGGGCTGTGGTCTAGCCCTGACACACTGGTGAAGTGCTCTGGAAAAATCAATTTTTTTTTGTTTTGGTTGTTCAGGTACATAAAAAGGTTGCTGGGAAGCTAAATGTGATCCTTAAAGTTCAGGAAGCAGACAGACCTGAGAAGCATCTCCATGGCACTCATGAAAAGGATTGACAACTTTACACTCAGCACTGGAGTTTCATGGTATATATTAAATGAAATCTGGTCAGACACTCCTAAATATTGATTTAGTCATTCCCTTAGTGGAGCCAAAATAGATCAGCACCAGGTAATTAGAAACTGTACATAATGCATAAATGCAGTGATGAATTAAAATGCCATGACAATCTTCATCTGGGTATTTTTCAGCTTTCAAGTGTTTCGCTTTGTAGCTTTCATCTGCCTTTAACATCATTACCAGCTTGTGCTTATACCTTGATCTTGAATTCCAGCTTCTTCTGGATGCTGATCATCTGCTCTGTTCGGCTCATCTTCCGGACACCTTCATTACAGGCTTTCACCACCTGGGAAAAGAGAGTAGAAAGGTTTGCCTCCACTGGCCTGAAGTGCTGGACAGCATGGAAAGGCCTGACCATCCAGAAGTGCCCTGCTGTAACAGGAATTGTCCAAGCCAAGCTCTTCTATCAACATTGTGTCTACATGAAAAAGAGAAGGGGAAAAAACTTCAGAACCCAAATGACCAAAAGCCCCCAAACACCCAGAAGATGTTACAGGTGGAACTGGCTATCAAAGGACACATTAGGTGGCTCCAATCAGTTACTGAACCAGACAGTGTAAAACAATGTTCCTGTTGCACAGCAAAAGGAACAGTTCATTTTCCGGATCCTGACACATCATGTATCTCATCTCCCCTGCTCCCAGCACTTGAAATGAGGAACATGTGCAGTGTCATCTTCAAGAAGAGAAGGAAGCCAAACATCTTCATTTCAAAAATGCAAATGCTGTGGTTCTGCCAAGCAGCATCAGATGCCAAGGCTATGAAATGTCCCAGGGAAAGAGACTTCATTCATCATACAGAGCCCAGCTGTGTTCTGAGTGCAAACTTTTAGCTGAAAACCCACAGCCAACTGCAGGCACTACCCTGTTACAGGGACCTTAACCTAGATGCCACTGTCTGTTTCATAAGGAGCAACTCTCTGGAGAACTGGCTTGGCAGAAAAATTACACTGGAGAACAAGCTCCACTTTGTGCTCTGTTTCTGCAACTCAAAATCCACCCGAGTATCAGCAACTGAAACAGTGACCACCTCTTGTCTCTCAAACAGGATCCCTACAGAGAAAATAAGCACTGGATGACCTCTGTTGTGAGGCCTGTACCTAGCTGGATATGAGGTATCTAAGCTTAAACACTTACAGATCAGTGTTTAACCATGCAAAGGAGTTAACAAACTGATCATGTGAGTCACTGATAACTGAATATAAAGCCAGCATTTTTCCATCAGCAGCTGTAGTCACCTGCATGCCACAGGAACAGGCCTTCCTCAGGCTACTGACCAGTGGGAAAAGAATTGGCTATCAGATACATCCAGAGGGATTCTGCAAACACTGACGTAGCACAGAAAGCTCCATCTTCATCCCAAGCAATCTCCAAGCATACACTTCCTAGACTAGCTGAGGGCAAATCCAAGAGCCAGTTCTGTCCCAGTGTTTCAGTCAGAAGCTGCAAGCCCGTGCTCAGGGTAATGTTCTAGCAGAGTTTTCAACTTCAAATGCTTATGTTGAACTGCAGGAGTCAGGAGATGTTCCAAGCACTCTGTCCCAGCACATGTAGCTGCCAGCTACGTCCAGACCATTCATACATGAAATCAGCCTGTCTGACCATGTCAGGAAGAGCCCAGATAGAAAACATCCCACTGCCTTCCCGGTGTTTTGTACACAGAAGTAACTAGCACAATTGAACACCACATCTACCTCCCAGACTCAGGGAAGAGGGCTAAAGGCAGTCTTGGGGACTTCATTAGGAAACTGTTATTCTAGGTCAGAGGGAGAAGTGTGTTGTGTTGGAGGAAACCTGACACAGTTGTGCTCTGCTGCCTGCTGCCACTAATTACACCTCTCAATGGGATCCATCACCTTCAGGTATCTGCAAAAACGGCTTGTGTTCTTGTGTTCTTGTGTTCTTGTGTTCTTGGAGACCCCGAGGAAAAACATTCCCTCTGCCCTTTCCTACAGCAGAAGCACACACATCTGCTGTTAGCAAGGGATTCCTTGTCACTGACATTAAAGTGCTGCTAGCTTAGTCCATCTTTCAGACTTAAGAAAAAAAAAATTAGTCTTGAAATGCAGTGACAGGATTCAAAGAGACAGCTCCAGGATGAAATGTAGTCCGTAGGTCATTTTTTGAGGGGTGTGTGTGCATGAAATGAGCATCATGGTTTAATCTCAATGGTCTTCAGTTAACCTATTCAGACTTACTGTTTCCAATTCTTTATGTGCATCCAGGGCTGTAGATTCCCTGTCAGATTTCTCTTCCACTTTCTTCAAAATGTTCTGCAGGGGAGGAAAGGCTGTGTTAATGGTGATCCCAACCTGAGAGCACAGAAAGGTCTTCACTAGCCTATGAGCTACTGCTGGCCATCAGTCTAATTACAGGAGAGGTGACAGAGTACAGTGACTCTCACCTCTTGGTTCCTATTTCTCATTAAAACCTGTTCCCATATGACCTTATATCTAAGGGAAATATAACAAGCAGACTCTTATTTTATAAAGAAATTAATAAATAAATATAGCTAGAGCTGGCACTGACAGATAATGTTATTGGTAGTGCCACTGGGATAAGACCATTTGGGACTGAGCTGTTTCCTCATCCCTACAAGCATGTTCTCCTGCAGTGTTTAGACAAGCTGGCAAAGCACAGGAGGAAAATGGCTGACAGTCTGGTCTAAGCCATCATATGATGTAGCATCCCCATGTCCACCAGCTGTTCTGCATCTGTGTGTCACCATCCTAACCATCAGGCAGCTGGGTTAATGGACTGCTGCTGCCCTTTCTAGCAGCTCAATGAAGTCCCTTCCCACTCTCTCACTCAGTAAAAGCTATCTGGCAAATCCAACACTAACTTGGGGATGGTCTCTGCAAGACTGAAATCTTTTTTCTGTAGTCATGGAGAATGTCTAACTCTGTGGAAAGGCTTCCCCCAGCTCTAGGGTTGATCATGGCTGTATCTAAGCCCCATTCACAGCTGCTGGAAAAGAAAATTACAGGAGTGATCCAGAAGACCTTTGTGACAGAGATAAGAGCAAAACTCTACCTGCACCAGCAGCTTGAGCCGAGTGATTCTTTGAAATGGCAGAATCAGGAAGGAAGAAAAGGACAGGCCTTTGCACTTGGGATCCTGCTCCAGCTGTGAGATCACTTCCCGGAAAGCTGGTTTGTCCTGGCTGAGAGGAGAGACAGAGAAGGTGAGGACTTTGAGTGCTACCCTGCCTGGGACTCGCCTATATGGCTGGTGACCCAAAAGCAGCTTGGTCTCAAGAGACAGCATCTGCCACAGAAGATAAGAGAGGAGGAGGGGACTGAATGCCTCTAGGTGTATTTTAGTTTGAATCTAAAACTATTTATAGTGTTGGGGGAGGGAAAAAATAGATTTCTAATGTACAAGCCATGGTAGCGTTCACATATGTTCATCTCCAGCTCAGCAGCATACACTGCGTGCGTAGGTGTGTGTGAATGGGGTGTGTGTCCAAGTACATGAGTCAGAACCATAATTATATATTTTTACACAGTTGGAACTCTGTGACAAGGTGAAATTCACGCAGTCATAAGAACAAGACAAGCCACAGAACAGCTCAAGCTTGGATATTCCTTGCTGCTTAGCTGGAGGATGGCAATCATTATCTGGCCTGAGAAGGGCAGGGGCCATGCCCAAGCCTTCCCTGATGGTGTTCCCAGGAGATGAGGACATGGGTGGGCCATGGACACAGCTGCATGGAGCAGTCTCAGAAGGCCCAGCTGCCACAGTCAAAGCCAAAGCTCCCTGGCAGCCCCAGGGCCCCGGGGAAGGCCGGCACTGCTGGAGCCCTGGCCAGCAGAAACAGCGTGGAGCCAAGGAGGCTGCTAACGGTGCTAAACCTGTCTGTACTGTCTGTTCCTCACAACATCCAAGAGAAGCCACTGGCAGTGCTCCCTGCTGCAGCAGGTACTCTGGGATGGTGTGACTCACCTGCCCAGTGGGGGGAACTGTGACACACCTCAGGCTTTGAGTTCAGCCCAGTGCTGCAAAATTCTTGTGCTAGCTGGGAGCCTGGGCTTCGAAGAGAGTCTGCTCTTTTCAATTTGCTCCATGTATTCTCACAGACAAAAAATGCTGCCCTCAGAATTCACACTGAGGAATGCCTCCATCTCCAACAGGTCCTTTTTAAGCTCAGATAATCCAGCCTATTGCTGCTTTGCTTCTGAGCATTTAGTTAATGACTGTAAGCAAACTGTTTCTATTCTGCAGTTGCACTGCTCACCTCTGACTGAAGGAACCCTGTCGTACCCTCCTTTTGGAGAGAACAGCTGGCCAAGCTCAGCAGAAGCCCCTTAAAAGTAGGTTTTTTCCTCAAAAGCTGGAGAGTGGGAAAAGAATGGACTTGGGATTGTTACACTAGCCTGAACCAGCTGCTGCTACAGGAGAAAATACACTGCACCATGGGCAATGGGCTGTCCTGAAAGAATCCAGGACACTGCAACTAAAGAAAAATTAAATCTCCTGCTCAAAGACAAGCTTGTAGGGCACTCATTGTTTTGAGCTGGTATCAGAGAATTCCTACTGGACCAAAAGACTTGCTAAACTTGAAAAATACTACAAAAATATCTTGGATTATACCCTCAGGCCTAAGTCTGTGTGTGTAACACCAGAATGTGAAGCAAATAGCGTTTGCTTTTTTTTTCTTTTCTTTTAAGAAAATTCTGTTGTTCCGAAAAAGAGTTAATTGGGAAGGTCAAATGTCTTGCTGAAAAGCTTGGGAAAAGCAGTGGCTGTTTGTGTCATCAGAGATCTATATTATATTTATGGCCTTTTATCTCTTGCCTCTACTTGCAGTTTAAAAATACGTGCATTTCACAATCATGTGGCCCTGTGTGCACCACAACTATTTCCCACAGTTGGGAACTGCTGGTTCTGAATTTACTTGCCATGTTACCTGCATACTATATAACCCCATCTTTACTATAAAGCCTTTAATTGTGGGGGGTTTCTTTATGGCTGTAGTGAGAAATCAGTGAAGTGGGAAATCCTGTTTCCGTGCTATCCAGCCCTTTCTCATACATATCAAAATTTCAGCTAAATCCGTGGCCTGTACCATTTTGCAAAGTAATTTAGCAACAAGGACTAGAACTCACAGAAGCTGCTTGTAAGCTCTCTCCTGGTAGGTCTGGTTGGACACGTAGGTGATGTACACGGAGAAGTGATTGACCGTGTGCTGGTAGACGATGTCGCACACGTCCGAGATCACGATGTTCTCCTCCACCCGCTGCTCCAGGTCCAACAGGAAGCTAGATGAGAAAGCCAGCACCCATGTTTAATTGTGGCCTGTCTGTCCCAGGAGCAGCCAGCTCCTCCATCCCTGTACAGCTGAGGTCAGCTAAAGCCATTGCCTGCCCTGCCATTCAGCAGCTGCCTTACCGCTCGCTGACAGCCATCACGTCCAGGACGTTGGAGAAAAGGATGTGTGCCTCGGACGGGTGTAAGATCTTCTTCAGGCGTTCATTCTCCATGAAGTGAGACACCAGCAGATTCAGACTCTTGTAATATGAGGCTTCAGAAGTCACCAGCTCAAACATGGCCTGGGGGAGAATCCCAAAGAAGGCAATCAGCAGGTACCTTCTGCTTCTACAGAGAGGCACCCCGGCGTTACTGAGAACATCTGTGCTGCACAGCCACGGGCCTTGCACCCACCCTCCAGCCCAGAGCACAGGGAGAGGGAAGCCTGCAACACATTTGCCACATGTTACAGGGGATAGTGACTTGAACAGGGAAGGTTTCCTCCCTCAACCATCTGCCCTGACCCAAAGGAAATAGAGCTGTTACTGTCCAAGGGAGGCTCCCTGGTCAGCCCTGGCCATACACTTTTCTGGCCCAATCCACAGAGGACCAGGACAAGACACAGCAGTCCCTAACTAATACCATCAATCCTAAATTAACTCCAAACTTCAGCCTTTGCTTATCCTATTAGAAGAGAAAACTCTGGAGCAAAGCCTCAGGCCAAGGATGTGGTCTGTGGAAGCAGAAAGACAAATTGGTGGTTTGGTTCAGAGATAAAGATCAATTTAATGAGATGAAGATATATAGTCTTCTGCCTACAGTAGGTGCCACAGAGACAGTCCACTATTGGCACACAGAACTTCCTTACTCTCTGAGGGAGTCTTTGTTGCCTTTGTTCAGAATGAGATACAAAAGGAGAGTATTTACACAGCTACCATTAGTTGAAGTAAGATTAACTGAAGATTCTCATGAGAGCTTCAACACGGTGAAAAATTGTTAGATCCTTCAGACATCTCTTGATGAAGGTGCATCTTGGGCCCCTTGTCCTGGGGCTGGCCCATGCAGCCACTACTGAGAGAGGAACCTTTCATAGGTCAGTGAAAGTCTTGTTTCCTTGGATCAAAAGCTACTTGGATGCTCCCCTCCTGCCCAGGGCAGGGCAGTGGCAGGGCCCTGAGCTCTCCCAGCAGCTGCAGGGCCCAGCTACAGCCAAGGACATCCAGTGGAGCTACAGGTACATGCAGGACTTTTTGTGCTGTGCATATATTAAGATATCTTCTGAATTAGCTGGGGGTCTGCGTTGTGGTTTGCTTGTTGTTTGTTTGTTTGTTTGCTCTTTTTGAAGAAATTATTTGATATTCTCCACTGATCAGTTTCTGGCCTTTTCCTGGAAATATCACTGTGCACCACAGAAGAACCCAAGGCAGAGACCTGGGCTGTGTCCCTGACACTGTGCTGCAGTCCAAGATCTGGAGGACAGGCACAGCGAGGAGGGACTGTTACTCAATCCAGAGCTGCTAAAATAGCAGTTTAAGTGATGTTTCAGCTCTTTGCAGGGTTGGGAGCCCAGGAAGTATTCCCAGTGGGCAGTAAATTCAAACATGGTCCTTTCCTGCACCAGAGAGGGAAGCTCAGCTCCCCAAAGGAAGATGGATAGAGATGACTCTATCAGTCAGTGACTGCATCAGAGAGTGTTTAAGGAATAAGAGGGTGCTGGATTTTTTTTCAAGGCCAGTTTTCTCATGAGAAAAGTGGAGGAGTATCAGCTCAGCTTCTCCAACAGCTTTACCCAGGCACCTGGTGAACCTGGGAGAGAACCTCTCTCTTTCTGCATGACCGGCTCAGTCCTAAATGCAACTTTTACAGCTTTAACCGTATCTTTTTATTTGAAAGATGAGAGCAGAAGTGGAAATACACAAAGATACAACAAAGAATAAGACTGGACATGTTGGGACAGCCAACTATCCCTTCCAGATATCCTGGAGATTGACACCTCCTATCATTTTTTCTGCCAAATTTGATTGCAGGATGGTTGTGAGAGCCAAGATCAAGACTTGCCACTCTACCACAGCCTTTAAACCTTCAGCCAGTTTGCTTCCTCTAGGAGGTTGCTTCCTGGTTTGTTGAAGCCCCTCTGGCTATGTTTGGAGAAATCAATTTGTGTGTGTTTGTTGCTCACCATAGTGGAGGGTGCATGGGCAGGTGCAGAGTGCTGGCCATTTGAAAGAAATAATGAAATCCATAGGGAAAATATCCCTGCACAGGGTTCTGACTTAAAGGAGATGCTGAAAGTAAAGAACATCTTCACTGGTCGGGACAAGCTTCTGGAAGTGTTCACAGCATGTCCAAGGTGCCAGATTCCTAAATTACACTGGAGATCCAGCTAGTCCTCTGCAGACCAAAAGTACCTGTTTCAAGCAGCCCAGCCAGTTGTTTCCACTTTGGAGGGGAAAAACAAGGTGCAAACCTCCTAAACTGGCACCAAACATCCACCTGCGACGTGATGATGTGATCCCTGTGGAGTAACTGAGCTCTGCAGTCACTAGAAAAAAGAGCATCAACTTCTGGTCTCAGAAGTGCAAAAATATTAGGAAAAAATCTGAACTAAATGTCAGTTGACATATTGCTGTCCCCTGAGCCTGAAACTCTGTCTTGGAAACATGACCACACCATCAGTCCCCCAGGTCATTAACTTCATGAAATCTCACAAGCACGTAAAAGCTGTGCTATCATTTTCATTGCTTATGTTTTGGCAGGGACACTGAGAAAGGAAAAGAGATGTGAGGCCTAAGGAAGAAGGAAACGCAGAAGATCAAAAAGGAAAAGAAATAAGAGTCATCAAGGACAAGATTAATCCTACAGGCTCAATTCCCACTGAGGCAACATGGTGTTTTATTGCATAGGCTGGAAATACCCGTTCCTGATGGCCCTGCTCTTCACAGAACCCACCAGGTAAGAAGGGGGAGTCCTGGTCTAGTCTAGGAGGGACATTGCTCTGACCCCTTGCCAAGGCATTGGTTTTGATCAGCTCTCAGACCTGGTTGCCTTCACAGGGTCAGTGCAGTAAGTTCAGCACAAGAGCACCCTGAAGGTTTGAAATCTAAGATTTACCCAGTGAAGGAGACTAAATTAAGTATTTCCTGGACATTTTTTGTGAAAATGGAACAAAAAAGAAAGACTGCCTGCTTGTCAAGTGTGCTCTTCTACACAAGCCATGCCACCAGTGCACACAACTTTTGCTCAAGCAAAGAATATTTCCAGAGCAGCAGCTCTCTCACCTAAATTCACACCACGGGTGCAGACTAGTCTGTCTCAGCCCTTCTTCTAACACCAAAGTGACCTGAATCCAAAAAATACCTGGCAAAAACTTCTATCAAAGCTCATACATCTCAGCAAAAATGGTTCAGTTCAAAGACTGAGAATAGTTTGCTAAACTATTTTCATTCCCAAATTGTTTTGGATGAGTTCCACTCAGCTCCAAACCTCCTTAAACACAGAAGATAAACAGGGTGTAGGAAAATCAGAGGCCTTTTCCAACCTAAACAGTTCTATAAGACAGAGTCCAACCATAACATAATACAGTTAGCAAGCAAGAAAGGTCAAAATGAAGAAACTATACAGTAAATAAAACAAGGACAGACTGAAAAGGAGAGAACTGAACTAGGAAGTAGGAATAAACCACAGAGCTGCTCCACAAAAAGGCCATACCAGTATTTTACTTAGGATTATGCTGAAAGAATTTTCACTGATTAAATGTCATTTCTCTGGATCACTATCTCTCCAGAGCCCAGTGCCTTGGGGACAGAGTTTGTTTTAATGTAAATCTCACGTAACACAGGGAGTGTGTTCTCTCAAGGCATTTCTTCCTCCTGCTACACACACGTGCCTGCCATTCCTTCCACTCTGTCTCCATGTCAGAACCCAGAGCATCTCTTTTGGCTTGTTCTTCTTGCATCATCACATCTTCTAGGGAGTTAGAAGAAAGCCCTTGGTGATCCATGTTCTGCTGTGTTTGCTCAACACACATCTAGGTAATTAAAACTACCCTATCAATGCCTTAGTCGCTTCTGATAATTATTCTGGTAGCACATAACTTTTGTATTTCCCTGACCTTTGTGGTCTGTACCATGTGTTTTTCTGCATTTGCAGCTGCATTTTTCCGGGGTGCTCCCAATTGTTGTTTTGTATCTTTCTAATCTCACTTGTGCTTCAGATGGAAAAGGCTGGCGTGGCAGAGGCCATGGCTGTCTGAATTCTGAGTTCCCAGGGTTAATGGGCTGTGCTGCAGCATTTTTGTTTTCTGAAATTGCTGAAATGTGGATGTGGATTTGGGGGCGGTTGGGTTTGGGGTTTTTTGTTGGTTTTTTTTTGGTTTTTTTTTTTCTTCCTGAAACTCCATTTTCTGACTCATCTGTTCCAATGAGGACAATAACAAATTGCCTCCCATGACACTTTTCAAGCATTCATTGGTCTTCCAGTCAAGTTTCTTGTTTTGATGCTTGAAAAACACCTGTGTCTTTTGTTGCCTTGCTCCAAAAAGTTGCTGAGGCTGCTCAGCAACCTTCCATCATCGCCCATAATGAAGACCAGATTCCTCTTCTTGTTCTTGTCTCTCTCACTTTGAAGATTACTGCAGATGTGTGACTTTTCCTGAGTGTTTATGCCCTGCTCTGTCACATCTACGGTGATGTTCCCTTCCTCGGCTGTGAAGAGGGGTGTTAACCTCAACTTTCTTTCAATTTGTGTACCAGTACTGTTTCCTGTGGTCTCAATAATACTTTTGTTGTCTCTCTCCTGGCTGAAGAGCTACAAGCTCTTCTAGGCCCTGTGTTTACTGCAGCTTTGAGGATAAAACAGGTCAGACAGGTACGATTCTGTCCTTAAGATGTTAACTCCATGATTTCTGCTGTCCTGTACTTCAGGAAAATGCCTCCAATTCTCCTTTGTGAAGCTGAACATTTTCCATTCACCAAATCCCTCGTGTACAGCTCACACTCACAGTCCACATCCAGCTTGGTCAGGGTTCCAGCACTGCAGGAGCAAGCAGTGCTTGCTTATAGCAAGGCTGGATCCAGCATCATCTCCTCGATCGCCTCAGTGATTCCTCCAGCCCTCCTTGTTTTCTGTCCTTGACTCTCCTCACAGAGCAAATTCTCCACTTTGTCCGTTCGATGTTCAGCCAATTTCACAGCTTTCTGGCTCTGAGCAACATTATAATCTCTTACTGTGCTAATCCCAGAACAAACAGGAAGGAAATTTCAGCTGTGATAAAGTAACGCTGGAGAAAGCACAGCACTTCTTTAAGGCAGCACTGTCCCATTCTCCATCTGCTTTATTTCTCTTGTTATTTAAGCAGAGAGGAGAAAATTGAGCACACTTAATGTAGGGATTTAGCAGCACAGAGATTTTTTTCCTTAAAACACCTACAGGTAATGAATGTAACTTAACAGAAATGGCAGGCTTTGAAATCTATAGTGCACACTTTTAAGCAAATATTTCTCTGTAAAAAACTCTTCATTTTGAAGCAAAAAAAGAAAAAGAAAAGCTTGTAATTTTTCAGATGCCAGATTGTGTTTGTAATGCTGGCACTTTGAAGTATCATGTTTTGCCAGGTAAACAGAACAAATCTGATGTGGAAATAACCAGTGCAGAAGAAGAACATGGAAAAGCAACAAATTATTTCAGTCACCTTCAGCCCTAACCCTGACTCAGTAACAGCCTGTGCTTGCCAGCCCAAGGTACTGTGTATAAACATGGGTCCATTGCACTAAGGGTGTGAGTGGCACAGCCCTGCCCATCACAGCCCCCGGGGCACAGGGTGAGCACTGGCACTGTGTGCACAAGGAGTTCATCAGGGATGACTGTGCAGGTCCAAGTAAACTTAGGGGAACTGCTCACACCCTGAGGTGTTCTTCAACACCTCAGATACAATCTCACAAGCCAGAGATGAACAGACACACTGCCACAACCATCTCAGCAGAAGCAATGCTGGTGCAGGAGTATGGTCAGACTGAAAGGATGGAGCCTTTGAAGTCCCATTGCTCGTATTACAACACACACCACACACTAAACAAGGCTTGTCATCTGCTCTGAATGCAGTGCTATGCATTGACACAGAGCACTCAGGCTCCCCACACTCCCCAGAATAGCAACCAGTTGTAAATTGCTGTGCAACTGATGTTTTCATGACTTGTGGCAGCTACCCCCACCCACTCCTTTCACTGTGTGATGCAGCCCTGTAAGTCAACAGCATGCAACTGTAAAGCAGTGACGTCACTGCACTGGCTGGCTAAAACACAAATATACCTGTCATTATTTTTTCCTGTTTTGCAGTAGAGTCCAAGTAACAAAAATTAAATATAAGGAAGTTTATCAGTCTCCATCTCTTCTCTTTCTATTAATGCCATCACATTCAAAACCTTACAGCTGAATTCTTCTAAGATTTCTAGTGGAAAGTATGTGTCCTGCTAGTAACTTCAGAAGAGGATTAATGTGCACTGGAATCAAAAGCTCTACTGTAAAAACCTCCTCATTATCCCTCTTCCTTTGTAAATTGCTCCTAAAGCTGAATCAGAAAAGGGAAAAGTTCTTTTTGCCACAGAGATGTCCAGCAGCAACAGAACATACAGAATACGGAACAACACCTGTAGTTTCAAGAAAGAGTGAGTGATGCTAACCAGAGCAACACAGAAAATACTCAGCAGGGCAAGGCTTGTCTGTGACTGCTGTGAAGCTTTTAGTTTTTAAATCTTGATAATCTGCCTTAATCCACTCTCACTTTTTAAAGCAGCAATGCAGTTAAGAAGCACTCTGCCTTCCCTCATTACCTCCTGCAGCTTGATCTCATCTGGCTGGAGGATGCTGAGGACGCCGCTGCTCCGGATCTCGGGAAGATCTTGCCATAAGTTGAACCTGGAGTTGGAATTCCTCAGCAAACTGATTTGTGGTGGAGCTTTGTTTTCGGTTGTACTTGTAGGCTCTGCTTCAGACGGAGTTTCCTCGCTGGGTGAAGTCTCCTCAGGGTCTGTCTGTGAATCCTGCAGTCGCCTGGTTTCAATCTCCTCGCGTGTAGACTTATCTCGATATTCCTGGTACAAGAGCCCTAGGAGGGAACATAACAGGTCTGAGAGGTGACAGCTGAACAAGAGAGTAGAAAAGTGCTATGGGAAAAGCAATTGCTTTGTTCACCTCAGGGGAGGTGAGAGAGATCCCTTCTGTGCGGAGCGAAAAGCCAATTATGGCATCCCTACTTCAGCCAGAAGTGGAAACTATAAATGGAAGGCCATTCCTAAATCTACAGTGCTGTCAGCAACCTGCTCTACAAAACATTTAGTAACACAGTCAGAGGAATCTGTGATCAATCAGAAGACCTAAAAGAAGCGGTTCATCATTTGCCAGGCTTTTAATTGTCTTATAAAGCTTAATTTTCTCTTATATTACTATGTTACAAGTTATATAGGTTGATATGCATGTTTAAATGTGTGTCTGGAAAAGCAATACTGCCTACATTGAAACCACTTTAAAGGAGCAATTTGATGGCAATGAATATCCTTAATGAGGAAACACGGAGCTGCTGTTAAGGCAGGTGAAGCTTTAGGACAAGAAGCTACAGTTACTAGTTTGTTTTGGTATTGACCTCGGGGTTAGCCTTGGACATGTTGCTTAATATCCCTCTGCTTTCCTTTTTGGTTTCTATGATGATTGAAGATACAAAATTAACATTCAAAAGGTACCTGAATGTTACATCACTAAGGAACAGGGTCTGAATTGACACCATCTGGCAGCACATCAATCACAGGAGGCGGCTTCTGAGTTTCAATTACGAACTTCAGGAGTAGGTGAAACAACTGAAATTTGCCCCCACCCCTGATTTCAACTGACAGCACAAAAAAGGTAGGACTGCTGAAATTCCTTGGTCATCTTTAGAACATCCTTTGTCTCTCTGAGGGCTTTTGAACTGTCCCATTTCTCTTTCTGAACCATCTGTAGGACCTGGAATTTTAACTGCTTGAATACAAAATGTAATTTAGAAGATACGTGAAGACAAGAAAACATGAACATGCTCTGAGTCACTCTCCTCCCTTACTGAAATTGAAGAAGCACAATTACATTATCTCACTTGGTTTATGCTTGAATTTTAAAGTGTAACATGAATGAATAAAAAGTCTTTGATGTTAAAAAGAACACCCTACATAATTTATTTTGTCTGAATCGCTAGAGGTTAAAATTCATCTGGTCACATGCATTCACAATATTTGATCTCAGAAGCAGATTTTGTGTGTAATAAGGTGAGAGACAACAGGGTCAGGAGTTTGTCTAGGGAGGGCAAAAGTGTAGATGCTGCTGCCTATTAAAACTCTGGACCCATATCCACGAGGCTCTGTACCAGTCACTGCTAAAACTACATGGGAAATATGCTGGGGAAAAGCACAGACACAAGGACAGCGTTGCTGCAGTCTGCGAGTGTATCCTGTTATCTGTTCTTCCTGGAAAGATGTTCAACACTGGATTAAAATAGCAATAAGGGGAGCTGTGCCTAGGAAACCATATAGTGTTCTGTTAGCTTCCTACACAATGCTGAGCAGAGGAGACTTCCCCTGAAGTTTTGCATGCTGCTGCTACTTATGTAATTTCTCTCTGCGTCAACGAGGCTTATATGGCTTTCCTAAGCATCACTGCCTGTTCTTCAGCATCAGGGAGGGTGCTGAGGATGTAGCAGGGTGGAAAGGCTCCTTCAGGAAAGAGTGGAGAGCCTGAGAAATGGGAGCTGCTTTCAGCGGTATCGATCTGCAGGCTCAGCCTGTGCTCAGGGCTCTGGGGCAGCACAGCACTGGGTCCTTCTGCCCCCCAGAGAGCAGGACAGGCTGGGCAGTGATACCCTGCAGGAGCGTGGGCAGTGCTCCACTCGAGGGAAAATACGCTGGGAAGCTGAAGTGAAATCTATTTTACTCATATTGGAGATACTCACACTGCAGTGTTGACTGTACAGCCATGTTGTGCTGGTGGGTCTGCCTTGCAAGTCAGAGGATATTTTGTGTAAGGGGGACTTAGGGCCCCTTGTGCAGATCTGGAGAGCAGCTCTTTAAAAAACGTCCTCAAGACTATTTCCCCCTTGCTTTTAAGGAAACAAAACGCAGACAATGAAACTTGATTTTGTTTCCAGGTTCCCTGACTGCCCAAGAGATAAGACCTATGGAGCCGTCAGTGGCAGGCAAAGGCAAATATAGACATGGAGAGATCTGACTGAGGAAACTCATCCAGAAATGACAGCAAGGGAAATAAAGAGAGACTGGCTGAAGCTCTACCACAGACAGCAATATGGAGAGAAAGCAGGAAGGTGGTACCAGAAGAAAGACAAAAGGCAGGTAGGTAAATGTTTTAGGCAGAAGCGTAGGAAGAAACAAGGAAGGCTGTGCTAGCAAGAATAAGAGATATTCCCACTTTCTTGGTCTAAAAGGTCTATCCATATGTCAGTAAAGAGGTTACAATGGGTAGAGAAGTGACTTAGATGAGAGAGAGTGAGAGAGAAGCTATGCCAAAGCCTCATCCAGACAGCAGGAGATGGCCACAGCACAGGATAGGTAACAGATGCAAGGTCAGGGAACAGGGTCTTGACATGTTGACAGGAGAACAATTCATCTGGGAACTGACTGTGTAGAAAGAAGGTGTTGAATGTGACTCAGAGGATATAATGATTTAGTAAATGCTTACATTTAATTAAGTGAACAAGTACAAAATGTCAGAGACCTGTACCAGCTCCATTCATTCCTTATTGTCCCAACTGTCCTTACTGTGACCTGTGGTCTGTGGTCAGACCATGAGTTTGGTGTTAATTATTGACCTTAGTGTTTAAGGCTGACCTTCCTAATGTGTGTTTACATAGTTTTTATAGTACATAACAGACTTTTCCCTTTCTGTTTATTCCATCTAATTTCACTGTCACAGTCTCCCTTTCCCAGCTCTCTCAAAACCTGGGAGGGTAATTGAAAAACTAGTTACTAATTGTGGAAATCCTTGCCTTAGAGAGTTAGCAGCGCTCTTAAAGTAAACGTTATTACATTGAAAGCTATGTAAAATCTCAGGAGGCCCAGAGACGTTTTCTCTGAAATTCTCTGCTCCAGTTTCAGGCAAAAAGTCCACTAATGCCTCAAAGGCAGGAGGGAGGGAAGGGAGCCAGCGTTCTCCAGCCATTTGATGTGACATCTCTGTTGGGGACAAGCGTTGCATCTCTGGTTGTCAAAACCCTGTCTCCTCCGTCAGGGTCAAAACAGACCTACTTGCAGTTACACTGATGTGTGCAGAGCTTTTGCACACCTTCCCTCTGACTTACAGCACACAAAAATATATATGAATATAGCAGCTGGGTTCCTTTGAAATCCTGCTGGCTTTAGTATTTTTATCTCACCTCTTAGCTGCACAGTCCCAGTAAACTGACAACGTTTTGACACATCTCCCTTGGGAGATTAGTACCTACACAGCCAAAAGCAGGTAACAGATCTGGTAACACGCATGCAAATTGTTCACCACTTTCCTCCAGAAGGCCCCAGACTCAGCTGGTTTTTCTGACAGACGCTGGCAAGCTGCTGGCTTCACACCAGCCTCCTTCCCCAGCACTGTCCCAGTGGCAGCAGGCACAGCAAGAACCAGCCACAACCTGACAGCAAACAGCAAAGACACCAAACAGCATGAGAAGCCTCCTCATTCATGCCAGGGAGGTTTGCTTTGCTGCTCGTGAGAGTTATCTCCCCGATTTTCCCATGCTAAGTGCTGCATTCCTGCCCTCTAGATTAAAGTGTGTTTGTTTCATTTCCTGGAACTGAGCAGAATTGTTTAAAAACAAAGCTTCTATATTCCCACCACAAAACCTGCCCTAGGACGGGGTTTTACTTTGCCATTGCCCAAATCCCGCTGAGGAAAGTCACAGTTCTGATGTGGGAAATAAAAGAAACAAGCTGTGAAGGTCCTCTCTGCATGCCACAAAATATAATAATAAATAAAAAAAAAAAAAAAAAAAAAAAGAGAAATAAACCACAAGAGCAAAAGCGTGACAGTCCTCTCCTCCACAACCACCCAGATAACCTCAACTCTGTGTTTTTAGAGACCACAAATGATAAAACCACTTACTCCTCTCCTGCAAGTGCTGTGCCAGTGGCTGTTACACCGAATAGATGCGAACCCCCTGCATACAACCAATGTCCGACAGGACGAGTGACACAATACTTTAGTCTTATGTCTTTTGAGTACACAAAATCATATTTTACCAGAAAGTTTGGGGTAGCCTGAACGATTAATTGCTTCGTAATTACAAGAAGTAATCGTTGTTTATGAACGGGAGTCAGGCTGCTCAGCAACTGCATTAATCTCCTGCCAGGCAGCGCACAAACCTGATGCCCCTAAAGACGGCAAAAGGCCACGACAGTGATGTTTGACAGCGACAGCTCGGAGGTTCCCAGCACGGACAGGGAGCTGGGGTCCCGCAGCACAGCCGCACACCGCGTGGGTTCAGGTCTAGTGTGGGGGCTCAGGGGTGGGTTTGGGAGCTCAGGGAGAGGCGGCCGGCTGGGCGGAGGGCACCCGTCGGGGCTGCTGCGCGGCCGGCGGGGCGGGAGCGGGACGAGCGGCGAAGTTGTGTGAGGGCGCAGCGGCGGCCGGACAGCCCGCCCGGCTCCCCCGGCACGGCTCCTTACCGATGTGCTCGATGAGGTTCCTCCACGAGTCGGCCGTCATGGGGTGTGCGGGCGGCGGCTCGGCGGTGCCGGCGGGGGTCTCCTCAGCGGCGGCGGGGGGGTTCCTGCGGGAGGCGGACGGGAGCCCTCAGAGCCGCGGCGGGAAGGCGGCGGGACAGCGGCCCCTCCGCCCGCCCGCGCCCTTCGCTCCCCCGCCCTCAGCCCCCCCTCACCTGCCGGGCTGTCCCGCCGAGCCGTCCTGGTCGAGGGCGCAGGCGGCGCTCAGGGCCGCGGCCAGCAGCTCCATGGCCGGCGGCGGCAGGCGGCTGCCCAGCAGCTCCGGCGGCGGCGGCGGCGTTGCGGGGCTGGGGGAGCCCGGGCGGTTGCCACGGTAACGGGGGTAGGAAGGCAGCAGCCTGCGCGGGAGGGAGAGGGGAATTGCGGCCGCCCCCGGGGCACCCCCGCAGCCCCCCGAGACCCTCTGAGCCCCGAAACCCCCTCAGAGCCTCTGCTCAGACACCCCCCACCCGAGACGCTCTGCCCCCAAGCCCCCTCAGAGCCTCACCGCTCCCCTCAGAGCTTCTCCTCAGACGCCCCCCCAGGCGTCCCCATAGCCCTCCCCCAAAATCTCTAGAGAGCCCCCTCAAATCCCGTCAGAGCCTCCCCTCAGACCCCCCGTCAGGCATCCACAGGAGCTCCCCACCAAAATCCCCTCAGAGCCTTCCGAAACCTCTTCAGCGACCCCCTCTGGCTCTCCCGCCAAAACCCCCACGCAGCTCCCTCAGAGCCTCCCCTCAGACCCCCCTCAGAGCCTCCCCACAGATTATCCTCACAGAGACCCCCTCAAACTCCCCTCAGAGTCTCCTCTCGGGCTCCCGCAAACCCCTCAGAGCCCCCCTAGCCTCTTGCAGCCCCTCTCCTCGTTCCCAGATTTCCTCCGAGGCTCCACGGAGCTCTGCCAAATCCCAGCGGAGCTCCCTCAGCCTTCCCCAAATCCCTCCCGAGACCCCTCAGAGTCCGGCAGAGTTCCCAGCCCCGCTCCCTCGGAGCCCCTCAAACTCAGCCCTCTGAGCGCCCACCTGACCCAGGAGTTCCCCCACAGCCTCTCAGAGCCCCCTCTGCACACCCTTTCAGCGCCTCCAAAATCTTTTCCGAGCCCCCATAGACCCCTCAGGTGTCGTTGCTCCCCTCTCAGAGCCCCCAGCCCCTGCCCGGCACCCCAGCCCGCAGAGACCTCCTCGGCCCCCCGGATCCCCTCCAGCGCTCCGGCACAGGTCCCTCCTCCGCCGGGGGGATGACTCCCTCCTCCCCAGGGGCCCCCCCAAAAGGCAGCAATCCCTGCCCCAGGGCCCCCCCACCTTCACAGGCGCCCCTACCTCCATCCCCCCTGCGCTCCTGCACAGAGGCTGCTTCCTCAGATGCAGGGAAGCCCTTTTTCCATCCCCTCCCTTCCCCCCAGCAAGGCACCCTCCCCCAGCGAGCACCCACACACCCCATCCCACCCCATGCACCGGCCCCAGCCCTTTTCCTCCATGCACGGCCACCCCACAGCGGGCAGGGGTCCTGCCCTGGCACTGACCTGTCCTCCCTCAGCCCCGGGGCGCAGGGCTGCCCCCCATCCCCTGCACCTCTCTGCCTATGTGCGCCCGGCGCCGGCTTTGAGGGAGAGAAAGGGGTGGGAGAAGGGGGCTCTCCTGAACTGCTTCCAGATCTGGTGCATATGGTGCATTTCTTCTCCAGGGGCGAAACCCTGAGATGGAGGAATGTAACTGGGAAACTCAGCCTAATCCCTCCTGCCGGGAAGTGCACCCCTGATTACCCCACAGGATTGGCCGCTATCTGCCTCTCCTCCTCCGGCGGGGCTTCGCACCCGATCGCTCATTTCTCCCGTCTCCCTTTCCTTAGCGTCGCTACTTCCATAAGGATATATTGCCTCGTTTAGGCAGTAAGTATCTCAATGATCTGTATCTCTCTTCGTTCAGGTAATTGTTTTTCCGCCTCAGGGATAAATCCTCTTGAGCTCCAGAGTACGGTTACACCCTCGGATCAGTTGGGAGTGCTTGTGGACAGGCTGGGTGCAGCTCTTCCCTACACGTTAATAACTCTCGGCAAAAAAAACGTCATCTGCACCACATTGCAAACTGAGGAGTTAACAGAGGGAAAGTGCTCAGCTATTCCTTGTGCTCGCTTTCTCCCTGTTGCATAAATAACCGTGATTTTTCTGTACATGGTAAGGTAATTTATGTAACAGCATAAAATCTGTGTATTGGTCTGTATGTGTAAAATGGTTTCCTTTTAAACATTTTTATATTGGTTTTGCTAAATCATATGCCAGGATAGCTTCTAATCAGCACATGATGGTATGTCCAGAAAAAGTCCTTCAGCTTATGTGAACTAGATCTTGATCTGGCACACTGGAAAGCTCAGTCATTAAGTCATTAAGAAGCAGAACGGGAAAGAAAAACAGCTGGAAATGTCATTGAAGGCTCAGAGAAGGCTGTGAGTCCAGTTCATGTGCAGTCCCGGAGCAGGAGGTTGGAAGGACCAGAGAACCGAAAGGAAATACCAGGGTGAGGGTGAGAGCTGGAGCCTGCCTTGTGCTTAGAGAGGAGGAGGAGAGCCTGAGAGCTGGGGCTGAGATTGTCACTGGGTAGGTGGTCAATATGGGATGACAGTGGGTTATCACCATTAAATGCTGGGGATTAGGGGGTTTAGGGAGAGAGGTGAGTGAGGGGGCGGCTAAAACCTTGTGGAAGGGATAAAGCGGCAGAGACTCTGCCTAACGACTGATGTTTTGGTGGTTTGCCGCTAGGGCAAGAATATTGTCAAGGGTTTTAGTGAGTGGGTGGGATGCTAAAAAGCTTCCTTCTTAGAAAAGAAGTGATCTTTAGTTATCCTGAAATCCGGAAAACCAGATATGCTGTTTACTCTTTTCTAAAGGGAAGGGCCAGGAGCAGTGGGGAGTTCTCTCTCATATGCAAAGGGAAATCAGTGCATAAGCTCTTACTGACACTGCTAGGATGAATATATATCTAAATATAACTTTTGAGTGTATTTACTAAGGAAAAAAACTCTTTCAGAAGTATGCTTTAAGAGTTTAACAGATTCTAACCCCTCACATTGCTTCACTCCGAAGGTTAAATCTGTTGCAAATTGAAATTTCTTTTTAGAAAAAGTGTCTGGGTCATGCTATGAAAAACTTGCAGAAATAGAAAGCATCTTTTCATGATCCTATAACTGTCTGGTAATTTGATCCTGCCTGTCTTCCATTTCCTTCATTTCTTCCAACATAATTTCACTTTTGGTCCAAGACGAAAGTCTGAAAATGTCACTGGAAGTACTAACGATAATAAAAACATCGGAAGCTCTGAAGAGGTGAGAACACCGGCTGCGAGTGAAATGCCCCCTGTGGCCATGGGAGGCCGCAGCTTGTATGTTCCTGTCTCAGAGAGCTCTTCCACTGAGTAGCAATGACCACTTACTCTACTTTTCCTTCCTTTAGAACTTTTTCCTTTCTTAATTGCAATTTGGTCTTTCAAAGATGTTGTTCTTTCCTCCTTTCCAGCTTTATTCTTGTACTTTACGTTGACATACAGAGGGTGTCCAGAAACAGAACGAGTGCGTGAGAAATACTTTTTCTCTCAAGTGAAGTGACAGAGTGTTCCCAGTACTCTTGAGACTGGAATAAAAAGTGATATTTAGCAAGATGGAGATATTTTTGTTCTACAAAATGCCCTGGGATTTTCTAAATCGTGCTTTTCAGTTTGGAGACAAAACAAAGCTTTTAAAGTTTGTCATGCAAACTAAAGGCAGGCAAACAAGTGATTCTGTCACAGTGATCTGGTGACTGGGATATTCATGCTGGTCACGGAGGATCCAGGTCAGAGTCACGGCTGTGTCATTCCCTCACATCCCACATGCCTCTTCCAGGCTAGGTCAGTCTCTCTTCCTGCAGCTGCTCTGCTTTCTCTGGTCACTGGGAAAGGTGCTTCAACCTGGCAAATGCTTATTCACCAAATACCACTTTAAGTCAGTCAATACTGAGCTATTTATGTGGAGCAGCTCCAACATAACTGCCCCTTTCTTCCTCCCTAGTTCCACAGGTGCTAGGACTTTGCATGCAGTTTAAGCTGATCCAGCTGCTCAATTCCACTTCTCACTTGATCCCTTGAGGCAGATTTCTACCTCTGCTGTTATGCCAGCACTCACTCAAGTTCGTCTCGTTCTCAGTGAACAGGTTTGGGCAGCTGAACTCATGGAAAATGATTCATTTTTTTTGGTAGAACCAGCTTTGTGTGTATGGTGTCACTACAGGGTGAGCTCAATGCCAGCAGAGCAGAGGTGGCAGACGTGCAGATGGATGGCAGGACTGTGGCACTGCCACCTTGGATCCTTTTACACTGCTGTGGAACAGCAGGCTCAGGCCTGGAGAAGTTCCTACTCCACCTAATCTTAACCATCGGGTAGGAGTTTGGAGGAGGTTTTCTTTTTTCTCTCACTGTAAGAACAAAGAATTTGATGCAGAGCCCAAAAAGCTTTCCCCCAGTTATCAAAATCAGTACAATCTCCTGATGACAAACCAGTTTTCTCACCAAAATCCCTTCAATTCATCCTAAAATTCCCTGTCCAGTTGTAGGGGGAAAGAAAGAATCTTATTACTAGAACAACAAAGCAACTGGTTGAAAATCCTATCCCAGCACTGCACAAGCAGTGCTGCTTGCCCTGTGCTCTTGGTGGTGACAGAAGTCCCACAGTGCCCCAACAGACCAAATCCCAGTTCTGTCTCTGGAATCCTTAGGGTCCCAAAGCACACAGGCACTGGCACAGCTCCCTGGTGGCCATGCTCTGCTGCCACGGGGCAGGACCATGGCTCAGAGAGGGGGTTCGTGTGCTTGCAGACTTGTTCCCAGCTTCACTGTGCTGCTGTTGGAAAAGATTCTAAATGTTGGCTCACCTGGTCCATGGTTGTGTTAAAATGTGATAATTGGTGTGAGTTTATAATTAGTTTATTACCATTATCTCATTTAAGTTATGCTTGGGGGATGAATTTCCAATCTTGGTTTGTATTTTCCGGCACTAGTAATTTTGAAAAATGAGTAATCATTTGAATTAAGATTTATTATGTGCATTTCAACTCAAAAGCAATCCTTAGAATAAAGCTTGTTTTCAAATTAAATTGCAATGCATTTTTAAAATGTTCTCTTATAGCAATTTTTAGAAATTAGACCTTCTCTTCTAGAAACTAAAAAGAGAAGAGGCAGTCCAGCAAATCGTATTCATGAAAAATTCCCCAAACCCTTCTAGTCAGTGGGAGTTTCACACCAAGAAAGGCCACAAGATGAGGTAAGAAGCACTGTTTTAATCTGAACTAACCAAATTTATGGAGAAGTGTGAAGTTAATAATAGATTTGAATAATGTTATACCTAGTCAAGGATATTTTCATACCTCAGGTTCATTCAGATTCCCTCTGTTCATGTGTGGTTTTTAGCAGTGATTTTGGCAATGGGTGTGTCTGTGCAGTTTTTGTTCCTGATTATGACTTTTTAATGGTAGATAAGCAGAACTCCTCATCCCTAGTATTTTTAGATCCTAAAGGATAAGAGCATATCTGTTCTCCTGAACCTCCTTAAGCTCTCATCAAAATACTTCAGTTATATCTGTTGGGGCTTACCAATAACTAAAAATGTTCAGAAATTTCATTTATAAGATCCTTACCTTTAGGTGCTTCTAACCTTTTGGTGCTCATAATCATCAAGGTTATGTTTTTACTTACTGACCATTTGCCATAGACAAGTTAGTTTTTTATATATTAAAAGCAGTTAACAACTTATTAGACTTAGGAAAATATTATTGGATCCCTACTAAAGGAAAACAGAAAACCTGTTGTTCTGTCCTTCCAAAAGCTTTGGTTTCTGTTGATATGCAAGTTGAGATTTTGAGGCTTTCCAGGATTGTGTTTTTGCCAGACTTAAGAAAATCCATAGCATTTAGGCCCTTTTCCACTCTCTGCAATACACACAAGCTTCAGACTTAGATTGTAGCACCTAAAATCCCTGGGCTGCTGCCCATGGAGAGAACACATCCTCTGCCGTGGGCTGAGACAATCATTTCTGATACTGGAGCTGTAAAACCTGCCTGGTCCAGTTCTAGGCTCTGTGAATGAAGGCCTCTTTAGGTATAAATAAATATTTACAAATAAATATATAAATATACAAATAAAGACCTTTCTGCGGTATCCTCAGTGATCCTTGTGCTGGATCCAGTCAGCATGATGAGAAAACTACCTGACTGAAAACCAGAAGGGGCAAGACTCAAGCATGGGGAGGAAGAGGTCTACTTCTGGACCAGGAGACTGCTGGGAAGAGAGGAACTCACACCCAGCTGGAGGCTTCAGGAAATGGTGAGTTGGAAAAGGCTGTAAAATTTGGCACTGGAGCTAGGAGGAGGGGTGGGATAATAAGACTGTATGAGCAGCCAAAGGGTGAAGAGCCTGGAGAACAACAGGACACTGAGATATGAGCTGCAGGAGGGAAGAGAGAGGACTAATGTGCCTGAGAAATAGCAGGCTGAGGAAATTGTGTGGGGAATTACAAGGTGAAGCTGAAAGAAAAGGAGTGAAACAAAGAGATTGATTGAGGAGCTGAGGAGTCCAGCTGAAGCAGATCAGACTGGGAGACATGGAGCGCAAAGCCTGGACCTTGCACAGTACTGAAAACATGACCAGCTCAAGAACCTGGCAAGCAGGGACTGTGTGGAATAGAGGGGCAGACTGGGATTGGGATCTCCTTTGGCTGCATGCTGGAAGGATGCTTCATTAGAACTGTCTATGTTATTGCTTGCTATTCTGTGTGATCCTGTGAAATATGAGACGTTGACAGTAATGACATTTTAATACCCACAGAGGCTACTTTTACTGGAAATTTACTAGTTTTTAAAATACTTCTCCCTGCAAATACAGTTGCCCTTAGACTGTTTAAGATGCAGATTGTACAGAAAGGGATAGAAAATAAAAATCTGTCTCTATTCATTTACCTCTAAAAGAGCAAAACGTTGTAGAACGATGACATGTAAAGATTTGCTCAACAGGTGTTTGCACCAGCTATTGCTGACTTCACCACTTGCATATTGAAGCACCATTGGCAGCACAGAGAAGAACTGACTACAAGAAATGTATTTCATAAGCAGAAGGAAACTGCACAAGTTTCTAAGGCCTTTTGCAATCCGGCTCCCGGCCTCTCCGAAGGTTTTCCCTACTTTTCTGGTTAAATCAGGCTATAAAAGCAGTGCCCTCTGCTGCCCAGGACCAAGAGTGCTGGGCTAAGGGATGGTAACCCACACTCTCACGAGCACCTTTCAGAGTGCTATGCCATCTCACATGTGTACTGTTCCTCTCTAATACGTGTTTGCATGAATTCAAACAAGCTGGATTCCCTCTTGCTGCTGAAGGTGACTAGTTGTATTCACTGTGGTAGTACTTCCATTCTTTTGAGCTCATATCAAACATAATCAAATGATTTTTAGATGACCCTTGTTTCTCTGAATGGGACGTTTCATAAGCAGCATAAAGAAACAGTTTGCTCTGCACTGGGAGACCCGTGATCTCACCGTGAGCTTTGCAAAGTGAAATTTCACACTGAATTTCTCTTCCAATGTATCTCATGGCCCATAATAAAAACATATCATTTTTGGAATCTGGCTCGGTGGAAATGGTAGGTAAATAATGCAGTCATGCTGCTAAAATATCTGTATTGTACTAGAAAGGAAGAAAAGTGAACATCCTATTAGCTGACAAGATAAGGTAGACACTGATTAGTGAGTCTCCTTTCTAGGGTCTGCAATGACTAATTTTCTGGTCTCTGTGGGAGCTGCTTTCAGCTGGCAGTTGTGGATGGACACTGTGGGTGGATGTTTCTCTGTGGTGGCTTTCTGTGATCTCAGTCTGGAGCTGGCAGGACTGCTCACTGTGGGCAAGAGCAGCTTTTGCTGAGTTCAGTTCCTTCTAGGGCCTTGGCTCAGGCTGCTCTGGAAAGCAGGGGTTGTGCTGGGAGCTCAGCACTGAGATGCTCAGGGCGGGTCTGGTGTCGGGAAGCAGCTCGTCATGGTGGGGGTTCAGATCTTTGTACAATGTGGAAGGCTGAGAGGGAGCCCTGGGGTGTTGTGGAGAACTCTAGAGTGCTTAGAGGGAGTTGGAGGTGGCACAGGAAAAAGATCATGGGGGGAAAAGCCACTTGAGCATAAAAATGCTCTTAGGAAGTATTTTATGGAGGGCACGTGGCAGATTTTGGAACACCAGCAATAGTGTTTGAGGAATCTTGTTTTCAAACATCAGTGTTCTGAGATCACTGAATTACTCTACTACTCTCAGAGCTTTGAAAGACACATAGATTTGAATCAAAGTCTGTGACAATTCCTTTTTCTGAGCTGTTTACTACGTTCCCCAGCTGTGTTTACCTCCTGCCCTGAATTATGCAGCATGGCTGTATGTGAAGTGACATCCCTACCTGTGAAGAACCCATTTGTGTCAGACCTGCTGGTTATCTTCATGCAAGGAGAAGGGATTGTGCCTGCCCAGCCCTAGCATTTAGATGGTTGCTGTGGGATGCTGCTGACTCTGAAGAGATGCAGCACTGCTGCCTCACTTGCCCTCGGGGTGGTTCACTCCTCAGAACTCCATGGAGCTTTCCAGAGCTGGCCAGAGGTGCCTGCACTGTCCCTTCTGCAGAACTGCCAGCTTCTGCTTTCAGAAGAATGCTCTATTCTTCTGATTTATTCTTCTGGGGAGAGATTAAATGCATGTCTTGAGACTAGTGATAATATTTTTGATGTCTTATCTGCATAATGGCCTTTTTTCCAATAGGAGGGAGATAATAGGAATTACTGTAAGTAATGGTAACATTCTTAGGCTCCTGCAGGCTTCCCCAATGCAGGTTTCTAGTGGTTCTGTTATAAATTACAGTTGATCTTTGGAGAAGGGCAGAGGACATGGCTTGAGTTTGAGCTGGAACTCTGGTCTCATTCTCTGTCAAATGTCTGTGCTCAGTTTCAAGAGACCATCGATGCCGCTCAGCAGCGCTGCCTGCTTTTAGCAGACACATGACTTAGAACCTGTACTGACCTGCCAAGCTCTGCACAGCATCATCTTCGATAAACCTGACTCCCAGCACAGGCTCATTGTTTCCAGCTCCAGGGAGAATCAGGATTTGCACATTTCAGAGCTGCCTAAGTGCCGGTGTCAGGATGTCAGACACTGACTGTGACGATTGTGCCGCGAGGAGAGGAAGACAGATGGGTTTGACATTGCAGCAGACTGTGGCTGTCTATTTTCATCTGCTCACTTTACGGCCAAAGGGCAATCAGTTGTAGCCAAGGCAATTAATTTATTTAAATCCAGCTTGACATTTGGCTAAAATTGTTTAACTGGAGTCCTCTCCGTAAGGAAAGGTGCCAAGGCACTAGACACCAACACAGCTGGTGTGGCACAATGCACACACCCTTAGAGGACAGGGGCTTGGTGCTTCCAGCCTGATCTTCTACAGTACCAGCAGGGACTATCTCACAGCTGTACCCACCAGAGGTGAGTAGCTGGAGAGGGAGTCTGGGAGAATACCTCAGTCATATATGAAAATGTAAGGCTAGGTACATGCTCCTCTCTCTAGCTGGCTGCAGTGGCAATAGAGCAGGGCTGAGGGTAGATTTATGGGATGGATGTACCTTTACAGGTTGTGGGATCAGGGCCTTTTCCTGGACATTGGTTGTTGAGGGATTTAAACCAGAAAGGGCTCCCTCACTGAAAGCCTCTGTTGCTTCTCAGTTCTTCAAAGTAAACAGCAAACAGAAAGTCAGAATACTGTAGAAAACATCTTTGTAGCTACTTCTTCAGCTATAAAATCCTGTTTTCCATGTGGGGTTGTATAAGAGGCTTCAGGAGAGCTCTCTATGAAGGCCAAGAATGAGATCACCCTGATGTTGGGATGTTCCACAAGAAAATGCCCACAGGCTCTCTTTATTCTCTTAACAAGCTGCTTAAGGCAGTCTGCCCACTTATACCACTGGATGATCCTGCTTCACATTCCCCTTTTCCCACCTTCCCTACTGTCTTCTTGTTGCCTCTTTTTCCTTCACTGTCTTCTCTAAACCCATATTGACATGACCCTTTATACTGTCACACTAATACTAAGCAAAATATATAATTAAGACTGAAAGCAGCACAAGTCAAGGTGAGAAGGCAGGGATCAGAGCTACAGTTTGTCCAGCTGTGCTTCCCCAGACAGCATTCCAGCTCTGACACCACTCTGACTGTAATTTTCAGTGGGAGCACAGTGAATTCCCTTCTTACCTTTGGATCCATAGTTCGTCTAACGTTGTCTTATCAGAGTTTGCTGGAGATGGTGATTCCTTATGAGATAAAATATTCAGAGGCTCTTTGACAGGCTCATTGTTTTTGAGTGAACCTGTGACATAAGAGAAAGCCAAGAGGGTGTTAAAACAGTTATTTTTTAAATTTACTTTTACTGTAGGCAGTGGTTTGCTTACACCAAAGGCAACAGAAAGACCACAGACACAAAGGTGGTTACATTTCAGCTTCGATTTTCGAACAAGATCAAAGTGTCATCAGCTTGCACAGTGCAAGATGGTACAGCCTTTGTCACAGCTGCAAATGCAACTGAGAAAAGGTGAAGCTGGATATACGGTGTCAGTTCTTAGATGTGTGAGTAGCACTCTCACCACTGCAAACTGGTCCCAACGTGAGTGATTTTCAGTGCAATCCACTGAGCAGAAAAGGTTTATCTGTGTGTGCCTGTGCATGGCAGTATTTGGTTTCCCAAGTCAAGGCTTCACGACTGCTCTGCTTTCAGGCATACAGTAGATGTTCAGTTTACTGGACAAATCAAGGTTAGATTTGGGTGAAACAGGAGCTTTACTTTTAATTGCTTCTCCAATTTCCCTCAGATGAACCTCTGATCCCTTCACAGGGAGCCAGAGTTGTATTAAGTCCATGGCTTACTACTGTAGTACTTGGCAGGAGAGGATGCATCTCACTTTTCAAATGAAACCTCCTGTTGTTTGAGGCTTGTTGATATATGGCCTTGTTGTTTTTTATTAGAAATATTTTGGTCTAAGGCATAATTCTGTTTGCATTTCAAACTGGTGACAGCACAGTCAGGTCAATGCTCTGACTGAGGCTGGTTTCTGATGCACCCTTTTAATCAATTTTCAGAGGGAAGGTGTGACATCCAGAATTTTAAAACTTGCTAAACTAGTGCCAAGGGCTTATGAAACAGTAGTTTGAGTTATTCACTTTGAATAGTTTAAACACTTTATCCTTCTGGCCGAGGAGATTGCTTAAAAAAAACCCCAACAACTGTTTTTCCAGTTAACGGAAAACATCTATTATGTTTTACAGCTCCTAGGCTATAAGCCAAAGCTGGGCTGGTGCAAAGGGTGCCTATATAAAAACCTTTCCCTCTGCTGAATTTAGATTATTTTACATTGGTTTTCGTGATCTGATCTCTTGAGTCTTTATTTTTCTCATTTTGCATCCTACTTTGTCTTTTCCCCTGTATCTTTCCCTCTCTTCCTCTCTTCTTTCCTTCTCCTCTCCTCCCCTCCAGCCATTCCCTAAGCAAAATGAGAACAGGTTAACATTTGAGCTTGACTCATATTCTTGGATAGCTGCTGTTCAAATGGCTTGGAAGGCAAGATAAAATAGCTCACCCATCCCTTGCTTCCATGCACGTCAGCAAATGCTGTCAGAAGTTCCTGCTACAAATGAGGCTGGTGTAGAAGCACCCGCTGTCCAGTTTCTGGGAGAGGGGATGGAATCAGTGGAGGGAGAGGGCAGAAGAGCTGTTCACACAGTCTTAGCTGAATTTGAAAGCTGTAGCTCTGAGATGGACTTGCTACAGTCACCCCGGAGGAAGAGCTATTGCTCCTAGCCCAGGTCTTGCTGTACAGATGGAGAAAAGAAAAGTTCCCAGTGTGTCTTGTTGAAAAATTGCAGGTATGGAAGGAAAAGCCCTGTTTGGAACCGATCCCGTTTCAGCAGCAGTAACACAGGGAGGGGGCGGGAGAGAAGCGCAGGCCGGCCCCTGTGGATGCTCTAATGACTGCGAAGAGAGAAGCCCTTCTTTTAGCTCGTCCTTCCTCGATGTCACTGGCCGGACATGAGGGATGTCCTCCCGTGCCGGTGTCCCGATGCCGTGACGCTGCAGTGTATGGAGAAGGTGCGTCCTCCCGTGCCGGTGCCGCTGCAGTGGCAGCAGCAGGTCGCAGGGGTGAGGGCCCCTGACAGCGGTGGGACGCTGTGCCGCCGGGGAGGGCGAGCCTGTGCTGCCCCGGCGAGCCTGTGCTGTGCTCGCTCTGCCCCCGTGCTTGGGAAGGCGGGGAGAGGATGGCTCTGCTCGGGTCCTGTCTGCACCCGCAGGGTGGAGAGCAACTCTGCTCTGGCACAGGCGACACTCAGTTTATCCACAAACCTCATTGCAACAGTAGCAGAATATTAAACAGGAGCTCTGTGCTCTGCCGCTGTCTGCTTGGAAACTTGGAAAAGGGAGGGAACTTTCCTCCTGTCCATGCCACAGGGTTGAATGGGCCTTTATACTGCTGGAATAGCGTGGCTCCCTTGGCAAGGCAGGCAGGAGACACCTATTTTCTTGGGGACATTTCCCAAACCTCTTTTATTTTCGGGTGGAGGATGTTTGTTCTTTGTTTTCTTAGAGAACTTGGTCTACTTTCAGGGGCTGAAGCAGTGGCTTTACTGCTGCACAACAAAGCAATAGCTTTCAGGCTTGAACATCAGTAGTGGTGTATCATTTTGACACATGCAGCTATCCAAAGTTCAGACTCCAGTGCATTGATTCTGTCAGATTATACCCTGAAGATAGGATAGGTATCTTTGCTGTGAAGGAGATATAAAGTTCAGTTTCTCTGAGCACCTGGAGGATGAAGCAAAGGGTGTTTTCTGTGTTCCCAGTTTCAGTTCACTCTCATTTAGAGCTTAGATTAAAACCAATCCAATTTTCTTCTTGCAGCCCTGTTTCCAGTGCTTCTGAGTGTGCTGCAGTAGCTCCTTTCCTGGCTCTCTTCACTTCTCTTATCTTTCTCTTGCTTCTTCACAGGCAGCTGCTCAGACAAGGTTCCAGCTCAGTGAACAGCCTGGCCTTGCAGTCATGCTCTGTACTGCTCATACTCAGAGAAAGCCAACTCTTCTACTGAAGCCGTGGCTGAATGCATGTATGTTCTGGATGGTGTTCCTCTTATTTCAGCCTCCCAGTTCAAAGGGGGCTTAGGTGTTTCTTACAGCTGTCTTCAATGCAAGGTGGCAGCAAAGGCACTTTCAGAGAAGCCTTGCTCCCCCCTCATTAGAGCCCATTGCAGTTCCCTCTGGCTCTGCTGACTGTTTTTTCTGTACGTCGCTCACCTTGCCAAACAGTTACTTGTACGGTTCTCACTACTTTGGAATATGTCCTTTCTGGGTGCTAAAGAAGTCCCTACTTCATTGGCAGCTTCGTGTCTTTCCTTGGGTAAGTTATTTTCCTTTCAGAGAGCAGAGGGGTGGCAGTGCAGAGCCCCACAAATGTTTAGATTCTCTGCCACAGCATGTGTTTAAACGTCCAACCATGTCACACTTCCATACTGAGCACAGAGGGATAGCACCCCTCTGCCACCTGTGCCATAGGGCAGGGGTGCTCTGTAATGTGCTGGCTGCTGAGCTGCCTTCCACCTTCCCTGTCCCTTTTCTATTCCCATGGACCCCTAGAGTTCCCAATCTCACTGCAAAAGGCACAATGCTGTTTGGGTTGGTACTCACCTGTGACACGCCCCATGTGCACTGCCTCTCTCGAAGTCTTTCTTTTCCCTCTGTTCGGCAGCCTCATGGATCGGTAGTACTTGGAATTTCTTTGGATGGCAATGTAATGTGTTGGCAAGTCCCCCTCGAGCGCCACTGGGTCAGCACCTGCTGACTCCTCCTCACCCTCAGAGACCGACCCCGACTCTCTCAGTACCTGCTGAGAAAGGCCCTGCCAGAGCCCACCAGCGGAGAGCCTGTGGGTGGCTTCTCTCCCATGCTCATCCATGGCTCCCAGATCTTGTCTCTATGGCAACTGAGATGATGGATCAGCAGCAGAGCAGCAGAAGACAGGTAGCCTCCACAACTCCATCAGCTGCATCCGAGTCAGAGCTGGAGATGGACAAACAAAACACAACAAAACAAGAGAAGAAAGGACAAAGTTCTGATTAGTTCAGAGGCTGTAGTCCATCATCTGTTTAGGATAACGAAGACTTCCCAGAACTTTTTTTCAGAGATCATTCTGAGATCATCATCTCACAAGCCTTATTCTAATGTCCTGAACATTGCTTTGATGTGCTCATGGTTGTCCTTCCACGGCACGTGGTAGTGCTACTGATGTTACTGGAAAAATGTAGTATTTTCTCAGTTGATGACCACTCCTTTTTGTCAGTTGTGAGCAGCAGATTACTAGTTGATTTAGAGTAGATAACAGGGAATGGTCATGTCCTTGTTTGTGAGAGTGAAACTGTTACTGAACAGAAAGTAATAGCTGAAGAGAAAGCTCTGTTAATCTGTCTATTATCTGAAGAATTATTGCCTTTTACAGGGTGCCTTCTAATACTTATCAACAGCTCACTCCTGCTGTGCACATGAGTGAAGTAAAAACCATGTAACTGTCCAGAAGTGAAGGTAGAAGAGACAAGATGATGTAGTGCAGAGACTTGATTAATTTTCCCAGAGTTGCCCTCAAGTGCCAATGTGCCTCCTCAGTGACATGGGGACCAGCACAAGGGTCCCACTGCTCCGTGTGTCAGTACGGGGACTGTGCCACCACTCCCAAGCATTTTTAGGACTCCAACAGCAAAACAGCAATTGATCCTTCAGCCTTTGCAAGACTGGGTAAAATGGGAACTGATTACTTAAGCATTCGCTGCTCCTTTGTCTGCTGAATTCTTAGAGCTGTCAAATTCCTTCTGAGTACATAACGTGATTTTGTGACTGATGGGGGCTATCATGAATAGTAGAAAGACATGCTGTACAGGAAATGTGAATATAAAATTGACAGCTGGCTGAGAGAAGGGCATAAAAGGGTGCTGTGGATTAGTCATTAGATGCTGTTTTGAGAAGTTACATGTATCACTGATTTGCTACATTTACAGTATATCCAAGACACAAGATACTCCAGAAAGTTAAGCATTTCAATTTTTGTTCTTGGTTTTCTGCAATCTTTATGATCCCATGTGTGCCACAAGCTTTTCCCTTGCTTGCCCCCCAGGGTCACTCCAGCTGACCCTGGGATATCAGGGACAGCTGGGACATCATCTATGAATCCTCTGCTTTCCAAAATTTTGAAGGGCCCCATGATTTATCCTTATAAAGGGTGGGTCACTACCTGAAATCATGCACTGGGCATGAGCTTCCTGGCCCTACAGAGCTGCTTTCTCCCTTCATAACCTGAACCACAGCATGCAGCTCACAACTGCTAAATTTGGATCCTGACTTCAATTCTGCCGAGATTTTTGGACTGTTTGGAACTGGTGGTTGCTCTGGGACTGTTTCCAGTGTTACTGGAACTCTATGAAGGACCCATTTATTGGTTGTGGTGCTAAGTTTGGTTTGTAAATGACTCTGAGGTATAGAGATTCACTAAGCTTGTTTCTGTGGAACAGCAAAATAAAACCAGCTGCTGTTGGAGACATTTTGAAAAGAAAGAAGAGGCCTGGGCCTCTCTCAGTGTCCCAAGACTAAAGCCCCAAAGGCTCGATCCTTGCAACTGTGATGGACGATGTCTGTTAACTGGACCAAAATTAGGATTACAGCTGTATTCCTTCCTAACCCTAAACTCTAACAATTGCTAATTTTTGATTTCTTTCTCTTCTATAGATTGTTTTATGCCTTGTCTTTCGAGGAGATGAACCTGTAACAATCTCCTCTATATCAAAGTTCCTGTGTGCTTTGAGTGGCCACCCTTTGTCCATGTGACTCAGACTGGTGCAGAGACCTGTCTCTCCTGTGGCCTTTGCAATGCTGACATAGTTTGCAATGCTTAGCAAATTGCTGTTGGTGTTTTCTTCAAAAATGAGTTAAAGTTTTCACAGGAGCTGCTCAGCAGTTAAAGTTTTCACAGGAGCTGCGTGCTCGAAACCACGTAAATCTCCCAGGGGATCATTAGGCAAAGAGATGCCCATGTGTGCATGAAGAAGATTGTTTTCCCCTTTCACTTACGTGGTGAACATGGGAACACCTGGATGTCACTGCTGGGCTTTTACAAAGAAACTTGGCAGAGAAGGAGCCTCCAACACTCAGCTCCAACACTCAGACGTAACTATGTGTTCAGCAGCCCTGTCAAACCAGTGTGGTTATCTTTGCCAGATACTCCTCCTTTGGTCCCTCAGAAGAGTGAAGGTGCCCATCCCACACAGTCAGCTTGCTGCCAGGCTACCAAACAGTCCCTAACAAACAGGATCCTTGACCAGAACTGAATATAGCAATGGATGAGAGAAAGACTTCCATGTTTTCTGGGAGAGGCAGAGGGGGCACTTGTTTATTGTGGTGGTTATGAACAATACATACTGGTTTTTTACTTTCTTCAATGAAGAGTTCAAGAACAGAATGTATTTCTGAAGGCAATGCTTCTGATTCCAAAACTGATACTCTAAGAAATTATTGAGAAACGATTTACTGATATCAAATAGCCTTGGCTTTTGCAGTTTTTAGGCCTATTAAAAAACTAGGGATGAGTTTAAGGGATACATTCAAATTTCATATTACATTATTCTGGTAGCAGTCAAGCTATTCAGTGACAGAGAATGAATGACTCAGGCAGGTGTGGACCATAACTATCCCTGTCTGAGTGTTTGCAGGGAATTTTTGAAGAAGGTGTTCACCTCTGATAATCACAGGTGAGTGTCAGGTCTTGCATCCGGAGTAACCCATCCCAAGTATATTCCCATGCCACCTTGAGATCACATGGCTGCAGCATCCCCACTCACCTGGATGTGCTTTGCAGGCAAACACACTTCCCTGTAGTTCATGGAGATCAAAGCAGCAGTCTGTGGAGAAAACAGAAAGATGGCAACCTTGAAGCCAGTATGTGACGCACATACAGAACACTAGAGATATGCATTTTGACTCACACATAATTCAGCCTCCAGGAATTTGACTGGGTAGAAATTTTACTTGCCAATGGAAAAAACTGACACTTACCAGCAAATGCCATGACTTTTGTACAAGAACAGTTGACCTCAGGGATGCTGGGTAAAATGCTAATAAAAATGGTATAAAAGACTGAAGTTCCTAGAGCAGTGTGGACCTGGACACATGGATGCATGCAGGAAATAAGGATCACTGCTGCCTCTGGGAGGGTGGCACTGGGTGTGTTTTCAAGGCATGGTCTGGCTGTGAATGGCACTAACTGCTGGTCCCTACTGTACAAAGAGAGTGGGTGATAGGGATTCAAAGAGTCTCAGGTGTAGGAAAGGCATATCAGGTGTGACTTTAATCAGCTAGAGCTACTCAAGGATGTTTTCAGTAGCAGAAGATGCAGACTGGAAGATGAGATTGCAGCCATGTAGACCTGCAAATGGGTTTGTTCTGGGCAGTTTGATCTGGGAGTCTGGAGCAGGAGGTACATTCTAGCACTGGCTGAGCATCACTCCCTGTTTGCCCACCCCACGCCGTGCCAGGAGGGTGCAGCTGCACGGGAGGCTGTGTGACAGGGGCAGAGTGTGTGACAGGGGCAGAGTGTGTGACAGACAGGGGCTGAGTGTGTGACAGGGGCAGAGTGTGTGGCAGAGGGAGGCTGTGTGACAGGGGCAGAGTGTGTGACAGGGGCAGAGTGTGTGGCAGAGGGAGGCTGTGTGACAGGGGCAGAGTGTGTGGCAGAGGGAGGCTGTGTGACAGGGGCAGAGTGTGTGGCAGAGGAAGGCTGTGTGACAGGGGCAGAGTGTGTGACAGGGGCAGAGTGTGTGGCAGGGGCAGAGTGTGTGGTCTGTCACTGGTGGCAACCTCGGTGGGTACTGGTGGCAGAGGGAGCTGCTAGGACTGGCAACCCCAGAGAGTCAGGGGAGCTGCTCCAGCTGTTGCTGAGGCAGGAGGGGTGCATGCTGTGTCAGCTGCTGGAAAGAGCCACCTCCTTCCCTGCCAAACGTGCTGCTCCACATGCCCGACCCCTCTCTGTGCTGCTCCACATGCCCGACCCCTCTCTCTGCAGCAGTTCTCCAGGGCTGCAGCACAGCCAGGCAGGCAGCTGGATCCTGGATGCTTTGCTGCCCCTGGTAATTAGTGGCCCTTGGTAATGGGCTGTTTTGCTATGCCTGGTGCTGGCCCTGAGCTCCCAGCCCCTGTCTCTGGGAGGGTTTTTTCTGCTCGCTCCCCTCCACTGCCACAAGACAATCATAATCAAAACTTCTGGGTCCCTGCACTCAGCCTTCCCTGCCATGGAAGGGCTGCAGCAGGATGAGAGCAGTGGCTCTGCTTGCTGGTGAATCCAGTCCTTCTTAAATTTCTAATTCCCCTTTAAAGTGGGGAGGTGTATTGTCTGACTGAAAAGTGCTAAGTACTGTAGTAAGGAAGTCAAAGAACACTTAAGGATTTTGGAATGAAAACTGCTCAATTTGCTGATCTTAAACAATGCCGTTGCCCAGTCTGGAAGGGTAATGAAGATTGCTTAATTAATATTAAGACAGGCTGAAATCTCCAGCTGTGCAACTCTGGGGATGTTTCAAAGCAGGAAGTAACAGGTGTGAACACAACTTGACTGCATGGTTGGCCTATACAGGGACATCCAGTCACCGGAGATGAATTGCCCTTGCCTGATTGTATAATGTGTCCCCACCACCACAGGAACAAGATCACAGTATTGATGTGTCTGAGTGGCCACCCAGCCTATGCAGGTGGGTGCTCTCAGCAGCCAGGGCAATGAACCCCCTCACTGAGTTACCTACTGGTGTGTTCGTTTTGGGGCTCAGTGCAGAAATTACTGTCTTGGCTTTGGCTGTAGGGGGTTTATTCTATAGAAAGGCAGAAGGTCTTATAATCTTTTCTTCCTTTTTATGTGTCCAAGTTGTTTCAAGTATAAAAGCCCTCTTAATGACTCATCTGGAAGGTTTTGCATGCTGAATGTAGGGATGCACCTTTCATGTATATTTGATGAACCAGATGGAGCTCTTTTAAGAAAGTATTTTGACTTCAAGCCCTCATAGATAACATGGCTCCTTTAATATTTCTTCTTTAAATACAGTCTGAATGTATATGCAAGTACTGATTTAGCTGCATCTTAACAGTTTCTTTCTAAAATGCTTTTTTAAAAGTCTTGTGCAAACCAAAAACAAACCTCTCCCTCCCACCACCATCAGTCCCCCGTTACATCCCTGCTCATGCATTAGGTATTGACTCCTTCCCATCTTCCTGGGTTTTAAGTGGAGTAGAATGTCATCTCTCAGCTCTTTCACTCTGCTTGGTAACGAGGCAAACCCAGCTGTGCCAGGTTGGAGCACAGTCCAGGCTCCAGCAGCAGCCCTTACTCATGGGCCACTCCTGCTCACTCAAGGAGTGCCATCCCTCAAGGAGTGCCCCGTGGGAGGGCCCTGCCAAGGCTCAGGGCTCCACACAGGCTCAGGCCTGCGTTTGCATGGGGAGATATTTCTGTCTGAGTCAGGGGAATAGTAACACCCACAGACTCAGCCCCAGGCTCTGGCAGATTTAGCTCTCAGCAGATGTAGCTATGAATTCATTTGGCCTCATCAGTGGTTTAGGGAAGGCTCAGACTTTGAGCCACTGTGAGTGAGGAGCTGAGCCACCCCTGCTCCAGGGGGGGCTGACTTCCAGCAGAAGGATGTACAGGCAGCTGGGCATGGGAACACCTTACCCTAAAGCCCTCGGGGCCCTGAACTGCCTGACCACACATACATTTATGCTTTCACTGTTACTGGTCAGGATCACCATCCTTGAAGTGTTAACAATCCTTGACCCTTTCTATTAGGTGGTGGCAAGAGACAGTTAAGCACATGTCCCTGTCCAAAGCAAGCTACATGACATTTCACAAAGGAATTTCAATTATTTAGGTACAAGGCCAAGGTATTATTTGATTAAGGCACAGGGGTGGAGACGAAAAGGAGGAGCATGAGAATAGACTGACTAAAAAATGAGACATGGATCAAAGAGGTTCACAGCAGAAGCCAGACAAAACTAGACAGTAAGTCAGGGGATGCTGGCTAAAAGGATATCAAATAATTTGACTCCCTATGTTTCCAGTAATCAAACATTTTGTACTTATTATGTAAATAAGATTAAATTCTATAACCAGCCTTAACAGAATCAAAGTACAACACTCCAATTTTGAGATAGTCTTTCAGGTGAGGAAGGTTAACAGAATGGTTCTATTGCCGTGATTTGGTGCTGGTACCTTATTCATAGCAGGCAAAACCAAGACAGAATTATGCAGTTTGTTACAATCTTGTGACAAAAACCCCCTTTATGTCTTGCACATATGTTACAGAGAACCTGTTTTAGAAACACTTCAGGGACTAAAAATAAACCCATTGGACCCATTTAATATAGGCTCCAAACCATGTGCTTTAGGCACCATGAGACCCAGGGAGCAGGGCTTGGAGGGAGAAACAGTACATGTAAAATGGCTAAAAATTACTCAGATGGTCTCACTAGATCTAAAACTGTTTCCAGAATTAAGTCAGGCATTGTGGGAAGGTCTCTGGATAGAGGTAAGCATGCATGTGTAAACATGGACACAAAATGAGTGTGTCCTATACTGGTTACTTACATATGACAGAAAAGGATACGTGCCTTCACACAGTGCCCTCTGTGTGAAACATGGGCTATTTATAGCAGCTACTTTGTGTTAATTAACTAATATATCTCAATATATACTTAATAAATAACACCAGATAACTGCATATTTTTCTGCTGCAGCATGATTTATCTTTTTGACTATTTACTGGTTCTTTAGAATTCAAAACCAATTATTTAAAAATGTTCTTTCCTGTGTGCCACTAATAATTGACATCTCTGATCAAATCATGCATCTCAGAGATTGATCCTGCCCTATCCCATTAAATTCCATCCTTCATCCCCTGGGTCTCATGTAATAGATGTAGCTATGGGCTATAGCTAAGATGTTAAAGAACTCCCCCTCTGGAGCTATTCTACATATGTGTGTGTACATATCTATGCATATACAAACACACACGTGCTCTCCCACTGTGGAAGAGGAGCCAGCCTCAGTTTTAAAGCATACAGAAGAGCAGAAGTGGAAATCTGCAAGCCTTTCTGGGTTTTTTTATAAGCTCTTAGAACTAATTAGATGAAAATCTGACCTCATTTCTATTCCTTTCCTTAAATTATTACACATGCAATGGTGAAAGTACATCTTTGCGTGAAGATTTTGAGAGAGTCCTGAGAAGTAAAATGGATAAAGCCCATCCTGTTCCTCTGACATCACTGACATATCTCTCTACTAACAAGAAGTCTTGGCTCTAGAGGAAACCCCTTTCCTTTTCCTGCTGTTTATGAAATGTTGTTGTCCCTGATGCCATCCCATTCCTTATTTCTGCTTAGAAGATTCTACTGAAACTGTTGCTAAGTAGCTGTGGTTTGAAACTCATGAGGTTTTCCAGGCTTATCTCTGGAAGAAAAGCGAATAATTAAACCCAAATCCCTGCATCTCCAGGCTGGGGGGAGTACACAAGCATCAGCTCAGGGCTCAGGTGCCAATCACAGGATGGAGTCCCACAGCAGAAGGCACCAATGTACTGTGCAAGCCTGTACACGAGGCCTCAGCAGTCTGGCTGGTGATCTCCCCTGTTTTACAGGCTTGCACATGGGAGTTGTGGGTCCTTGTTCCTTTTTGTCTGTTCTGTCGGCTGTGTGAAGCCTTCTAGCCATGGAATGGACATGCAACATAGAGCTTACACTCAAAAAGACTCAATTACTCAGGTAGAGAAGCTTTAGTTTCCAATGAAATGGTTTAGTCAAAAACACGGTACGAGAACTGATGTCCTGGGCATAATTCCTGGCTGAAGGCAGAAAGGTTTGGTAATGCCAGGACACTCAGAAAAGGAGGATCAGCAGAGGTCTTGGTTGAAGCTTTTCAAGACAGACTAGTTAGTAAGCAGACAGGCCCAGTGTCCCTTGGGCAGACAATACCTGCACTGCTCTTGGGGAAAAATATAATGATGCTCAGTTCTATTTCTAGATTTGCTGGCTGTGTATGAGACACTTGTTATGGAAGAAATGAGCAGGGGTGGTTGTGTGAACTGCAGAGAGGTAAGAACTCAGAGGGGTTTTTATTTGAAAGCTTTCATGCAGAAGCAGGGAAAGAGAGGGCTGACTTTGTTGATCGAGAAATAGTAGAGCTCTCAGTTTTTCCTCCCTCAGTGGTTATTGGGTGGAGGGTCCAAGGAGTGCTTGTTTGGTGAATCTGCTGGCAAATTTGTAGCTGCAAGGGAGCCAGAAGTCGGTAGGATATCAGAATACTGTTAGACTGGTTACTGCTGGCTTGCAAACCCAGGCAGGTTTGGAGTGCTGCTATGCCAGGCTGTCCTTGTCAACTGCATTAAGCTAATTTCAGCTAATTTCAAACCTGACATAAGCTGATACTATTCTTACAGCCTGTTACTCTGACTGCAAGTGCCTTTAGTAACTCAAGAAAAGCAGTTGATACACAACTCTGGAAACTGTGCAGCAAACAGCGTGGGCTGATGCAAACCTCCCCTTCAGGAGGGCTCCTTTGAGGCCCCACGGGAGGACCTGGCAGGACTGGAAGGTCTCAGGACCACAGCTCCTTCTCTCCTACTGCTGGGGGACTGGCTCAGGGCTTAGGCAATCCCACCCAACCCTCCCCCACTGGCCTCTAGTTTGCCAGCTCCAGCCCTGGTGGTGCTCCAGCTCCCTGTGCATCCACAGGGACTCTCCAGCTTTGGGCCAAATGAGTGTGTCTGCAACCAGAACTCTGTAGCTCGCTCCACCCAAGTGCTAGGAAAGATTGGCAAACCTTTCCCTGTTGGATCTTTCCTTCTAACAGCCCTTGTTACCCTCCTCTTCATCCCCAGTTTTTAAGCATGGAAGAGGAAGGCTGGGATAGGGGCAGTGAATCTCACAGGATCCAGGATTGGGTCCTGTGAGAGCAGATGTAATTTCTCAGCTCTGCTGCAGTTCCCTGGGCAATCTTGAGCATGTCAGAGAGTTTCCTGAGTCTTAGTTCCCCATCTCTACACTGGGATTGGTATATAAGTTTATGAATACTATATTTCTTCCACAGCCTTTTTTCTTCTGAGTTATTTGAGCAGGAGCTTAATGTAAGTACAAGAGCATGACATGAGATAGCCTAATGTGTTCCAAAGAACCCTGGATAATACTGTAATTAAAGGAAAAAAATGAACCAGTTTGAATATTCTTTTTTTGGTTATTTTTCATTTGATGCTTTATACTTTTCAGTCTCCAGGTGAAAAGCAGGCATTTTGTCTAGGTTCCTAGTTCCTCAGTGTCCCTGTTGTTCTTCCTCAGTTTCATTTGAACTGGCTGCAACTTCTCCTAAAAAAGGGTTCTTGTTTTAGGAATTGCTCCTTTTTGGAACAGCAAAGTGCAAGTTTTGCACATTGAGTAACCTGCTTGACCTGGTTTTCACAGACATCTGTTTGAAAGATGATTTTGGATAGGAAAGACAAGGCAGGGAGGAGATGCAATTTCCAGATTGTTTTAGGCTTTACTGAGTCTTGTCAGTTTTCCTTATTTTAGATCTAATGGGACAGCTTCCACGGGGTGCTGCTTGGAAACATGAAATATTTCCTCCAGGTGCTATGGTGGGAAAAATGATAATTGCCTCTAGAAATCATGGAACAAGCTACTTTCAAAAGGAAAATCTGAGTGAAAACCCCAGGCACTGGCCACATACTCAGGGAGAGATGACGGTAATTATATAGTCAGAGAACTTTATATTGTCTTGCAAATGTCCTCTCCAAATTATAGCAGTGTGGGACAATGGCTTCTTTTTCTCTGGGCTCTTCTTTTCTGGCAGTTACTGTGGTGTTTCACACATACTCCTGTATTTACAGTTGGTCTTAAAGTGGATTGAATCTGGAAAAAATCAGCCCTGACTAAAATTTCTGTCCATCTCTTAAGATGGATGTCAACCAATCAGTACTTTTTGCAGGTTCAGCGAAATATTTTAAATACTTTTCATTATTTCAGTGCAATTTCCTGCTTTCAACTAGATCTGGAAGGGACAGCTGCACTACAACGGTGGAATCTGTTGATAGTTTAGGATCTCAAGAGCTGTCTTGTTCTTATGAAATCTGAGTCCTTGTTTACTTTGTGCATTTAAAAATATACCTAATTGCTGGGACAGAGTTCACAGCTACATTGGATTCCCAGCAATTGGCCTCTGAGAGTGAAAGGAAAGATCAGCTAAGGGGAAGGATCAGCCTGGAGTTAAGAGGAAAACAAGCTGTTTTTCACATTTCCTGTCTTTATTTGTATATTTTTTTTAAAGCCAGATCACACATAAACGGTTGCCAGGAAAAATCCCCACTTGTCCTGCCCCTGGAAAAAGACACGGTTTGGTTGGCTGGTTTGGGGGTGTTTGCTGTTTAGTTGGTCACATTAATGCTGCTCTGTGCAGGCTCTGACCAGGCTCCCTCCCTGGGATGGCTTTGGTGCCTGTCAAGTTGTGCCAGTGGTGTCTCTCCTCTCTGTCAGCCAGTATTTCAACAGTGCCACAACTGTGCTCTCCCTGGCTTGCCCACAACTCCTTCAGAGTGGCTTTGCTTGTAGAGCAAAGTCAGTTCTTTCCTGGGCACTGGATCTGTGCCTTTGTTTGTGGCCTGCCGTTTCGTTCCTCTTCCAGTATCCCCCCAGATTAGGATTTTACTCACCTGACACCCAGAGGCTGAACCAGTCTCTCATTTGCCATCGGGATGAGGTATGTCCAAAAAGTCTGAACTAAGCTCCCCCAGGCAGTTAGAGATTTGCAATTCAGTAGTGAATCCAGAGGCAGGTATGTCCTACAGAAATTTGCAGTCCTTCAGTCCTTGTACCTTCCTGTCAGTTCTGCTTGAGAGTAAAGTTTCCCTCAAACTTTGTTTGCTCAGTTTCCAGAGTCACAGCAAACACAGTTTAAAGGCACGGCTTTCTCTTTACCCAGATAAGTTAGTACAAATATGCCCTGAATGTCCTTTGCACTGCTTGTGCCAAGGCTTAATGACAGGGCATTGTTAAACCTCCCATATAAATCTTTAACAACTGGGTGAAACTTCAGTCCAAATATGAAAACTCAAATAAGTGAAAACAGTAAATGGCATTTGCTTACACTTTAAGACCCACTGGCTCAGAAACTGCTCTTGCTTTACATTATTTACAGCCAGTTGAGATGAAAAGACCTAAATGTTTATGACTATTTTTAGATTGCCATTTCTTAATTTCATGTGTATTCACATACCTGGGCACTGGGGTGGATATAGCAGTGCCAACCTGGTTTTATTTTAAGGCCTTTTGGATCAGTTCATCCAAATGCCTGTTATAATTTCCTCCCTTGAAATAAATAATTTGATTTCTTATTGAGGTTGCTTGCTTGCTTTCGATGATTTGAATGTCCCTCTTCTGGGGGCAGCTTAGGCCCAGTGCTTCAAAGGAAGACAAACAAGTCTGTAATTGCTGTAGATACCTGTGCAGTGCTATACTTAGGAAGGAAGTTTTCCCTCATCCTCAGATAACTCACTTGGTATTTTTAAGCCTGCAGTTGGATCGACTCTTACAAGAAGCATCACATCTCCTGCTGAATTTTATGCTAGTCTTTCCTTTGTTTTTTATTTCTTTTTGAAGTTCACTGGACTTGCCAAGTCCCTTGTTCATCTCAAAACATATTAATTGTTCACAACATTACCCTATTCCTTTTAAAATGCCACTGTGTGCCCAGCCTACCGTGTGGAAGGTCAGATGTTCCTTGAGTTAAGCTTGGGTTAATCTGAGCTCAGTCATCATAGTTTCATGGTCAGCAGTGTCAGTGTCCCTTATATCAGCTGAGGGCCTGGCCATAGAGGGCTGCCAGCAATTAATCCTGTAATGATTAATCAAGGTCACCATCAGACCTGCGCACTGCTGGTCCGAGAGCCAGCGGGACTGGGAATGAGGGATGCCATGGAATCTGGGCTCCTCTCTGTCGCAAGAGCTGCCCAGGGTGAATCTAGCTAGCCTTGTGCTTCAGACTGCCTTACCTGAGTGTCCCAGCACTGCAGAGTACATGAAGCAAGGGACTCCGGTTTTATTGCTTTTTCCAGCCAGTAAATTGCTCCAGTGACTCCTTCTCAGTGTTGTTATTTTGAGAGTAAATAAATCCTACTTCTACAATCCCCTTTTTGTGTGTAAATCTCACCACCTCTCTTCCTTTGCTTCCCATAGATTGTGCCATTCAGTTTGTTACAAAAATAAGGTACATTTATTTATTTTTCTGTTCCAAATGGGCAAAGTAAATGGAAAAATATAATGGGCAGGCTGTTTATTGGGTGTTGTCTCTCCCAGGGCAAGGCAGCTCCCCTGTGACAAACTCACGACTCACCGTGGAGAGTCAGAAGGCTCACAGGTCTTACAGGCTATGAGGTGGCTGTTATGCTTTGAGTTGAGGGAGTATTTTTTGATTTAGTCCAATTTTTTCCACAAGGTGAGGAAATAAGTTGTGAAAGGCTATGACTTAGTGGGAGAGAGACACTGGCAGAGGATTCTCTGCTTACTCCTGCTTGTGGAAATCAACAGTAATGTAACTGGAGTCAGTGGGGTGTGAAATGGTGCCCAGTGAGTACCTGCTCATCCTGCCTGCTGCTCCTACAGCTGATAAGGATAGCGAGGTGCTGGTCTCAAATGTGCTCAGAGGCTCTTTTCCTTGTCTAGCATTGGCACTAAAAGAAAGCAGTGAATGTTTCCTCATTCAGTGAACCCTGTTTCCCAAAGAGCTCTGCCATTAGCATCTGCCTGTTATATTCATAATTATTATTACTCTGGCTTTTCCTTGTTTGCTTTTTTCCCCTCCCCTAACAGAGTAGACTTTCAGTCAGAGCTCGGGTCTATAGGATTTATCTCCTGCACCCTATTCCCCAGCACCTGGAAAGCAGCCCATGGTGTTTAGACTGCAATGTGCAACCTGGTGTGATTGGTGCCTCACATGGTGTGACCCCACAGACCTCCTGGGCTGTTAAACAGCATCCCCAGGACAGCAGCCACACTGCACTGCAGAGAAAGAATCCTGAATTACCTGGGCCAGCCTTGCCTTTTAATGGTGCCAGGAGTCAATGGGCACAGGTTTAACATTTTGCAAGGGAAATACACTGTGATAATTTTCAATGGACTATGTGTCACTCACTAAATACCAACTCTTGTTTTCCTCCTAATTACTTTTCACATACACTCAGAAGCATTAGCTTCTGAATTCCTTTCCTCAGCCTCCATTTGCAGCTATTGCTGTATCTTTCCTAAGAGGTGGCACCCGAAAGTGAACGTGGTCCTCCAACTTCAAATGCTCCATTGTTCAGGATTCTGTCATTATATTATATTCTGCATTATTTTTATATCCTCTTATTAATGCACCCACACACCCCATTTGCATTTTTTAACCTTTTTAAAAACGTTTTCATTACAACAATCAGATAAGGGCAATGAAGTAAGCGTGGAACAATAGAAGTGAAGAGCTTGATCCTCCTCAGACTGAAACCTGTTTTAAACTTCACTGGTGACACTGAAAGGAAAGAAGGAGAATCAAGCTGTGCACATCTACAGAGGGACATCCACTTTTGATACTTAATAAGGAACAGTTTTGTAGAATAGTTGCAGCACACAACATGTTTGGAAAAAGCACTTTTATCAGCAAGGGTGGGTTTGCAGCTAAAGAACTGTGGTATGGGCTGAAGAGCAGTGCTGGAGCCTGGATGCTGGCAGTGCTTGGTGCTGACTGTGCAGGGAGGCAGCACAGGCTGCCCATGTTGACTGTGGGTTTGCCCTGCACAGGCACTGGGGTTCGCCCAGTTTAACCTCCCTGCAGGACTAAGCAACACATTCTTCGTTTTGGGAGTAGTTTGAGCCTCTGCACAGCCCCATCTGATACCTGTCCTGAGGAGTGGGCTGAAGGCAGGGCACCCCAGCTGGCTGTAGAGGAATGTGTGGGGTCCTGCTTGGAAAGGGAGGTGATAAAGGGAGATGAGAGGTGTCCTGAGGCACAGCCACTCTGCCACGTGTGTGCTGCCACCATAGCCCATGAAACCACTGCCACCACAGCAAGCACATCTGGGACTTCCACTCAGAAGAGATGGACCATCAGTTTTAAGCTGCAGCTGGACAAGGTGATTTCTATTAAACAAATGAGTATTTATGGGTTGTCTGGCTGCAGCAGCCGAGTGTGTGACTCAGAAAATCACCCGAGTAACACTGCTGCTAGCCAGGGAGAGGAAAAAAGGTGAAGAAATCCATAAAGCAATAGCTCATGTCTGGCATTCTGGCAAACCACACCTTAGAAGCCTCCTTCATGAATTGCTTCTGCTTTGGATTTTCTCCAGGAGTCACTGTTGAAAGTTAATATCTGGTGGATATCAATAGCATTGTCTCTGGAGGGACTTTTCCTCACATTGATTGTTGCTTGATCCCAGGTAAAGCATTGAGATACAAATGCCTTCGGGCTTCTCTAGTGTGCCCCAGTTAGGCAGTACTTCACTTGCCCAGTTAGACAAGGTTCATAAACACGGGGTGTGGTTTTACGATGCAGCTAATTAGCCCCGATGGCTAAGTGCCAGTCTGGGAGGTGAGTCTGCTCCTCCTGTCAACAGCTTTGAGCTCCTGCTCCTACTGCAGATTCTGCTGCTTGTTTGACTCTTGCTGACGCAGTCCAGGACAATGACCTAGCAGAAACTGTTCACTTTTTTCTTTATGGATTAGTGTTCTGCCAGACTGACATCTGATGGCTTGCCAGGGTAAAATGAGCATCCGTGCTGGCACAAGAAGGGATACAAGGTTGCTCAAGAGAGAGGAAGGAGAGCAATACAGAAGCATTACATTAATTAAGGTAGTCAGATTGGTTGTAAATCCACACCTTTGCAACTCCCTCTTTGGCTTGCACAGATCAACCACAGCTGCCATCAGTTGAAGAGATTTTCTTCCCCTTCTGTCATTACTAGCAAGATCTGTTTGCAGGATTGTTATTTTCATTTTTTCAGATCACTTCCAAGACAAGAAGTATTAATGGCAGCAATGGAAACAGCAGAGAAGAGGAGAAAGCAGGGGATGCAGCTAGGAAAGGTCCTTTCTGACAGCAGTAGCACATGTAGTGGTGAAATCATTTGCTTGGGTACTCCCAGCAGCTGCAGGTGCAGGCTGAGAGGCTCTAGGCCAGGCAGGGCACAACTGGGAGAAGGGGTGCTGCCTCCTCCTCTTCCTCAGCTGTGACCCCAGGCTGTACTCTACCCTTTGTTCCTCAGCCTGACCCTTCCCCATAGCTCATTGCCTGCAGCTACTGTGATAGTTTGATCCTGGAACACCTCCACAGAGGCTCTGGGAGCTGCACCTGCCTGCACCAGCATGTCATTCCTGTATCCCTGCCTGGGCTCCCCTGTGTTAACCCATTTCTTATCCAGAAAGAACGTGCTGGTGGATTGGAGGTGTGGGGAGCCAGGAGAGCAATGCTGGATTATCACAGCACTGTCACCTCCTGGTTGTAACACTTTTGTGAGGTCTTTTGGCAAACTTTCCCAGAGGTCAGGATCACTCTGAGAGGAAGCACTGGGACCAGAGGGACTTTCCTGTCCTCAGCCCCAGGGCAGAAGAGGTCCAAGAAATAAGACAGCACGGGAACTGTATGACCATCTGGAACAGCAGCTGCTCCACAGCGCTGTCAACCCATGCAGGTAGAAATATGCTGCTTAATTACTATGATAATGTAAAAGTCCTTCCCTATTGTTTGTCCAGCTCACGTGGAGCCACCCCTTATATGCAAAGCAGGTTTGCTATTTAAATGTCAGCTTGTGTATACATGCCAGCTCCTGGTTTTCTTGGGGATCCAAGACAGCTGACATTGCTGCCAACATAAATAATTTTGCAGGTTGGAGATAGTTGGTAAGAGCGTGGTGAGCCTCCCTTTTATCTACTCCAATAGGAGTGCTTTTTGGTTCTGGTGGTTTGTTTTTATTTCCTTTTGACGTGACTTCCAGGAGACACAGAGTGAAAAAGGTATTTATTTTTCTTTTTTTCTTTTCTTTTAAAAACAAACAAACAAACAAACAAAGTTTTTCATAACAGGGACGTTGCTAGAAACGAAAAAGGTAAATACAACATTTTGGAGGTTCAAGTAGGAGTGCAGTTTGTGTATTCCTCCACAAAACATATTTTAAGAAAAATACTACTGCTTCATGTAATTCCTCCCTATTGCTAAGAAAACCTCCACTCTAGGGCACAGGAGCTACTGCCAGCCTGAGCCACAGCAGTTTGAAAACAGAACTTGGTCGATTGTTTAGGAAACCATGTAGTGGGGAGCCTGAAAATCCCCATGTAAATGTGGTATGAAGTTTTTACCACAAGAGAAACTTTCTGTTTCTAGTGTGGTTAAAAAGTTAAATCCAATTGGCTGCTGGGTTAATGTAATTCCAGTTTTGTGTCTTTTTCAGTTTTGAATTCTGAATGGTTTAGTTTGTTTAAGGTTTATTGTTTGACAGTTTCACTGATAAGGTCTTTCTGACTTTACATTGAGGGTGATTTATTGGACTAAATAAACGTGTTATGAATTTCTACAGCCTAGATTTAGTGTGGGATCTGGTCTAAGGGCACAAGCAGGCTGGGGATGGAGCACTCTAGTGCTGGGCTGTGGCAGAAACAGGCACAGCCAGGCTGTTCAGCAGGGAGGAAGGGCCTCCACACAGGAATACCCTGTGGAGCAAGGATTCGAGAAGCAACCCAGGTCTTCTGTTTCTTAGTCCTATACAACTGGAACATGGCTACTCCTGGGAGCCCTCTATGCAATATCCCTTATTTTCCTTTAAGTGAAACAGAGAATGTGTTTCAGCATTAGTTGAAATGCTTTACACATTTAGAAAACACTGTAAATCCAGGTCTGATGTTGAGTACAGAACAACTTATCTTGGATTCTTATGCTTACCTTGCAAAGCAGAGTTTTAGTTGGGTTTTGTATTTGGCTCTGCCTGGGTTTATTGTTTGTGTTTTTCCCCCCAACCCCTCCCTGAATGGGTTGTCTGTTTTTTTGGGACCTATCTAAAATCATTCAAGAACAAGCTGCCTGCTGCACAGAGTGTGGAGCTCTCTGATGGAGACCAAGGGATAGAGTTCAGCCTATTACCTCATCTCTGCTGGTTTGTTTTTAAAGACACGCTGTCATTTCAGCTTGGATCTGAACATGTTAAGAACAGGTCTGTACAGAAGCTGAGGCCAGTGGAAATGTTACCGTTTTTAGTCACTTGGAGAAGGGTAAAGCAAATAAACATGCAAGGGCTCATCCTGCTCTATAAAGTCCATGTGAGCTGCCCTGAAGGACAGATGAGGAAGGAACAAGTACCCTCTCCTGGAGTCTGCCAGCACCTATCCCTTACCGCCACTTGGGCTCCTTCCAGGCATGAGATCCAGCACAGATTCATTTGTTGACAACTGTTATTTTTTTTGACTCTTCTGGTGTGCTGGAAACAGTCTCTGCTTTGGAAATCATTACAGCTGTGCAACTTGCAAACTATGAGTAATGGCTTCCTCCGGTTTAACTCCCCCTTCTCTTAGTGTTTGCACTGTGCTCGTCTTTCCCTGTCTGCCTGGTCCTGCCCGGAGGTGAGGTACTGGATCTCGGTGCAGCAGCTTCCCTTGTGCCTTGGAGAGGAATTGCAGGTAAACATCATTCTCCCTGAACCGGACACTTGGCAGGGATAAGCCTGGGAAATGAATTAAACACTCCAGTAAATACCAAAATGACGAAGGGAATATTGGCTTAATGACTACAAGATAAATTTCCCTTCTCCTCACCAGCACCTCTCTCATCTGGGAGGAGGTGAGGAGCTATGTTCTTTTCTCCTAGGAAAAACTTACCTTTCTCACTCTTTTACCTCAAAAAAGTACAGCTAACTCTTCTCTCCAGGGTCATTGAGTTGATGCAGATCTGAGCAATTTTTATCTTCTTGTGTACAGCTCTCCAGTCTCCTACTTGTGTTTCAGGCCTTTGTGTTCCAGAAGTTTAGCTTTTTTTTTTTTTTCCCCAGTTATAGCTCTTGGTATTTCAAAAGATGCTGCTGTGATCTACAAACTTTGCCATTGTCCTTGGGTCGTGCTGCCTGCAATACTCTCTTCTTCCTTGCAGGCCAGGCAGTGCTATTTCAGTAGGGTTTAGGAGCAGAGTAGCATCATGGACATGTGCATCCTCTGGCAATTTAGCCTTGGAGGGACTGGTGTGTCTGATTTGAATTCCTGCAGTGCTGGAGGATGAACTTTGGAACATTCTTCCTGTGGCTGTCCTGTCAACAATTTGCCAATTTTACTTCTCTTTTATTCAGGAGGGTCTAGTTAGTGGGTTTGCCTTTGAAAATGGGTAGAGGTCAAGAGAAAAATCAATTCCTTTCAGTTGGCTGGAGAAGTAACTAAAGCCAGCACTATTTTTTTCTTTAATATATAAATATTAAGAACTTTAAGTTTATTTAAAGATCCTGCATTTTGGATTCTGTGTGAAACTCAAACTGTTATGACTCAATCTCTGCTTGAGGATCCACGAGGCAGAAGGCAGAAGAAGCTGAATACTGACTTTAACTGTGTTTAAAAAAGGATGGAAGAGTTTCTCTGCAGATGGATACACAGTGTGTATATACATGCATCCAGCCATAAGAGCCACACTGTGTGTAGGGAGCACATATACAAGTGTGTGTATATGTGTGTATATACACACACTCACACATACCTCTCTTTAGTCTCTGGATAGATGGAGAAGTCACTTGGTTCCAGTATTTTCCTTGATTATAGTTGTGGGTGCTGTGTCCAGGAGCCTCAGGCTTGTTTCTATGGCAGCTATTCCCAGTTCAGTGAGTTCCTCAATCCCCTTTTGGCAATAAGGGGAAGAGTGTTGTGACACTCACATTGACATGGAGGGTTGAGAGTGTGGGCAGAGGTGTCTGCAGGTGACAGGCTCACGTGGGAGGGACTCAGGTGCAGCACGGCCTCCTGTGGCACTGGTCTGGATTTCCATCAAGGGCTTCATGGCCCAGATCTCTTTCTCTTCTACCTCTCCTTTATATTTTTTTTTGGTTCTTTTCCTTCCCTCTTGCTCTGCCCTGAAGCAGAACTGCAGTATCAGAACAGCAGACTGCAGTACCACGAGCAGGAACGCCAGGGAACCTGTGCTGCACTAGACAGGCTGACTAATTCCCTTTAAATAATCTCCCTTTAAATAGTCTGGAAGCACGCTGGTGAGTTCTGTTTCAGGAGCCATGAGCACACAGCCACGGCTGTGGGCTGTATAAATAGCCACAGCCATGCTGGGAAGTAGTGAACAGCACAGCTATTTGTTCTAGGAAGGTCTTCCTGCTTCCTTCATGTTACTGCCTGGATAGCTGGGATCTAGTTCTGGAAACCTTTAGTACAGCAGTGGTGAGGTGACAGTTGGTGACAGTGAGGAGGGAGCAGCTGCTCCTGGGAGATGGACTTCCCTCTGCAGTGGCTTTGGATCTGAGTGGCAGTGGGGCTGTGGGGCTGGGGTCTGTACAGGTCGCTTTAGCTCAAACAGTACAGTTCAGACCCTTCTGAGCAACGCTGTGAGTTCAGAGATCTCACTGGTATTTATGGCAGCTGCAAGGCGAAAGCAAGGAAACATTCCCTGTCTGGCTATGGATCTGGAGAGAGTGTAATGTGATGGTGCTGTCTGAGGAGGATGAACTCAGCCTATCTGTGCTGTCCTAACTCAGGAATCAGCACTGCAAAACAAAACAATTTAAACAAACTGTGGACCTAGTCAAGGTTAGTTACACTGGCTAATACAAGCTTTCCTCTTAAACATGGAAGAGTGCAAACTATTCTCCAGGTAGGTACATGCACTCTGCAGCTGCCTCCACAGCTGGTCCTGAATTATCAAGGGAGCCTTCAAAAACACGAGGATCTGATCCATGTCCAATAGCTACTATAGCACTTTCCAAGACTTGGATAAATAGGAGAATCCTCAATGAAGAGTGCAGCAAGTCTTGCCTCAGCTGAGGTAGGAGGCATTTGAATTTCTTACTCATAGTGTATTGTCATCTTCTCCCTGCCATCCTACCCACTCGATGCGTCAGAGATCTAAGGCTTGATTTTTTTTAATATTTATTTTTCTTTTTTTTTCCTTCTCCCCTTCCCTGCTGAGCAAGGGATATCCAAGCCTTCAGTTTCTGGTGTATCATGTCAGAGACATGTATTTTCCTTCTCTCTTTTTCTTTTTTTTTTTCCTTATTTTTGCCCCCATCCGCTCAGAGATAATTCCCTCAAGCCCACCGGGTTTTTGCCACAGGAGGAGCTCAGTGCAAGAGGACAGTGGGCCGAGTGGGTCTTGGGAGAGGAACAGAAACTGTGTGGGGCATAGCACAGACCAGGTACACAGAGGCAGCTTCCTTAAATTCTCCCTCATGTTTGCTTTCCTTCATAACGTTGCTTTTAAGTCACTGTAAAGAGAACAAGGTTTTCACCTGGTCAGAAGTGCCACCCAAAGCTATGGGACACCATTCAGACTGTTCTTTATTCTTATGGAAGGAGGGAAGTTCTCTTCCTTTCTTTATTCGTGCTCAGTGCTTGTCATCCCCAAGCTGGGGCACAGCTGAGGTCAGGGATTGCCTCAGTGTGTCATTTATATGAAATTTTAAACTCATATTTAGCAAAGCAGAAGTTCTGTGCCAGGTTTTGGATACACCATCACCAGAGACGTTAATGGTCTTCTGAGGGCAAGTACTACAATGTCTTATTATCAACAGTCTTCTGAATTACAGAGTAAACCCACAGAAGTCCTGGCCTGTGAATTTAATTAAAAAGCCAAAACAAAGCACAGCTTTTTTATTAACTGTATTTAGTGCACTTGCCTTGCAACACTCCAGCCATATCAACCAGGCTGCTCCTGGGGTAAGTCTGGCCTCAGTTCCAGCTACTCTGCTACATACAGGTTCTCTTTGGAAAAGCAGAAGAAAAAGACAGAGCTGAAAGCAGCAGAAATTGTTTCAACGCAGGACAGGCCCCACTGAGCAAGGAGAGCAAAAAGCAGCGCCCCATCCCATTTTGCTGGGACAAAATGCAATGTGCTTTGTCTTCCCTCCAGCACAATGGCTTCGTTCCCTGTCTTGGAGCAAGAGACGTTGTTCCGGAACGGTACCTGGAGCTATCGCATTCCAGCCCTGCTCTACCTGCCCCGGTTCAGCATGATCCTGGCGTTTGCTGAGGAGCGGGAGGATGTGGTGGACGAACACGCCAAGCTCATAGCGATGCGCAGGGGCGTGTACGACCCCAGCACGCACCACGTCCAGGTACCGGTGCGGGGAGGGAGCGGGGGCACCGCCCACCCGTGCTGCTCACATGGCTCCACAGCACTGCAGGGGATTTGCCCTCTTGCTGGAGGGACAGGGCAGCTTCTCCTCCCCAGTTACAGGAGACAAATCTGCCACTAAATAATGCACGTGTTGCTAAAACTGCTGGGATTCAATTCTGTGACCGGGCAGCTGTTGGGGGTCTAACAGGGGGCAGGTACAGCAGATACTCCAGGAGAGGCTTTGGACCCATCACTGGGGATGGGGATGCAGACAGAGAGAGGAAACAAAAGTCCTGTTGTGGCAGCCAAGATGTGGAGGAGAGGCAGAAATGGGGAGTGGCACAAGGACAAGGAGAAGTAAATTAGCTATCAGTTACTATTTTTTTTGTTTTTAATTCATCATCTTAATACTAATTTCTGGTTTAAAAAACAATTGAGAACAGCAAGTCTCCCCACGCAAAAGAGCGTTGTCTGGTGTGTTGGTGCCAGGGAATTGGCTACTTTATTAACCTACCAGTTATTATTAACAGTTATCCTGCTGGGTGGCTGGGGGTGGTGGATATTCTATTTATAGTAATTTGTTTGCATTTGCAAAGGCATAAATGTGTTGGGGGGAAAAAAAGTAATTATATTTTTGTGTTCCAAACCTTCATTAGTTGTCTTTGATTATACACTCCTAAGAGCTGGATTCTGCCTTGCAGAAGCAGCCTCTGAGCACATCTGCAGTATCAGACCATTCAGGTTGCATCTTGTGTAACTCTTTGTAATTCAGTTAAGTAGGGCTCAGTTGGTCATAAACTTAGTCATTTGTGTTCACATGTTAGATTTTCTTAAAATGGAAATATTAAATATTCAAGAAAAGTTAATATAGGCTGAATAGACAAAGAGAAAACATGATCAAAAAGGGTAATCAGCAACTCAGGGCAGAAAAGCGAATTAGTATAATTTTACTGGAAACCACTGCTTCTTTTACAAAGCCCATAACACTATTTAGGCATAATTTTCTAATAGCAATGTTAGTGTTAGAAATGTGATGGTGTTAGGTGCTATTCATTTAAAGAAAGACAGGGCTTGCAGGGTAGTTATACCTGCTCTTTTCTGACTCGGACAGCTCAGGGCCCAAATCTCCATACCAGAGCATGGAAAGCCATGCAGTCAGCCCAGCGAGGGTCCTCAGTGTAGGCTGGGATGCCCATTCCCACATGGATCACAGTGGAGGAATAGGAGTTTGGATGGAAAGGAATTTGTCAGCATCCAGGATACTTGCAAAGGGCTCGGGTACCTCTGTGGCCTCTTAAGAAGCACTGACACAGCACAGTGTCTGTACCAGCACACTTTGACCACTGGGCACGTCTGTGCCAAATATGTATTTGTGAGAATTTCTGACAATTCAGCTCCTGTAGCTTTCCAGACTGTGTCATCAGTCACCAGCTGCATTGAGGTATGGAGCTGTCAGCTCCTCAGGGAGTAGTAATTAAAAGGGACATAACCCACCTGCTTGGTGATGTGCATGTGCTTTGTGTCATCCAAAGAATTTTCATTTACCTTTGGTGATGCCAGATTACTGTTTTCCCATTTCTTGCTCTATCCACTAACCTGCTTCTCTTCTGTTCTTCCCGTGCTTTTCTGTAACTTTTGTCCAGGCATCCTTGCACTCTAACTTGGATCTGTTTGTAATGGTGTGTTTCATTCTTGTCTCCCTTCACGTGGGCCCTGGCAGTGGAATAACATGGAGACCCTTTTCACTGCACAGCTGAAAGACCACCGATCTATGAACCCCTGCCCGGTTTACGATGAGGTCTCCGGGAAGCTGATCCTGTTCTTCATAGCTGTCCCAGGAAAGATCTCCGAGCAGCATCAGCTCAGGACAAAGATTAACCTGGTACGCCTCTGCTACGTCACCAGCATGGACCAGGGGCGCACCTGGAGCGCTGCCCAGGATGTCACCGACGGCACCATCAGGACCGAGTACAAGAACTGGGCCACGTTTGCGGTGGGGCCGGGTCACGGGTTACAGCTGCTCAACGAGGCCCGGAGCCTGGTGATTCCCGCCTATGCCTATCGTATCTTGGACCCTAAGCAGCACCCCACCCCTCATGCCTTCTGCTTCATCAGCTCTGACCACGGCACAACGTGGGAGCTGGGCAACTTCGTGGGCGAGGAGAGCGCGGTGGAGTGCCAGGTAGCGGAGGTGCACACCTGTGGCAGGAAGGTCCTGTACTGCAACGCGAGGAGCACCAGGGGAGCCCGAATCCAGGCTGTCAGCTACAACCATGGGCTGGACTTCGAGGGAGGCCAGCGGGTTGAAATGCTAGTGGAACCTCCCTTTGGATGCCATGGAAGTGTTACTGCCTTTCCACCTCCCCCTGATGCCAGGTGCCAAGACAGTTGGTTACTCTATGCTCACCCTACAGACCCAAAGGGTCGAAAAGATTTAGGAATTTACCTCAACAAAAGCCCTTTAAATCCAGCACACTGGACAAAACCTAGCATCCTCTTCAGGGGCCTGTGTGCTTATTCGGATCTGCAGTACATGGGTGTTGGACCCGATGGCTCACCCTTGTTCTCCTGCCTCTTTGAATATGGGACCCGCCGGCAGTGCGAAGAGATGATCTTTGTCATGTTCACCTTGAAGCAAGCCTTTCCCTCAGAGCTCTGAGCCTCAAGCCTTTCCACCAGCATCCCTCCAAACACCACCTTTGCTGATACTTTTCACTGTCACTTCTCATCTTTGAGCAGGAGGTTTTTTGTACTCCTGCTGCACACTTAGTTTGGCGTTGGCTTGCGGCGTCTGTAGATTATGAAGTCTATTAAATGTAATACAACTTAATGTGTTTGGGTTTGTTTTCTGTTGTCTGTTCTCCCTTTTTGCCTTTCCCTTTGGCTGCCTTTTTACACATCCCGTGCCCAAACCAAGTGTGACCTTTGTATGGGGCTTCTCACCTTGAGGTCTCCGATAGACTGGATCGATGTAACGCTGCTGACAGTGTTCCCAGGGACTGCCTGGGAACAGATGGCAGCAGTTTTATGCTGAGTGGTATTTAGTAAGTTGTGGAGAAAGTTCTAGAGAGGGCACTGGGCTTACTGCCCTATATCTGGTGTCACCTTCTTCAGGACACTGCTTTGGCTCTGCTTAGGAGTACTGCTTCTCGCAGACAGTGTAGGAATGTGGCACCTCTAACTTTCAGGGCTTGCTGGCTCCTTATTTCAGCAAGGCTGTGTGATGTCTTGCTCTGGGGATATTCCTTGCCCACTTCTGCAGTTCGTTTGGGGTTGCCTTGCTGAGTTCCCAGGCACCCCAGGGACTTCTGTCAAACTGAACCTTCTTCTTACTTCCCATGCCATGTCCTTGCTTGCTTGCCCTTTTGCTTACACTGCACTGACAAGCTGCAGTTTCTCTGTAGGAAAACCAGAGCCTTGTGTGCTCTAGCTGCTCCCTCTCCCTGGGCAGTGGCAGTAGGGGTCATGGAGGACACCAGGACTCTTCCACATCTGGGGACAGGACAAGTGGCCGAAATGGCATTTTGCCTCTATTGGAACTGCAGGATCAGGACAGGTCTGCAGAGGGAGCTCCCAATTTAGAGTCAGGAGGGGAAATGCTTGCTGGTCTTTCTAACACAAGTATGATCCATGCAGCTACTGCTTCTGTCGCTGGCAACCCCATGTCTTTTTATTACAGAGTATTACTGTCATATGAGGCAGTATGTCAAACAAATAACATTGCCCCCCTTCCAGTAAAAAAGCACCTGTGTCAGAGGGAGGGGACCTGACCAAGCCCAGAGCAGCACGAGAACACTCAAACTGGAAGGCTTTCCAACATAGGCAGATTTTCAGCAGATTTCTGAAGGAAACCATTCTAGTTTTGGTTAGAGAGACACTATTTCTGAGGCTCTGGTATGGTTTGAAAGGAGGCTTTATACAGAGAGCAGACAAGGGACCCACCAGAAATGAATGGGTACCAAAGGAGACATGTCAGAGCAGGTGGAGCTAGTGTTACCTATGCCTCTGGACAAAATTCTGCTTTATGAACCAGTCTGTGCTTGTTTGCTGGGTGCTGTATCCTGTGTGTGTGCACATGTGGAATGGCTGCAAGGAAAATATGTTTGTTTGCTCTATTGGTGCAGAATAACACCTGCTTTCCAGAGCGCTCTCAGAACACATCCCCTTGGAGAAACACTAGGATCCCATAGGATCCTTGGCACTGTCACTGCTCAGGTCTGCAGGTCCCTGTTTGCTCAGTGCCCCTACCCTGTACTTTTACTGCTGGCAGCTTTCAGGGGTGGTGGGAGAAGGGGCCCTGATTTTTCTCACTATCTGAATTTGTTTCAGGGCACCTGGAGGCTGCAGGTACCAAGAGAGAAATGAGATCTCATGACCTTCACAGATAACCTGTAATTTGCCAAGCCCTTCCCAAGCAGCAGGTCAGTAACATGCTGGGCTGGCATAGCAGAGTGGCTCAGGTAGCCAGTACTTTGTGGGTATTACTCATGTGCTCTTCAGATGTAGGCCAGAGCCTAAATGCACCTTTGTGGCCAATAGCCTGTCACTGATGCCTAATCAGGTACTGGTATATTTAGACCTCAGCAAAGCTACCTGCTGTCCTATAGATTTAACCTCCTCATCAGGTACTATGGAATACTTTTGTTTCATGACATGGAAATGCATATTTAAGAAGTTTTTATCTGGTCATGCCTGGCAGTTCCCATGATGATGCAGAGTGGACAGTCTGGCTACACGTGGGGGGTTGTGTGACCAGTGTACATCTTGAATGATGACAGTATTTATTTACTGGTTCTGGACAGGCTGGTGAGTTGACAGCCAGCTGGTACAATACTACTACATCTGTAGAAAAACCAGTTTATTGCAGTGTCTGAGAGATGGGGTATTATTTCAAGGCTAACGAGCCATTAGGGACCACAGAGCTGTTTATGTTAGGGGATTGGGATTCACCTTTTGAGCAGCTGGAGCTGTATTGTGCTTTCTTTTACAACTAAGAAATACTCACAGAAACCAGCCTGCACATCCAATTCCCACAATCATCACATGTATTTGGATCCCTTCGCCTTGTTAATGTCTCAAAGTAAAGGAGTTGTGTGTGGCTGGACAAGGGATTTGAAGGAAATAGCAGCTAAAAACTGAAGTTGGTGGAGGGGTGGATAGGAATTAAGTATAGACCTAAGTAGTCTGTCTAACAGCTAATTAGATGTCTAACCAGGAGTTGTACCTGCTACCTTGTTTAGCTTGCAGAAGATCAGGAGAAGCTTTCCAAACACAGTTTCATTCCAGCAAAACTCCTGGGGTGATTAGCAGCTCTGTCCACTCTGCATCCAGATATGTGTCCATTGCATGGAGAGCACTGTGAGGCCAAGCAGTGGTTTAACATTCAGAGCTGTTCTGCCTCCTGCTGCAGCTGTGCTCCAGAGAAGCTACTGGAGGTGCCAGAAATCCCAGGCAGTTGGTGCAGGTGAGGTTAGCAGTGGTCTGTGGGCAGGCAGGGAGGAGGAGCTGCACGGTTCCTTTGCCATGTGCAGACACTCCTCCCAGTGGGGAGAGCAGGGTTTGTAACCCCTCTGTAGCTTACAGCCACTGCCCATGCACAGCCACTTCATGGCAATCAGCACCTGACTGCATTTAGGCTCCTGAATCCATGGCAGTTTGTCTCCTGGAGCCCTGTGTGGATCTGGGCTAAGCTGAGGGTCGGGTCCAGCTGAGCTAATTTTGGTCTGCAGACAGTGCTTGCTCAGCGTGGTCAGGAAGCCCTGCACGGTGCAGTTCTGCTCGTTTAGCAGGGCGCTGTTCTGGCCACACAGCTCTGAGCTGCTGGTGCCCACAGCCTCATCTCAGAGGCAGAGGTTAAGCTGGACACTGCAGGGCAGGTGTCTGGAGAACTGAAAGCACCAGGAAGGCCTGCAGGAATGAATGCTGGGTTGTGCCGGTTCACTCTCTCTCCATACCCACAAATTCTAGCCTCTCCCTATGCAATGACAGTCTGCTCTCTCCTGCCTTGCTGTCCTTGCTATGTCCATGATCCAGGTACTGTGGTTCTAGTACTTCTCCTGGCTCTGTAAAGCAAGGTTTGCATAGGGTTAGGAGGATCTATGTCTTACCTGGGAACTTGCAAGTCAGAGTCTGAGCTCAGCTGCTGCTTTTAGGTATAGCTCAAATGTGGATGTGCAGAAATGCTGCCTTCCAAGGCAGAGTGGTTGGAGGAACAGAAAAAGCAACCAATTTTCCCTCACAGGCAGTGCCCCTGTAGCAATGTCCTGGCTGGCTGCAAACGTGTCCCCTGTGCTGTGCCTTGGAGATGCAGCACTGAGCAGCCACCCAGCACAGCTGAGGGACAGATGTACACACCAAGAAAAGGGAAGTGAAAACTCCAGTTCTTCCCTCTCTGACGCAGGTTGCCAGACACAGCTTTGCTCCATCCCACCTTTGGGGATTTAGAGTAGGAAAGATCTTTGAATTCATCTCACAGTAGCTGACAGGGAGCTTTGGTCACGAATCCCCAGTGCAGATCAGCCTCTCAGTCTGCTGTGCGTGGAAACGTGCATCGTAATTTTATTCTGTTCAGTTCTTTGAAGTCCCCTCCTCACACCTAACTACCTATGAGGACTAGTCAAGGCAGGAATGGGGCAGTCAGTGCTAGGTATCCTAATGCACAGTGTGTTTCTGATCAGAGATTTATTTATTGCCCTTGGAGCCCTGTAGCGGGTAGGACAGACAGACGGAAAAAGGTGAAAACTCACAGGGTCTGACAAGAGATCGTAAATGGGACAGCAGGCCACCAAAGCCTGGGGGACTGAATCTGTGAGGGAGCAGAAGAGATGCCCAGCTGGGACTTTCTGACATGAAGGGGGCGGGAAAGGCAGGGAGCATGGGCTTGCAAGTCACTTCAGCTGCAGCATGAAGAGGAGAGCGGGGGCTGCAGGAACATGTCACGCTCACTCTCTGAGCTGTTTGAGTTGAGGAAGTTGTCCGTGGCTGAGTTTCCTTTCCCTCTCTGTGCTATTGAAACAGGAAGCTGGTGAGCTGAAGCTGGCTGATCGTTACACACAGACACACAGGCAGCTCTGGCAGCTCCTGGACTGGAATTCAGGTTTCCTCCAGCTCCAGCGATGGATCAGTGCTGGTACCACGGCAACATCACTCGCTCCAGGGCTGAAGACCTGCTCTCCAAAGTAGGCAAGGATGGCAGCTTCCTCGTGCGGGCCAGCGAGTCCATTGCCTCGGCGTACGCGCTCTGCGTGCTGTAAGTACGGCGTCCGCCCGCGCCCCCGCACCCGCTGACCCTGCTCGGGCAGGGGCACCCCTGCGCCCCCCACATGGGCAAACAGCCGCTGGACCCACGGGGAACATGCAGCCCACACCAGAGCACCTGACTGGGCCATGGGGCAAGGAAGGGTTGGGATCAGAGCCAGGCTGGACGAACCCATATCACTTACTGCTGTACCGCTCACGCTGCCCTTGCGCCCGATTCAAAAGGAGAGAATAATCAAAGGCACTGCAGCTGTGCTCTGAGAGAAAATAGCACCTTGAACTTTTGGCCCCTCTTAACAACTTGGGTCAGGTATTTACCTTGAACAACTCCAGTACTGAGCTTGGTACCCTCCCAGGCACTTTTCTTGCCTTCAGTGTGTGTTTGACCCACCTGCTTGTACTGTGTCCCATTCAACAAAAGCTGAAATAGTTCCTGAAGCTGTGCATGGTGCACCTGGCACAGCAGTGATTCTACCTGCATCATTAATGTGGCTCATGGGGTAAATGTTTCATGTGGGAAACAGGGAGAGAAATGCTGGTAGCCCTGACTCCCCCATTCTGGGAGACCAGAGAGCAAGGCCTCCTGCCTTGGGTTTATGAGGGGCAGGTGTTATTCCTGGAGGCAGGAGAGCAGGGGCCAGAGGAGAGTAAAGTCAGTAGGTAAAATCTGAGGTGTTTGACTTTGCATTAGAGAGATAAGACAGTTGCTCCCTGCTTAGGAGAGATGAAGAGAACCCCCTTGGGACCCTGTTCTGCCCGTCAGATCCTCTTTGCTGCCACCGCACAGCAGATCAATAAAACTCATTGCATCCTTACCCCACATTAAATTACACAGGTTTCTCCTTTTCCTTCTCAAAGTATATTTCTTGTAGTGGTGAACGTGGTGCTGCTGTTTATAACTCTGTTCTAACTGCTTGCCTCTGAGGTCAAACTTCTGCTGACAGCACCGTCTGCAGCAGAGGATTCATGTGCAGAGGAGCCTGGGGCTGGATAACTGCCCTGTGAGCATAGGTGTTGGACTGCCACAGTGGTGGCTGGGTCATGGGGGTGTTTTCAAGATCCAGAAAGCCTTTGTACCTGCCTGTTCAGGTGCTTGTAACAACACAGGGAAGAGTTTTGTCTTTCTGGAGGGAGCAGAGAAAGAAGGCCAGCTGCAGACGAATAGGCAGGCCAAGCAGGAGGCAGGAGAGACAATCATCATCACTGGCCAAGGGCCCAAGCTGCCAGTCAGGGAACACTTTACTAGAACAGACTGTTGCTTCCATTGAGCAATTTTAGTATGGCCCCATTGACATGACTTGTAACTAGTTGTACACAAAACGTTTTTACTGAGCAGTGGTGGGGATTATAGTAAGGGAAGGTGCTGCAAAAATGCTAAACATGCATTTGCATAAATTTTTCCATTGTAGATGTTTATGCAGCCGATTTTGAAAGCCTTTTGTGACTTGAGAGACATGGGATCAGGAAATAGAAACAATATAATGACCAGGATTTTCTGAACCGTGAGCCAAAGGTTATTTTCTGAAATCCATTCTGAGGTGGTGATTAAAGAACTGGGGAGCACACAGCCTCACCAGGCAAGAGCAGCTGGAGCTGAGGTGTGAAGTGATGGCAGAAATTTCACACAAACTGCTGTCAAACAACCTAACAAGCCTTCAGCTTATGCTGGTTTGTAGTTAGTTTGTGGAGAGAAAGAGTTAAACGTGGCGAATAAGTCTTTCCCTCTGAATGTCTTCTCCATAAAATGGGCAGCTTTGCTGAAGCTGAAAACTTCCTCAGGAATATATCAATTTCAGCTGTGTTAATGACTGGGAGGTGTTTGAGGTTTGGGCTATTCAGTTACTTCTGTTTAAAAAACAGAGAGGCTGGGGACAAAGAATGAGGGGACTTGAAAGCTGACAGCAAAATTGTTTCCACAAAAATAGAATTATTTTGAAAGGGAGAAAGTATCAACTGTGTATAGATAAGGAAAACAAAAACCATGAAATTTCCTCTGAAAAAGAAATGTCATATTCTACAAAGCTCTTATATTTATTGGGCAGATCAACTGAAAACCAGCAAAACACTTATTATTAGAATGTCACAGAATGAAATAGTGATTTTATTGAAGAGCTACTTCAATAAACAGAGGAAAACAGGATTTGTATAAATATAGACAAGTAAGGGATATGTATTTGCAGGGCCTTTAAGAGTGCCTCCCCTCTTCTTCTGAAACTTAGAGCAGCAGCTTCTAACTTGGGGAGTGAAAGGCTGGGGAACGCTCCTCCCCTGCACTGCTGGCCCATGGTCACACTGCCCCATAAAAGGCAAGAAGCAAAGCCCTTTTCCTCCTCCTTTCTCTGTGCCTGCACCATGTGATCTGCCAGTTTATTGACAAGAAATGGGCTCTTTAACTCACCTGGAGGGGAATGCCTGGATCCTGAAATCCGAAAGAGCCTGCTTAGTGTTCCCTGCAGCTGAACTGGTACCATTCCTCCAGGGGATCTTCTGCTGGTGGATCATCCATGGATGACTGCAGGATTAACAACTCTTTAGAGATGACCCTCAAGGGCTAGCTGCAGCTTTGGGACCCCTCTCAGCGCCTGTGAGATGCCATGTCCAGCTCCCCTGCCTCTCCCACGGTGCACTTAGCACCATGTCTGCCATGGCAGCCCTGTGTAGGATCTCCAGGCACTCCCAATATGCAGGTCATCACCTGCACATAAAAACACACAGCAGGAGAGGAAAGAGCAAATACCAGCCTTGTCCCCTTTCCTCCTCTGCTTGATTGAGAGGACAGAGAGACGAAAAAGTACTTGGAGACCTGTTTAAACTGGGGCTGATGTTTTATTTACCTTCCACATGGACAGCCTGAACAATGGTTAAGCAATTCTGAACTCAACCCAGTTTTTAGGGAGGACCTGGAATGTGGTGGTAATTGGGATCACACAACTTGACAATCAGGATGCCAAGGAGAGAAAGCCTAAGGGTAAAAATGAAGTAAGAGTCCCAGTCTTCTTCATCCACATGCAGTAAATTAGAAGACTGCTAAAAAGGATTCCTGCTTTTGATCCCAGGAAGTGCTCCTCTCTGCACCTGTCTCATCCAACTGCCCTTCCTTCCTTGTTCTTCCACTGATCTCACCTGTCCTCAGCACAAAGCACTTTACAAGGTGAACTCTGTGTGATGAGGCACTTTCTGTGGAGGCAACACGAGGGTCCTGCTGTGACCCAAGAGCCATTGAGCTGGTTCGTTTATCAGTTTCATAATCTCCACACACACAAATTGTCTCTCATGAGCTGCATGAGCAGTTCTGCTTAGCCCTGTTTGCATATCAGCAGGAGGAAATGGTGTAAGAGAGCTGCACTGACAGATAAAAACAAACCCCATACCCTTTCTTGGGGCATATCCTCATCTGGCGTTGATTGCCCTGGGATTGGTGACACTAGCAGTGCTGTGGCTGCCCACAGCAGTTGGGGATCATGTCTGGGACTGCCAGCCCTGTCCCAGATGTGTGAATGAACAGGTGCCTGTGAAATGAGCTCTGGGAGCAGTTTGAATTCTTCCGTGTCCTTTGCATTAATGCCATCAAAAGATGCACGTTCATGTGTGTGCACGACCAAATTCTCCAGACACCCTGGAAAAGCTCAGCTATGATCTATGAGTAATTTATTTGCATTTCCAATGTCTTTGTGACTCCTTGTACAAAGCTGCCTAAAATCCTGGCAACCTCTTCTCTCTCCTGCATGGAATGATTCTCAAAGGCATGTGATGAACAGACTCACGATACAACTGTAAAAGAGATTAGGATGTTTTATCAATCTGCCTGATCTCCCCAGTGGGGGGGCTGACCTCAGGCCACATTTTGTGACAATTCCACAGGTAATGCAGAGTTTCTGTTACAGCCAGGGAAGCTCTGAAAGCGGATTCTGTTCTTTCTTTTGAGAGGAAGGTGTTGAAACCAGCACTGTTTGCTGGCTCAGAGAGATATTGTATGCTTTAACAGAGTGCTTTGCAGGTGACTTAAAAGATTGTTGTTCACTTGGGAGAAAAGTAAAAATATATCTTTTTAGTCAATACTTCTTGGCTGAGATCTCCAAAGCTCAACAGCTGCTGAGGAAGGTCAAATTTGCCACCTTACAACACTGCTCAGGCTTCACTTGGGCTCTTGTGCACTGATGTGACCCTTCACTGGGAAAAAGGCTCTTCCATCCCCCCTTAAATAAGAATCTAATAGAATTTAGCTGGGACAAAGTGTTTTTTATGGCTGATCTACAGATGCACATGTACAGTGTGCACCCACACCAGGATGGCGAGATGGGTTTTCACTTAGGCTGTTTAAGACTTGTGGATGAAAATGTGCCTAGCAATCAGCTCTTGTACTGAGATTTAGCTGAAATCTATTATTTGTTTTTTCCAATACAAGTCAATGCACATACTAGCCCTTCAGTTTACTTATTCACTGCTGATTTTGGCCCCGTGTCTTTTGGCTTTCTGCTTTTCCATTCCTTCCTGAGCTGCCCTCTCTACTGACAGCTAAAGCCATTTGGTATTTTCTCTTTCTGGCCAGAATGAGAGTTGAATAACTCACTCTGAGCTGATGCTGATACCACTTTCTGCAGTGACATCTGCAGATGTGTCAGTGACCAAGAACACTTCAAGCTTGTTTTAGTTCACAGACTCCAGGGAAAGCAATAGAAATGTTTAAACCTCTTGTGCATGAAGCCATCTGTATGTCTCAGAATGTCCCAAAGCCTGTTCTCACAGGGGGGGGGTACCATGCTGAGATTCCCTTCTGGACACGTTGTAACCACATCACCTGTGATCTGTTCCAGGTTCCGGAATTGTGTCTATACCTACCGAATTCTGCCTGGTAAAGAAAACAAGCTCGTTGTCCAGGTAAGCCCTGCTGTGTACTATGTTGGCCCACAAAGATGGCCCTGACAGCTGCTGGGTTTTAAAGCAATTCTAACACCAAGAGAAAAAGGATACAAGGAGTTAAACTAATGCCCTGGCCAACACAGTGCTGGTCTCCAGTCCACTGCTGGGCAGATTTTAGTCTTCTGTCTGGTCCTGCCATGGCCATCAGCACGTGTCACTTAACACATGACAGGTTTTATACAACTGAGAAGTGCAGCCCATGGAATACCTTTTCCTCTGAAGCCAACTTCCTATCAGTACACTGTGGATCTTTTCAATCCAAAATTGCAGCACAGTTTACCTACACCCAGAGAACGTAAATTGAGTTCTGGTCTCAGGATCCAGAAGGTACTAGATTGAGGGCAGGACTTTCAGACCTTCTGTTTATTCCTATTCTGCTTTAGTATCCTAAATGAGCCACTTCCCCTTCCTGTGCCACCTCTCAGCTCTGGTTTTCTTAATATAGAGCATGAAACTTGGGGTGGGGAGAGAGGCATGGTCTCTTCCAGCCCCAAGAATTGGGCATGGGTTTATTAGGCAGCAGTGGGGCTGCAGCTGACTCCATCCTCTTGGCACAGCCAGTGCTGCATGGGCATTCCCTGCAAAATTAAAAGGAAATGCCCAGGCTACCAGTCTGCCCTGCTATTCAGAGTCAGTCTACAATCATTCCCTCCCATTTCAGATGACAACCAGCTTCCCACACTAGAAATCAGATTTCTACTGACTCCACGTGTGGCTCACATGCCTCACATGCACCATGTCACTCGTGTATTTCCTGATGTGCTTTGGGGTCACCAGTTTCTCTTTGAGATCTGCAGTAAGAGGCAGCATATCTGAAACTGGAGGCATCAGGTTAGTGAGAACAGCAGAGTGCTGGCAGCTTTCTTTCAGCTGTAGGTTGGTGATAGGAATTGTGGATTGTGTGTCCTGGGTGCACACATCCAGCTTGGCTTCTGCAAGAGCCACTTTTTGGGAGCTCGAGCTGTTCTTAGGAGCCCCACTCAGATGCAACTCTGCACAAACACAGCTGTATTGCCACCCAGGCCAATTCCAGGCTCTCAGCCCTGTGCTCCAGAGGACTCTGCCCAGGGCCAGCCACCATATCCCACTTGGCCTCGACAGCTGGATTCCCCAGAGTCATTGAGATTCCTCTGCCTCACTTGCACTTCTGTTTTTAAGGAGGAACTGGCAGTGGGACACTGTGCCAGACTTGACCTGGGTCTGTATGTGTTACTATGGCAGGTCACCAAAACTCATCCACCTTCCCAGAGCACTGGGCAACACCATGCAGAGGAGCCTGTGCAGGCTGGGAGCAGGGCTGGCACGCAGCTGGAACCAAGAAGCTGCCATTCTGATCTGGCTCCACAGGGTGCAGCAGCCTGTTTGTAGGAATACTCAGTTTTCCCCCATCATCTGATCTAGCCCAGCCTTACCATCATAAATAATGTGTCTTGGTGTGTTGTGGTGGTGTGGTGCTGTGATGGTGGCATGTGTTCAGAAGATGATCCATTGTTTATCATTGCTCCAGTACCCAGAGCAGCTGCAGGGGTCAGGGTCTCATTGTGCCAGAGAGCTCACAAATGAAGCTCCCCTGGGCAGGGAGAGTGTTGGGGGAGACCTGAGGGTCAGCAATGGGCACAACTACTTATGTCCACACCAGCTCTGTGGCAGGGCTGGGGTGGGAACCTGGCACTGCTAATGATGTTCTTGCTCTTTGCCCTGGCCCTGAGGTGAGGAAGGGACATTGTGGAACCCTAACTCTGAATGGCTTTGGAGTATGAGTCTGACAGCTGCTTTGTCTTTTGGAAAACAAGCACAGAAATGATCCTATGTTGTTTATCCCCGTGGGAGAGGAAGAAAGGTAGGTCAGAGAGTACCTGCAAAGGCAGCCAGATAGCCCCACACTTTGTCCCTTTGTGTCCTGGGCAAGCCCTGTCCCCTCCTGGTCCCTCAGTGCCCCCCTGGCATGTCGTGTGAGCAGTGCTGTCTGCAGCCTGGCCTGCAGCCTCTGCTGGCAGGACACTGGTGCCAGAGCAGTGGGGGTTTGGAAGCTGATGGAGAGCCCTGTGGCCGTGTGTGCAGCCCTGCAGGGAGTGCTGAGGCACAGGCTGGCCCCAGCCCTGCCCCCAGGGAGCTCTGTACAGCCCACAAGGGTGCCAGCTACACTCCCCAGCTCGTGCTGGGTCTGAGAGTGTTTCTGCCGTGACAAAAGGGCCTGTTTTCATGTATGGCTGTTCCACTTGTCTGCAGGTCAGAGCCCTGCAGCCACAGGAAATCCATATTTCTCTCTGCTGTAGCAATGGGCAGTTCTCATGCTGGATCAAGGTTTATGAACATGTAATTTTTAAGATTCTCTTGGGATCTGTGTTGTGATTGTGAGGGATTTCTCTTGTTCCTATGTCATGGGATGCAGAGGGACTGTGGTGGAATACCTTTGTAATCTGGGTTGCCAGGAACTGTAGGTTGAATATCAGGAGTAGGCTAAATAAAGTGTGTTGTTAACTCATGTTTTGAAGACAAAACACCTCCTGCTTTGTGCTGCCTTATTCCAGTTCTGTGGGAGAGGCAGAAGAAGGGGGGTGGCTTCTTCTGGCAAGAGAGGGACACAGTGAAAGTGGTAATTGAGGCTCAGAGGAAAAACAGTCTCATGTGGTTGGCTGCTGTTCTTGGTACAGTGTTCCAGCTGGGCCAGGCTTTTTTTGGTTGCTTGTCTGTTGATTTTTGGATAAAACAAAAACTACTTCATGTGTGTTACAAGATCAGACTTTTGAAAAGATTACTTCTGTGCAAGGATATAAAAGCTGTTGAATAGGATGGAGTGCTGACATTTTAAAAAATCCCATTAAAAAAGGAAGGAGTCTACTAATCCAATGGAATTAGAGCAGGTGTTAAATTAATACAGCAATCGGTAAGTGCTTTTCATTTCTGAGTTTATAAAAATTATATAGGAAAAATTCAATACTCAATCCTGAGATCAGCCTGCATTAGTTATGAGCCCTGATTGTGCAATGTGACCTTTTTTTTTTTTTGCCTGCACAGTGCTCCTTCCTGAAAAAAGCTGCCTTCCTGCCCAGAGCTGGGATGTTGTCTGTCAGGAGCTTGTCATGATTGACAGCAGCTTCAGAAGAGGTCCCATGTCACAGCTACATACACGGCACATGTGACAGGACAGGCTCTCCCTCTACCACTTGTGGAGATTTTTCACCTTTAAAGCTGCAAGCTGCTTCACTTTTTCATTGAGTCTTGGAGAGGCCATTTCATTTTTCTCTTTTCTAGTTCCATCCCCAGTGGAATGATACTCAGTGTCATTTTTTGCATGGTTACATTATCTGGTAGCAGAAAGGGAGGTGTGCATTTTTGCATTCTGAGATGCACTTTTTCACATTCAGGCTGAAGAAAATGATATTTGCATATGTCCTTCCAGCATTTTGTGGCATGGTCTGATGTGCCATTGGGATTCTGCACCTGCAGCAGCTCTACAGCAGCTAGCATGGTCAGGAATCCCTCTGGCCTGCCATATCTGGAATGCAGCTGGTGTCCTCCCAAAGCACACTGGGCTGTAGAGGTCACCATCACAGACTGTTTTCTTTACATACAAAGGAAATCTGTCCCCCTTCTTTTCTGGAACTGAGTAATTTTCTCCTTCCATTACTTGAGACTTCAAAATATGGGCAAAGAAAGCCATGGCTTGGATGAATCAAACTTGCCTCCTGCTGATGAAAACATATTTAAGGAAGGAGGGTAGGAGTAATGAAAACCCCTTGAAACACAGGATCTGAAAGAGCCAGTAGAGATCTTTAGGCTGAGAACAATTAGTCACAGATCTCCCTGCTGCCTGCAGACTCTCACTGTAGTGAAGCACTGAGAGCTGAGAATAGGAAGAGAGCAAATAACAGTTCCACAGAGATCGAGGAGCAGGGCACGAGGCTGGAAAGAACTGCCCCTGAGGTGGTTGAGCTGCTGCCTGGGGGTAAGTCACAGCTGGACTACTTCACTTTCTTCTCTGGGAAAACAAATATGATTTTCCCTTGCTCCAAAGGGGAGGCATAATTAATGTGTAGTTATGGAATGTTTGGGGATTAGCTGAGTGTAATCATGTTTGTGCAAAGAGGGGCGAAGCAGCAAAGGAGTCCTTGGGCATCGCAAGATCAAGCTAAACATGAGAGACAAACTAAAGACACTAACATTGTCTTTGTTATCTAAGCACCTATAGTCAGTTCTTGCCATCCAGATTCACAGAAGATATTACTTTCCTGTGCTGTCACTTAAAGCACCTCGTTTATCCAGCTGGCTGAGGTTTCAATATGACCCTCTTCACTGCCCAATCTGCATTCCTTATGATCTTAGCATCCCCCCAACAAATGGGGAACTTGGCCCAGTCTGAGGATTGGGTTACCAAAAATAATTTTAAATAGCTATCCCTGGTTGACCTTACCAGGATCAGAGGATGTGTATCAGTATGCATCCCCCCACTTTAGATGTGCAGTCAAAGCTGTCACGTAGCCAAAGGTGAGTTGTATCTCTCTAGTCAGCAGGAAAGAAATGGGTTTCTGATCTGGATGGGCTGAACTGTCCTTAGTGGGTCCTGTCTCTGTTGTCTAAAGAGCCCAGAGAACCCCCTTAAACTGCCAAACTTGGCAGGCTGCAGTCAGATAAGGAGATTCCCAGTACAACTGTCTCTTGTTCAGTGTGAGAAGGCACTGAGGTCAAGAGCTGCTGTTGAAAAACTGTGATACTGCTTTACCCAATGCTTTACCCTGGCTTGCCTCGATATACTGCTATTTTAAAAGGTCACTGTCAAGAGTATAACCTGCCTTGGGAGTGAGAGTGCTTGAAAGAGGTGGTGAGAAGGAGGAAGACACTGGTGTTGGCTGGTCAGTGACTATGGATTGGTACAGGGGGGTGTGGTACCATTGTTAAAACCTGGTGGAGTTTGATCTCTTATTTCTGGTACATCTCAAACAGGAGTTCCCAGCTCGTGTTATCTGCTGGCTGCAGTCAGTCAGTCAGTTCTCAGGGGCAGCTAGATTGCATCTTATTTTCTGCTCTTGGCCAGAACTCATTTTCTGGTCTGTCAGATAATGGTTCATAGGTTGTTTGCAGGATCAAGCACTGGCCTTGTGCCACTGCACGTGGAGGCTGGGGGAGATATCCTGATGGAGAGATGGCACCATGGCACAAACAGGGCTGGCTCCAGAGATGCCCTTAGAAAAGCTGCTGAGAGAGAGCCAACCTTGTATTTGTGGGAGCAGCTTTGGCTTTTAATAAAGGTGGAGTCTCCTTAAGAAACTGGGGCACCTGTAGAGCAGCTGTCCGTGCCAAAACTGCACTGGGGTGGCCTCACCTTGAGTACTGGGGGAGTTTTAGTCACCACAATATAAAAAAGACATTAAGCCATTACAGAGCATCTGAAGGAGGCCAGGAGGGTGGTGAAGGGCCTTGAGGGGAAACCATATGAGGAGTGGCTGAGGGCCCTTGGTCTGTTCAGCCTGGAGGAGACTGAGGTCAGATCTCATTGGGGTCTGCAACATCTCCCGAGGGGCACCGGAGGGGCAGGCACCGATCTCTTCATTCTGGTGACCCGTGATAGGAGTTGAGGGAATGGCTGGAGCTGTGCCAGGGCAGGGTCAGGTTGGATCTCAGGAAAAGGTTCTTCCCCCAGAGGGTGGTTGGGCACTGAACAGGCTCCCCAGGGCAGTGAGCACAGCCCCAAGGCTGCCAGAGCTCAAGGAGTGTTTGGACAATGCTCTCAGGGACAGGGTGGGATTGTTGGGGTGTCTGTGCAGTGCCAGGAATTGGACTGGGTGATCCTGATGGTCCCTTCCAACTCAGCATCTTCTGTAACTCTGTGATTCTATAACTGTGTGCTGTGTCTCCTGTGCTGTGGCAGAGTCTCCCTCAGCCTGAGGAAGGCACAGCTTGCCCTGCTTTCCCGTGGATGTGACCTGGTGCTTCAGCTCACTCAGGTAACATTCCCGTTCTGCCCCCCAGAACTTGCATCACACGTGTTTTTCTACAAGCTCAGGGCACGGGCGTTGCCTGACCACTGCTGCTTCCTTCTAGCAAGGTGCTCTTCCTTGCCCTTCTTGCCAACCTGTTTGGTTTGTTTGTTCCCATATTACCCTCAGTCTGCTCTCCCATTCATGCCACCAGCTGAGCTCTTGCCTCAAGCCATGTACCTGCCTTGAGATAGGGTGGGCTGCCAAGGATGGAGGCTCCAACCACCCACAGTGCCTTGAGAGCTGTTTGCATCTTCTGGCTGCCCCACAGGAGAGGGCAGAGATGGAGCTTGGCTTGAGCAGGAGAAAGAGCCACTTTGTATTTTTAAGCAAAGTGGAAAATTTAAAAAAAACCTTTCAGGTGAAATGTTTCATTTTGATTTTGGGCTTTTCAGAAGTGATCATGGTGTTGCCAGGATGTTGAAGAAAAATGTTGTTTCAGATGGAAAAACTGGATCACTCTTTTGAAAAAGTCCAGATAAGCAATTTTGAACTTGTCACCTTCTTTTAAAATTAATAAGGGAAAAGGAAATTGAACAAAGACTATGCCTTGCATAGCACATGCTCCAATCCCCTTCATTTTTTTAATAAACTTTTTTTTTTTGCTTTGAGCAAAACTGTTTGATCGATTCCAGAGTTTTGTGAGCATTACTTTGTTGTGAGAAGGAATTGCTAAAAGCTACCTTCTTCTCATACTGCACAAGAGACTGTACTACAGTAAGGAAAACATAAGAGTTTTAAAGGTTATTGCCTGTCTTTTTCTTTCCACTTCAATGTCCCAGGTTTGACAGAAAGCAGCAGTGCATGCATCTTCCTGCACCCCCTCTGTGGGTGAATGTAGGAAACATTGATTTTTGCAGTTGTAGTACCAGATCATCATTTCTGGGAGAAAGAACACTCCTTGCATTTGTGCTGAAATCCCCCAGTTAAACAAATTGCTTACATTATACTTACTACCTGTTGCAAAGGGAGGGCCTGGCCCTAGTTACCTGTGAGCTTTGCTGACTTCAGTGAAAATTATAGATGCCCTGGCAGCACTGTTTTACATTGAGTGATCATAGAGCTTTTTTTTTTTTTTTAATTTTTCTGGTAATTTTTTTCTGGTCTGATACAGGGCTGTGACAGGAAACAAGTGTGCTATGAGAATGTTTAGAAGGCAAGCCAGCAGCTGTGACTCACGGTGCCAGCTGACACAGGGGTGGGGCACAGTGTACTCTGAGGCTCCCAGGAGGTGGAGAATCCCTAAACACTGTGTGTAGGGACTTCTGCTGAAACCCTTCCTCCCCAGCATGCTTCTAGAAACACATTTTTGGGGAACACCTTGATTTGTACTCCCTCTGGATGTGGGTTGGCTAAATATGCCAGGATGAGCAAGATCCTCTGTCCTGGGACGGGCAAGATGTGAGATGAGAGGGCTCTGCTCACGTCAGCCACCACAGGACTGTCCCTGCTCCGAGCAGGATTTGTCCTGGCCTCTGTTTATGAGTCCTGCAGGGTGGAGCTGGGCCTGGAGGCTCCATCCGGAGTGGGAACCTGCTCTGGAGCAGGGCTGCCTATCCTGCCAGCAGCATCTGATAAGAGCTGGGAGTTTAGGTCAGTTCCTGCATTCCTGGTGTCACTGCTGCTGTCACCAACATCAGAGGCCTGGCTGTGGCACAGGCAGCACTGTCAGCCCTGCAGAGAGGTGCAGTTTTTGTTGTCTCCTCATTGCCACACTGCAATCCCAATGTGCTGTGCTGCTCTGACTCGTGTGGCCAAGAGAAGGTTTCCTGTAGTAAGGACTTTGTGATTTGCCGTGGATTTTGCTGATCTTCCTGTATCTGATCAAAACCTTTCAGCTGGGGAATTGCTCTTGAGCTGGTTTCAGTGGGTGATAAAGCAGAGCTCACTGTTTCAGGTGAGGCTCAGCCATTCACCACTGCAGCCACTTCTGTCCCTGCTGGGTGAGGGGTCTGTACCTCTCAGACTGATGGCAAACCCTCCTGGTCTCCAGTGGGGACGGGGCAGGCACAGGCCTGCCCCAAATGCCCGGTGCAGGTTGCCCAGGGGCTGTGAGACATCCCTGTCAGGGCAGGGTAATGATGAGAATGGCACTGATTCCACTGGAGTTAGTTCCTACCACAGAAAACTCCATGTGCTGGTGGGACTCCACTGGCACGGAAGGGCTGAGGGATAATCAAGGGGATTACTTTTCTTGGAGAGAAACAAGGGACAACTGGACATCCAGACAATACTTATGGGCAATGCATTGAAACATGGGTAGGGCAGCACATTTCTTGTATGTCCAAATGCATAATTTAATTATACTAAGCTTCATTTTATTACAAAACCCAGTAGATATTAAAATTTTAATGTTTTTCAATATAATTTAATGTTGATTTAAATAAGTTTGTAAAGCTCTTTACATGTAAGACTGAAGTTACACATGTATCTCATGTTTCTGCAAACTATCCAAATCTGTTTATACAGGAAAAATGTTTTTTTTCTGCTGTTGCATCTGAGGTAGGAATAAACAGAAGGCATTTCACAGGTTTTGGAAAGCTGAAAGAAGCAGCATTTAATAAGAGAACTAGGTATTTCCTGAAACATGCACATTCCTGCTACTGAATCTCTCAGTATACAAAATTCTTCATACAAACAAAGCATATCCAGCTTTTGTCTAGTTTGAACCCTTCCAGAATGTTTCCAGTTTCCTGAAATATAAAAAAAAAATGTTCAGAGAAGATGGCTTAAATCAGGCTAAAGTGGTTATTATTTTGTTTTTCAAGCTCCAAGAAATGAAATCAGGTATTTGGAAGTTAATGCCATGAACTGAAATCCCTTTTCCTTTTATCTAGATGTCCTTTCAGATAAAATCTCACTCTAAGCAGTGAAATGCCAGTGCACGTCATCAATTCTCTTGCTGCTTGCCCTCCAATAAATGTGTTATCTCACAAAGCCTTCATCACACTCAAACAATTGCAAATTGCCAATAGCCAACCCTCTGGGGTTGCAAAATCCTTCCAGATTCAGGAGATAAGGATTAGGGCTGTTACACAGTGACCAGCTGACCAATTACTGGTTTAGAAGAGTTCTTGTCTCACCTATTATCCTTTGGAAAGGCTTTGGCCACCCACGACCACGTCCCCAGCAGCTCTTTCCCGTTACAGGAGCTCCAACAACCAGGTTTGTTGGAGAGGCCAAATGTCCAACCCTGACTGAGAGGAGCCCCTGGGACACACCCACCTCAGGGTCTCCAGGACTACCAAAATGAAATTTTTCCTGAGATTCTAAACCTCTTATGGCAGATGAGAAAATATAATTGAAAACATAGGCAACCAACATTCTCAACAAGAAAATATTCTTATTTTGCAGTAATTTGAGGGATATATCAGTTTTAATATCATCAATCACATAGTGTTCAAACCATTTGATTGTCTTAGCCTTTTTATATTTTATCAAAGACTTCTGATGAGTCTTCATAACTCAATTTAAGGTATTCAGGGACACAACAGATTATTTCTCTTTCCTCTGTGTGGTAATGAAGCACTGTTTTATTGCTTCTGTGCTTTGAGGCATGATGGGTCACGGAGGAAAGTGCTCATTTCCAGGCAAGTCTTGAGTTGTTTTCTCAAAGAAAGAGAAGTTAATATATTGTTGGTGCTGTATGAGGCTTCTTGTCCTGATCATTTAAGATAGCAGTGAGTCTTGGAAAACACTGACATGAGATTTATTTACAATGAGACTTATGGCAAATATTGCCATCAATACAAAGTTGTTTCCACGCTTGTTCCCAACAGGGTGATGCCCTTTCTTGTTCAGAGATCTATCTTGGTTTGCTGATGAGATGGATCATTGCAGGCTGCATTCCCTCTCCAAGCAGAAGTGGAACTTATCCAGCACAGCACAAGTAATACTTGGGGTCCAGTTAGATTTTGTTCATGTGATCTGCATTGCAGCCTCAGGAAATGAGACCTATACACCCTACACGTGCAGTAACTTATTGCTGACATAAATATAAAATATAAAGATGCAATGACCTTTAAATAACAACATTTTCCATTGAAAGTATTGTCCTGGTTGCACTTTTAGGTAAACGAGGTCTGCTCCACCATTACTCTTCAAATTTACGTGTTGGTGGTTAAAGTTATCATGGCTTTTGAAAGAAATGTAGAATCCTTTGTTTTTTCAGGTTGCTGCATAAATGCAAAGCATGCAGGGCTTGATTTCAAATGACAAATGGTTTAGGGAAGCGAAACAGACTTCAGCAAAGACAGCTCAGACTCAGTTGTTTCAGTGCCTCTGAGAGAACCAAGTCACAGTGCAGCTTTTGGTTGTGCCAACCTGGGAAGCCTGCATTAAAACTTCCAGGAAACTGTATTAAACCTTATTCTCCAAAACTTGACAGGGACCTGTGCTGCCTAAAAGTCTTAGGATAAAGTGTTCTCTGTGATGGAACAGGGCAGGAGCCACGTGCAGCAGGCATTGGTTGCTCAGAGGCTCCAGGTACCTGTTGTCCCTGTACACCACATCCCAGGAGGTGCAGAATCAGAAACCTTGTGTTAAGCCCAGTTTTAGGGGGCAAAGTGTAACAAAATGTGTAACATCCGCTATTTTTATTCCAGGTTCAGGGGAGAACATAAAAGGAGAGGGTTTGAAGGGTGTTTTTTGTCTGGTTTTAGTTTTGTGGTTAGTTTTGTTAAATGATGGTGCTTCTTCAGGCTGGGTTCTGTATCTGTTCAGTCAGCAGGGATGGCTCAGGGCTTCCTTTAACTGAGTAAGGGTTTGCAGTAACTGAATGAAATAAGGGACAGCCCCTTCAAAGAAAGTACAAGTGGTCACCCCAAGTGTCACAAAAATAGAAAACAATTGCTGTAGCAAAAGACTGAGAAATTTTGCAGGCTGAAGACAGGAAATTGTAACACTAAGGTGCTCACCCTTATCTGCACATTTCTTGGAAGTTTTAATTATGCAATCCCAGAAAATTATGCAGTTCTACGTGGTGAATTGTGAATGCAGTTGTTTCCCATGAACCTTCTGCCTGCATTGCTCTGCCTCAGTAGCATGTCTTCAATAAGTATGGCCTCTTTAGTCTTACCTTTTCTCTTTTCCACTTGATTGTTTTTTGTAATTTATGCATGTTTAGTGCTTGGTGACAGTTGGAACTGGGATTCATTTAGGCAAGAGGACAATAAAGAAAGCAGAGGGCTGATTGTGGATCCTCCCATGTCTGCTGCACAGGTTAGAGGAGACCCCCAGCAACACAGTGTAAGACTGATGTGAGCTGAGGGATCCTGCCCAGCTGTGCAGGCAGAGCCACTCTGGGCATGTTTTCATCTGTTTCAAGGAAAAGGGAGCTTGGGAATTTGAGAAGCAAATAACCTGCAGTATATACACCTAATACATGTGTCTGAGAAGCAAATCACCTCCCGAGAGGCAAGTAACCTGCAGGAGTGTCCCAGCCCAGTGCCTGTGAGCAGGGGGCACTGACAAGATCCCACACCTGCACTGAGTGCCTTCAGGAACCATCACTGTGTTGCATTTGCTGCCTTGGTTGCCTTGCCAGCTCTTGGGGACCTGGTTTTTTTTCAGGTTTGTCTTGGTAAGCACTGGAGCTGCATGCTTTATGAAGAAATGAAAATGGAAATTTTCATTTGACCTGAAGTGCTGAAGCTTTTCAGTGGAAAACCAAAAAGCACAAGGCTTATGATATAATTACAGAAGTTGTTAGAAGTAGTGTACTCCAAAACTTTTACTTAAATTCTGCCCACACACTACAGAAGTGTTAAAAAAACTGCATCAGATCCTCAGGGATCTGCAGTCCTTGCTCATTCATCACCAGCTCATCTGACTTGCACCCTGTAGCTAAATTTAATCCCAGTCCTTCATGTCCTGTCATGGACTGTACTGTTGTTTGCTTGTTGTTGATGTAAATCTTCTTTATTATAACACAGAGAAATACTGAAAGGGTTGGTTGCTCAGCAGGTTTCTTGTGGTGCTACCTGCTGAATGCATATGTGCTGTGTTGGCAATATCTTTTTTGATGGCTGGAGTTTGAATGGTTTATTTAATGTGAAGGACTAACTTGAGTATGGGGTGTTGATGCTTTCTACAATTGCTTGGTGTTCTTCCTGGCTTCTGTCTAACTATATTAGATGGATATTTGGCAATTAACATACTTTTTATGTGAATCATGGAGTGTAGGAGAAGAGTGGAATGAGGTCTTTATGTAGGACCTGAGTACATTATTTTTATGACCTATGTCTTTATTATGTGTGGGAAAATGCTGGTTCAAAAGACTTCCATTACCTTCTAGAACTTCTAATATGTTTTACTCTAGGATGTAGAATTTTAACAAGGAACTTGAGATAAAAATTTGGCAGGCAACCATACCCTACTGAGAAGTCTTTTCAATATTCCTTCTCTTCAAGACTCTCCCAATTTGCAAGTGCCCCAGTTCTGCCATGGGAGCTACCTGTGAACACGACCAGTGCTTGGGCTGCCAGAACAAAGCCTGGTGGGATCACAGAGAGCAAAACCCTTGCAGGGCCAGAGGAGATTAGCAGTGGCAGATATGACAGTCAGGATCTTTTTCAGATGAACTCCAGCTGGGCTCACACTCCACACACAGAACACGTTAAACATTTGAAACCCAGAATGAGCAAAGGTAGGAAAAAGTGAGATGGCCATTCCCAAAACTGGAAACCTTCAGCATTTCCGTTTTTTGGTAATGTTTAATAAGAATGGAATTGTGATGCAGTGTGAGTAATTAATACACAGAGTCTCTTAAGTCATGCTTAGAGAAATGGAGCTTGTGGGAGAGGCAGCATGTACTGGTATCCTTCTGTTGCATTGGAGGAACAGAGGGAATTCTACAAGACTGACAACATAGTAATTTTCTTTTTTTTTTTTATTTTTTAACTTAGTTTTGTTTGGATATCTGATGTTCAGCCAGGATCACAAGCTGGAAGTAATATGTACTTAGCTGTTAAATTGCAATTCCTTGTTTCCTTCCATGAATAATCTCTTTCAGAAGTTCTGAAAACCTCTTTCCTAGAACTCTCTGAATTCCATGGTTTCACCCAAAGTCTTAAACTTAAAAGGCCACTGTAGCAAAAGTGACATGGACAAGCTAACTTGAGCATCAGGACCAAACCGTATGCAGGATGAGACAAGAAAGCCTCCATCATCTCATTTTGGAGGAGACAGGGACTATTCACCTGCCATTCCCCCAACATTGTTAAATTTATATAACTTGTCACTGTGCTTACATTGTGCCATTCTCCCCAAAATCTGTATGATTCTTTTTCCAGGTGAGGAAGTACTGCCCCACCCACCCACGAGCATCCTCTGCCCACGTTCCCTGGATTCTTCCCCTTGCCTTTTCTCTCATGCTGAGTTCCCTGGCAGAGACCCTCTTGCTGAGCTTTACGCAGCAGCAGAACTCCCTTGCCAGCTCCAAGTTCCCACCTCGCATCAAAGTTCATTTCTTTACTGCCCCTCTGTGTCACAGGATCCCTCTTTTCCTCAGCCACACACTTGCTCCTCTCCCTTTGTGCTTGCTCCTCAGTAGCTCCATTTCTTCCAAGCCCCGGGTGTTGCATTCAAATGAGGGTACATTTCTGGGTGGCTTGTATTTTGGGAAGTAGCTGTTTCTCCCAGCTGTGATTCCTGTCTATGATCCCATTCTTGTGAAATGCTCCTGGAACTTCTTAGCACAAGATTCGATCTAAAAATAAGGCATGTTTTCTACCAAAACAAAACCGAAACACAACCAGGTTGCTTTAAAATGCTGGAAAAAATAATTTACCAGGAATTTTGTAGCTCTTAGGATCCCTTTTTTAGTGAAATGTAAAAAGCTTGCCTAGATGAGAACCAGAAGTAAATTTAAAAATGCCACCTAGACGTCCTAGCTAACAGTCAGTCTTGAAGATAACAGTTTTCCAAACCTGAAAACCTAGAATTTATTTTTTTTTTCAAATCTGAAAGGAGAAAAGTTCCTGCCAGCCTTTCTCACCACAGTAGAAGCGACCTGATTTTCAGCTTCCATTTAAGCTGGTGGGCATTGCAAGAATTTTATAACTTTGAAAAGCTATTGCCTGTTACTGAAATGCCTACATATGTGTTTAAATACCTGTTTTAAGGCCCTCTGGTTAGAAAAGATTGACCTTAAGCAATATAAGCAGATGACCAGTTTCCTAGTTCCTCCTTGTGCCTTGGCACAGGAAAGGAAAACACTTCCTCTTCCTTCTGAGGGCCCCAGACTTCCTGTGCCATCTATTTATACAATTGTTGTAATGAACCCCAAGTTAACCACTTCCTCTCCTGGCTTAGCATAGGCTTTACATCTTTTAAATCTCTTTTTACTTTGTGTCTTCATACTCCATCTCCTAAAGGTGTGTTCAGAGCTGCTCCTCACCAAACCCGTGTTTGGAGTGTCTTTGTCAAGGTGTTCTCTTGGCCAGGAGGCAAAGGAAGATTAGGTTGTCTCAGCCATACAAAAACCTGCTGAAAAGTCCAGGTGGTTGAATTTGGAAAGGGGATCCCAAGATTTAACCAAAGGCTAGTGATTAAAGGCTTTGGTCGTGCCTGCTCTCATGGAATGAACAGCCTGGAAGCCTATTCAGGAGGAAGACAAGAGCAAGTTGCAGCTAGTGGTGTTCAACCATTGTACAGTAAGGATAGAGAGGATTGGAGGGATTGATAACTGGAAGGACCTGCAGAACTGAGGGCAGGGTCTGGAGGACAGGAGACACCAAGACATCCTGGGGGAAAGGGGGCTCACAGCCAAAAGGGCCGGAGTCCAAAGTGGGAGATCTGAAAATCGTGGTTTGGGATGCAGCTGGAATGGCTGGGCTGGTCACGGTCAGCTTTAGCTGTCTCCTTCAAGGATACAGCAGGATGTGAATAAAGGCAGCTGGCAGATGTGCAGAGAGGTTCTCGTGGTTCCAGGATTAGGGGTGGCAGAAGGCCTTGCAGGTCTCCCCCCAGCATTCCCGTTTCCCCAGCAGAAGCAGGATTGGATGCTGGCTATGAGGATTGCCTGGGTACCCTGCACTGCAGCACTTCCAGAGACATGGACACACTCTCTGTGTAGCCCAACTTTACTGTCTCTGCCTGGCAAAGCTGCCTGAGCTCTATCTTAACCTCCTCTGCTGCAAAGCCTCCCCCACCTCTGCTGTCCCTCGGGGACTTGCAGCACATCTGGTTGCCATCTTCTTTATAAGAGAATTTAAAACTTGTAAGACTGCTGCTGTGCCATCTCCAGGCTGCCCCTTTGCCAGACCATACCAGTCCCTTTCTTCTGAGCTTTCCTTGCAAATCCCATTTTCCAACTCTTCAGCCTTCCTTGGAATTTTTCCTTGGGTTTCTGTACAGTATTTTTACATGTTCCATGAGAATTGGTGCCCCAAGCTGCACAGAACAGTCCAGCTAAAGTCTTATGGCAGGAAGTACAGTAGAGGAGTTTCTTTTTGCATCTTGTATGACACTCCTGTTAACAGATCTTAGAGGGACTCATTCTTCAGATGCAGCTTCCCCCTGTAAAATTGCTTCTCACTGTCTGATTCACTATTCCACAGATTCCTTTGTACAATCCTGCTGCTTTGTGGGCTGTTCCCTAAATTGCATCTGTTCACTAGGTGTTCCCTTTCTGTGTGTTGTGGCTGCCATCAGCACAAAGCTGAGGTACCAGCAGGGATGCTGGAGGAATCCCCGTGGAACTGGGCCTGCCCTCCACACCACTCCGGTGTCCTGGCAGACCTGGGAGCACGTTTCTGGGATGTGGGGTGTTGCTGTGGAGATGACACTTGCCATCCACATTTATAATGACCTGAAACAATTCACTCTGTAATTAAAACAAGATCTGTGCTGCGATAACCCCAAGGAAATAGTTACTTACTGGAGGCGGGCAGGGGGGCGGGAAGTGGATTTCATTGTTGGCTCTGCTGGGGTGGCTCCAGCTCCCCCTGCGCTGCCCCGTCCTGCTCTGCTTTGCTCACAGGGCCTGTTCTGCCTCTGCTTCCTGGCTCAAAGTCCAGAACAAGTTTGTGTAAAGTCTAGGCTGCGTTCTTCCTCGCTCTTGTCATCCAGAGTGGTTGTCTTCAGGACGTTCATTCAGTGTTCCCTCAATCCAGTTTCTGGAATTGTGCTCTGCAACTACCTGTGAACTGACTCAATGCCACTATTTTACTATCCACCACCACCTTTCCTTCCCACCTCTAAGTCTCTGCCACAGGTTCAAGTGTGAAGAAAGCAGGTGTCCCTGCTTTCCTTGATTGCTGGCAGAGACCAGCCTTCAGGTGGGTCATCCAGCAACCCGAGCTCTGGCGGCAACATTACTGAACCAGGTTTTCTGTGTTCAGCTGATGCTACTCAGGCATCATCCCTGCAGAGCTGGCTGGGAACACCCCACAGCCTGGGTGATGGTCCTACTGCTCTGTAGGCTGGGAGCAAAGTGTCAGGCTGTTGGATTTGGAGGGGCTCACGTGGCACAGGTGGGATCCGAGCACCTTGTGGTTGTGTGTCGAACAATGTGCCGTCTGTCACGCAGGCTTTGTTCCCATCCCTTCCCCAAGGGGAGAAGCAAGTGCAACAGGGTCTTGCTTTTACTGTCCTCTCTCCCATTTCAAACAATGTGCAGTTTTTGCTGTGCCTCTCTGCAGAGGGAGGCAGTGCAAAGCAGAGTGCCGTGCTCTCTTTGGGGGAGTGGGGAAATCTGGGGGGTGCTTGGAGCTGGGAGGAGCTCATTTCATAGTGCAGGCAAAAGGCAGAGAGGATTGCTGGGTACTGCTTTGTGCTGGAGGGGCGCAGCCCTTCCCGCACACTTCCTCTGTGAGGTCCCTGCAAATAATAATGCAGAAGAAAATGAGTGAGAATAATGCAGCAATTTTGCTTTCAGACTTGTGATGGCCAAGCTGATGTGTAGCGAGGCGGTGCCGCCGCTGTGGCCTTTGTGGTGCGGGGAAGGACCTCGAGCTCCCCCACCCCACTGAGCGGGTGCTGAGCAGGTTTGAGGTTCCCCATCCTTCCCCCTCTGCTTGGTCATGGCTGGTCAGAGCTCCTGACCCTGCTGGTTCCCCATTTTCTTATTCCAGCTCTTGCTATCTCTGTGCAGTTGCTCGGGACATAGGCTCAGTTCTTTGCTGAGTTCTGTCTCAAAATATGAAATGCAGTCCTTTATTTTGCTTGTGCCATGGAGAGTTGGTCCTTTTTATCCTGAGTGGACTTGGGGAAGGTGAGCTTTCAGAGGAGCTGGCACTGCTGGATTGGAGGCTGCCTCTCTTTGGGAAGGAGTATCTGGGTACAGATGCATGCAGATCCCAGCACCTTGACATGGCCACAAGTTCCAGTTACCCTTGAGAGAGGAGATGGTAAGCTTCATCAAGAAGGGTGGCTGGAGGTGGTGGGCCAAGCTAGCAGGGTAGAAAAGGTGCATAGCAGCAGGGCCTCTCTGCTCATGTGTGCACCCAGCCAGCCTGCACGAGAGCTGGGGCCTGTGGGGGATTTGGGCTGCACCACAGGCTTGGGTCCACTCCTGAAATGCAAGGAGTTAGAGGAAGGAGGCCTGTTGCAAAATGCTCCTTCTTCTGGTTACCACAGAGACCAGCACAGTTTCAGAGACTGAACTATCCTTGGTAGCAAAAAGTGCTAACTCAGCCTTTCCTCCCACTCCATCAGGGCTCTGTTTGGCCTTAGAAGAGCCGTGCAGGGCACTGTGGCTTCTTGCAGGTGCCCCGGGAAAGCAGGAGGTGAGGGGTGGGACAAGGCAGTGTTGGGAGGGATGCTGTGCAGCGGCGAGATGGGGTGTCGTGGGGACAGTCACCAGTCAGGGGAGATCTGGGGAAGCAGGCAGACAGGGAGGTAGTGAAGGAAAGTGAAGTAGGAGTGTGAAGACGACTTTGGAAAGAGAGGGAGCAGAGTAGGCTGCAGTAATTCAAGAGGTGAGAGAGAGCCCCGATGGCAAAGTTTTCCTCCTACAAGGATGCACGTGACAAACCCTGACCCTGCTTACCCTTGGCGTTTTTTAGGGTATGTGTGTGCTCTGATGGGGCTGATGCCTTTCTCTGGGTGCTCTTTGGGGTAGCTTAGGGCAAAGCAAACCATCACAAGCCTTGTCTCTCATGAGCTCCAGCCCATCTACAAGTGCTGTAGGTGGACAGAAGGCAGCCCAGGCAGGTTAATCTGGAGGATGAAGTGTGGGTGACCCTGCCATGGGCTGGGCATGGGTGTTGCCATCCCCCTGTCAGTGCTGCCAGCAGTGTGCTCTGGGCTGCTGGCAGGGCTGCTGGGCACACCTGCCTAAATAACACAAAAGTGGGCATTTGGGAGCACAGGAAGGTGCTGCAGGGGAGGGGAACAGAGAATTGGCTGAACTATTCCAGGTCTGTTCCAGCTGGGAACTTCAGGATCCTTTGCTATAACAGATTAGAGCAAAGTGCTGTTTCTCCCCGATGATCTTCCCTGATTCCCAGCCTTCACACTTGGCAACAAGAAGCAGAAAAATCTGGGAGGAACCAGACACTACTTGCATTAATTGGTGTAAATGAGAAGTCATTCTGATTGTGCTGAGTCTGTGCCACTCTAGCAGAGCAGGATTTGGCCTGTGCTTGTACAGTCATGTGAAGTTTTAACCAGCAATTTGTTTCAACTCCTCTGGACTCACCAAAATATAATCCATTATTTGCCCAGGCATTGCCTTCATGGTTTTTTTTCCCAGTGTATGAGAATCTTGCTAAAGGCAGGAACATTTCTGTGTGAGACAGAAAAGGAGGCTGTACAGGCAGAGCTCTCAGAAACATCATTCACATTTGTTATGAAATGTGTCTTCCTGAGCCTTTAAAGACAAAAGCAGGTGTAGTTAAAAATGAAAGGTGTTTTTGATGGCAGGCCTGAGGGCACTGCGGCTTCAAAGACTGAAAGCACTGTCCTAATTTCTGGCCTGAGATTTTATTTATTCCTTAGGAAAAATTAAAAAGAAATCTTGTTGCTGCTAGGACTCACCACAGACATTTCTCTGGGTTCCCTTTGCTGTAGTCTTTGTTTGCATTACTCCTGTTTAATCTCCTGGGTTTGCTATATTTGTCTTTTAAACAAAAAAGGCGAACACAAATGGCAAGTAAATAAGCTTGTTCAAAACTCTGTGTGTCTTAATTTTTACAGGCAATAATTGCAATCCAAAACCAAATTTAAATACCCTGCCTTTTAGTCAGAAGCAGAATGTCCAAAGTGTGGCTGTGCAAGAAATTACTTCAAACTGGAGACAAAGCTTTAAAGTCACAGTTAAAGTTCAGCTGGCTCAGTGTCAGGCCTGGCACGTTCTGTCCTCCCCAGACCCTGAGCCTCAGCCCCCTAAACCTCACCCCAGCACTCCTGTACAGGACAGTACCATGTTTCATTTGAGCCTAGTTCTGAGCCTTTGACACCTGAAGGGATCCAAATGTCTGCATGGAGCCATGTTTATCTTGCAATCTCACCGAAAATTCTTCCTGGATACCTCGAAATAGAGCACAGTGCAGGGGGTTTGTTCTCAGTAAAGGAGGGAATGCAAAGATTAATCCAGGAGAATTCCTTGGTTTTAAAGTCTTCCTTTGCTGTGAAGCCAAGCGCGCTGAGTCCAGCGAGAGAGCTCTTGCACTTGGCTTCAGTGAGTCTTTGAGGTTGGTGTTTGTGCTGACTCTGGCTTGAACTGTGAGCGTATCTGTTTCTGTTTGTGCTGCAGGAGCTGTTCCACTCAGCCTGTGCTCACATGGGCAGCAAGAGCAGGGCTGGCTCTCTCTGGACAGCACTAGTGGCTTTCTCCTCTCTCTGTGACTTTATCTTCTGTGTTTCTGGCTAGGAAATCCCAGAGCATGACTGCCTCTGTGTTTTGTTTCAGGCATCAGAGGGTGTTCCTGTGAAGTATTTTGAGAACTTGGAGGAACTGATAGAATTTTACAAGAAGGAGAACATGGGTCTGATATGGCACCTCAAATATCCAGTGCCACGGGAAGAGGAGGAGCCTGCAGATGAACTAGAGGAGGATGCTGGTAAGAGACCTGTGGGGTGACTTGGTGATGTAGACCCTTGACTCTCATCCTGAGACTAGAGATCTGCAGTGCAGGCAGGGGACCAGAGCATAAAATGGAGCAGAGCACAGAGAGGCCTGAGCTGGCAGGACGCTGAGTCGTGTGGTACTGGAGCATCAGTTCAGCTCACCTGAGGGAATACACTGAGACCCTCTGTAGAGTTATACTCTGTCTGGTGTGGGGTGGCTAATCTGTTGTTCCTCCCTGATCTCAAGCTGGTTTATGTCCAGCCATGTCCCCTGCCTCTGCAGCCCTCTCCCTGCACTGCACCCGTGGGGGCCCTGTCACAGCAGAGATGGGCCCCCAGGCCTTGGAGCTCTTCTCTCTGCAGTGCCACACACCTGCAGCTGCTGAGGGTCTGGGGTCCTCTGAAACTCAGACCCCCTCAACTGCTCTGATCTAGGGGGCATTTCTGACAGTCAGAACCAGCAGTGGCAGACAGTCTAGCTCTGTGTACAGAGGCAGATGTAAGATGAAGAGATATGATTGGCATCATCCCAACTATTTTATATGAAATGTCATGTGTGTTCCTGACACTCATTGGTCTTGGATTGTTCCTTGGATTTTGCCTGGATCATCCCTTGGATCTGTCATTGTTCTCCTGAGCCCCAGGGGAAGGTCATGCCCACAGAGCCATCCTTCCTGTTCTTTCTGACGTCTGTCTGGAAACGATGAGCACTACAATAAAATTGTCTGAAGGACACAGTCCCTGGGACAGATGGACAGGCCTGTGCACTACAGCAGATCAATGTGTCTGTGTGCATTTATGTAACCCAATGCATATCTGACAGGAGCTGGAAGAGTTTGGTATGCCATCCTCCTGAAGAAACTGAACAACATTTTGCAAAGCTGCTCAGGAAAGATGTTCCTGGTTTTTGGCCAGCTGCACTGAGCCTCCAGGGCGGGGGAGGCAACTACAGCAAAAATAATACAGAGAGAGGCAAGCAGCAGGGAATGAAGTTCTAGCCAAGACTAAGAGCCTTCAAATGGAGAGAGAAAGCACTGGGGCTGGGCTGCTCGTGTACAGAGTTGGATTTTGTTAAGGCACTTTGGTGCCACGGTGCTGGAGCCATGTAGGGCCTACAGATGTCTGGCCATCTTAGATGAGCACCCTGCAGATGCACCACCCAACTGTGCCATGGCTCAGTGCTTTGGTGGCTCTGTGAATCACAGCACTGCCCACTAGTAGTGGATGAGTCCTGGGGATCTTTTTGTAATGCAAATTCCACCATTAGGAAACAATCAACCAAAACCTCACAACTCAAATGGCTACACATGACAGGTGTGCCAAAGTGTTGGAGCAACTGGTATGAAAAGAGAGGTGACCATGTCTGGGATCAATGGAGATGAACCCACTCTTCTCCCAGGAGAGGGAGGTGTGTTGAGCAGCAGGATGACAGAGCAGGAAAACCCTTTGTTCTTCCAGCCCAGGACACAAGGCAGGATATTCAGCCCCTCTACTGGATCATGGGGTCTATTTTCTCCATCTGTATTTCCTTACTTTAGCTGCTCACTTCTTTCCAGTTTCTGGTGCTCTTTCTGTTACACCCCTCCATCCCTTCTGCCCCAGTAGCAGATCCCCATGATAATGGGAATGATATGGGTGAAGAACATCTGTGTTTTGTAAAATGCTTAGAGTCTATACTCAACTCCATTGCTGTGCAGATGGGATGGCCAGACTGGCTGGGACAGGGTTGCACTGCCAGGCACAGGCAGGTGCTGTCTGCACAAGAGGGCAGTCCCTGTTCCCTGGCATCCCTGGGAACAGGACCAGGGCAGTGCTGAGCCCTGGGCTGTCCAGCTCTGACAGAGCCCTCAGAAGGGGTGGCTGCAGGGACTGTGGGGCTCTGCCCTGCCCGGGCTGAGGGGGATGAGGTCCGATGGCCGTACTGGGATGACTGTGCCTTTCCCTTCTTCCTCTCCAGACCTGGTGCCCACGCCTCCCATCCTGCCCCCACGCAACATCCTCATGGCACTGCCGGGTGGTGACACAAAGGAGGTCTCCTCTCTCCCTGAAAACTCCAGAGTGGCAGATAGTAATAAACTGTCCCTTTCCGAGACACTACTCCAGCGCCTGCAGTACCAGGACACGAGCAGGTGAGGATGGCAAGTCACAGGGCTGCAGGACCAGCCTTCAGCCCAGCCCTGTGCTCTCTGGGCCTCTGTGTTTGGGACAAATGAGAATGTATTTGATTGAATGAAATTACTCCTCATTTATACTACTGGTGACAGTGCATTGGCTGCTCTTTACAGTCCAGCTGTCATCTAGGAAAAACACTTTTCTGAAGTATTAAAATTTAAATTATTAAAAAATCAAAAAGACTTTCTCCACTGAGGTGTAGCTTTCTAGTATAAAGGATGGTATATTAGCCATATGCCCAAACTACACATTGTGTTGGAAAGCACCAGCCAGTCTTCAGAAGGAATAAACTTGCATGTGGATTTCCAGGTGCTCAGATTTACTGATCTGCCCCAGCTATGGGTCTGACTCACACTGTCCCACATGCTGTGTCAAATCTGGACGTGCACTGAAGCCTTACAGGAAGCCACATGACATTTAATGACCAGATCTGCAAAGTGTAGAAACAAAACAAAAATACCATCAGAAGACATGTCTGCTGGCAGGGCAGTGGGAGGCTGTGAGCAAACAGTGGTCGTGTGCGGCAGCACAGGTTGTGTTGTGGTGGCCCAGTAGCAGCTGACTGAGAGAAACCCAGTTTTGTTCAGCTGCCTCCACCATTTCATCTGCATCATCACAAGCAGCCAGCTGGGACTTTCTGCACTTGTCAGGGCACGAGACAGCACAGCACGTACAGTCTGCCTGGTTCACCCTTCCCTGAGGTGCTGGAGTCCGAGCACCACGGAGATGGGGAGGAGGGGAGCACCCTGTACAACTCTGTGGTCTCAGTCCCCCTAATATTGCTTTGGATTGCTTGGAATAAAACCTTCAAAGTGGAACTTGGTGAGGTGAAAGGCAGTCTTCCTCTCCCCAGAGCTCCTGAGCTGCTGACACTGGTGATCTCACAGCAGCCTGGCTTCACCTACCGAGGCTGGTGATGCCACTGTGGCTTTGGCACTTTGGCAAAGCCAGGCATCAAAAGACTTGCCCTGGCGTGGCAGCTCAGGAGTCACAGAGGGTTTGGGGTGGGGAAGGAGGGCGAGGAGAAGGTGTCAGCAGTGGCAGGGGATCCATCGTCCCGTTCTCAGAATTGCATGTTCACACTGAAATCCAAGGCAAACTGCTCCCCACCTGTGTGTGCTGGCAGTGGGAAGTTCAGAAAATTAAGAAAGCTGTTTGATTATTGGGAGTAGAGAGAAGAGCTGCCTTTTGACCTTACTGTTTCTTCACAGTGTCTCTGACGAGCATCTTAAACTCATCCAGGATTACCTGCGAGTTCACATCGTCAGTGACTTCGAGATGGTGCAGACTGGCTCAAGCAACCTGCCTCAACTGAAGAAACTGCTTACAGTCCTTTGCAAAGGACTCTTCAGGTAACTAGAAGCTGGTTTGCAAAGGATAATGCTGTAACACTGCAGTCTAACACAGGTTCCATGTGCATGCATTCAGAACCCGCATTTCTGGCATAGGAAATTGGCTTGCCCTCAAAAACAGGATATTTAGATCTCATGACCTGTGATTCTGCTCCAAAGATATGAAATCTGTAAAAAAAGACAAAGCTCTGACAGTGAAGTTTCCTTGTAGGTGCTTTCAGTCAGTGGAGTATTGTATTTTATGCTTTGTTTAGAAAAAAACAAAACAAAAATGCACTAACTGATTAACTGTATAATTTGGTAATGCATAAATCACACCCACAGAATTGTCAAGCAAAAGTAATTTATGGAAACAAGCACATATTGGTCTATAACTAGGTTTTAAACACTGATTTTCCTTCCCACTAATGCACTATGAACTTGGAGTGATTCCACTGATGTTGGTGAAGTCCAGCTCAAATGAAAAAAGGAACAAGCCTAGACTCTAGACTCTACAAATTTTACCTTTCCTATTTATAGACCTTCCATGTCCCAAACAGAAAAACTCCAACAGGGAAGTAAAACCTTGCAGAGCTCTGTCTTTCTCTGGTGGAAGGAGGTGATTCCCCCCTTGCTGCCCGTAAGCGAATGAGATCAGCCCACCCTTGTGCAGAGATCCTGCAGCACATGAGGGCACATCACTGCTATCCATGGCTTGCAATCCCCTTCTCTCTGGTGCATCAGCAGTGAGGCTGCTGGTGCTGCTGGCCTGCTCTTGCTCCCCTAGAAGCCAGGTGCCCACAGCCAGGCCCCTGGGAGGATGAGGGCAGGCTGTGTGAAGAGCTGACCCTCTGTACCCTGCCTGGGGGTTTTGCTGCTCTCCCCCACAGAAGGGGAGACCCAGGTGGCTGGCTAAGAATAAACCTGAACAATGGAAACTAAACTCAAATGAACTCACAAGTGAGAGTCTTGTGTTACTGAAACACCTCCAGTGCTGCTGTTCTGAGGATGGCTGGATTCGTCCATTACCAGCTTCTTATTCTGCTTCAGCTTACCTGGATTTCACAACCCTACTCCTCATAAATGCATGTGGAATGGCAAGGAAGGAGGTGCAACAGGTCTGTAATTCCTTCAACTGCCAGGGCACCTTTTACATTCCCAGACTTTCTGTAGGAGTTTTGGGGACTGGACTTTGTGAAGTGACATCCTATAACTATGCCCTTTGCAGTTTGGGTGTTATCCACGGGCAGGTGCAGGACCCTTTTCTGACCAAGGAGCTCAAGCAGAGCTGGGCCACAGCAGACCAGAGTGTGAAGTTTGTGAGCTCTTTGATCCCTGATGAGTTAAGCAAGGACTGGACCCCAGTGTGCATCAGAGACTGGGAAAGCTGGTTTAACTCTGCTGCAAGCTGCTGCTACCTCCTAGAGCTAGCTGTGGCCAAGGGGTCAGGACAGCCATGGCATATCTCCTTCTCAGAGCCCGGGGGCAACGGAGCAGCCACTCTTGTACTGAAAATGGAACAAAAGAGACTTGTAAGGCTGATGGGTACCTTTGAGAGCCATTTGGTGCTAAAAGCAATTGGCATACAAGGAGTTCCTTGGCCAGGGGAATCCTCCAGCAGCTGGACAGCTGACTCATGGAGACTGGGGCTGCTCATATGAATGGATTTGTTCAGCTTTAAGCAAAAAACACCAATAGTGACCTATTCAATCTGCTACTGTCCAAAGCCATCATTTGGTCATCAATTGCTGCTCTGCATGTTCTTGTTTATTCTCCCTCACTGGATAATTTGCACAGAGAGCTTTTAAGGCAGTTTTTCAAGCACTTGTGCCACTGCATGTGGCTTCTGACACTTCAACAAAGATCACTAAATGTGTTTATACTGTCAAGAAAAGAAAACGAAAGGAGTTACAAGTGCCAGTAAAACCACCCTGTGGTTTTGGTGAGATTGAATGCCTTCAGATGCTCTTCCTCCTCATCATACTTACCCTACAGGTTGCACTGTAAGCAGAGGGCAGTTTTCCCATGAGAAATCACTTCTGAGTTGCTTCAAACAGCTCTTGCTGTGTATTTTCGAGAGACAGGCCTGCACGGCCTGCACTTTTGGTCACAGAAAATATCCTTTCATTCTTCCCAAACTGAACTTGGCCCAGTGCTCCTGCAACTGCATGCAGTCTCCTGGGGCCTGGTTCCATGGCTGCAGAAATCAGTGGAAGTCTTGGGTTTGGGGCCAAAGGCCTTTGAAGTGACGCTGGCCCTAGGGGATCCAGAGCTGAATAGTGGTGTTGGAGGACTAAGATTAGCAGAACCAGACTCCTACAAGTGCCTTGTGCTTCTTTGCGCCCCATGGTTCTTTCAGACTGAAATTTCACACATGAATGCTTAATTTAGGCCACTAATCATCCATGGTTCAACACCTAGACAAATATCTGATCTTCAGACAGCGATACTTTCACTTTGGAGCACTTTCCCCAGCAAACAGGGAATAAAATCCAGTCCATTCAGATGTAGGAAAGTGAGGGAAATCATTAATATCCAGCGTTGACTAGACACAATGCAAGCATGCCAGCACTGCTCCCCAGCATTGCCTTCCTGCTGACCTGTGCTCCCTGGCTGCTCTTTCCCTGATGAGTCTCCTCATTATCGCCGCACCTCCTGTGCCAAACTCACACGCAGCGTTTGACAAATGAGCATCCTGTGCAATCTAACGGGGAACTGCTCAGGGAACCTCATTGTTACCCAGGGCTCTGCTCAGGATGAAAGGCTGGCCCTTCCACCCTCCTGCTGGGCTCGGCCCCTCTTTGTCATGGGAGATGAAATATCTGAGAATTAATTTCCTCTTTGCACGCTGTCCCCAGCACTGTCCCCAGCAGCCTGTGTCAGCCTCAGCAGCTACACAGGACCTGCGTTGAGCCGAGCTGCTCCCAGCCCTGCAGCGTTCAGAGGCACCAAACTGCACTGGGCTGTGAGACATTTGAGTGCACTTTGATCTATGAGCTGGCATAGTTGGGTTGATGCTGGTTTTACTCTGTGTCCTCAGGTTTGGCCAAGTCTGGGGTATCTTTCTGGGGAGAAAGTTAGAATCTCCAGAACAAACCCCAAGGAACAGCCAGTGTGGCCAAGCAAGGCAAAGTCACTGCCTGAGTCACCTGCCTTGTTGGCAGTGTCACTGCAGCAGCTGGGAAATGCTCCCATCACCCTCCCAGCAGCTCGGAGGGCACGTGGCGAGGGCAGGCCCCGTGTGACCGTGTGCCCACAGTCTGCTGTGCAGCTTTGTCCCAGGGACCCTTAGAGCCAGAGCCTTAGACCTCTGCTGTGTCTCTGTCCCCAGTGAGGCCTCTAGGACTCTGCCATCCCTGGAATCCATCCAGAAGGTGTTTGAGCAGCAGCTGCACCCCGGTGTCCACCAGCGCTCCCAGGTAAGGGGGCTGGCGGGTGGGAGGGGAGGAGGGGGCAGTGTGGCTGGAGCAGGGAGGGGCTGGGGGATCAGGTGCCACTTCTGTTCTCCTCACTGCCTGCCTGCAGTGCAGGGGGCACACAGTGACTTATATCCCACATAGCCCCTTATGCCTGCCCCCCTTTCTGCCCCAGAGGAAAGTACCACCAGCTGCCTGAGGACTCCACCTCCCCACCCTCCCTCAGCTTGTGGGCTGGGACTGCACACTTCTTTTTCCATAAACTTCACTCCAGGATGTTTCACTGCCAAATCCTTCCTTCTCCCAAACCCACTTAAGTCCCCATGACCTTCCTCTCCCTGCTAGAAAGCCAAAAGTCCAGGACTTCTGTATGTTGAGCCCCAGAGCTGGTCATGCAAACCTGCCCCCCAGCAGCAAGGTGACCCCCTTGCACGGGCAGCTGCCTCTAACTTATGGAAAAGGCTTTTGGATTTGTCCTTCTATGCTCCCATACTTCTGCATGTTCAGCCACACTCCATGCTCTTGTGCTGCCCATTACAGGTCATTGTGGCAGAGGTACAGGTGGTGCTCCTTGCTCTGTGTGTGGGGTGTTCCTGGGGCTGCACTCCAGGCCATGCTCCAGGGATTTGGAAATCATCCACCTCTCTTTTTCTTTTTGTTATTGTGCTGTGGTTTCAGATGCTTGGCGAAGCAAGTCCAGTCAATATTGTATTGAAACTCAACCAGCTGATTTCTTTGCTGTCTTCTATTGAAGAAAAGGTAGAGTTCTAAAGCTGTTTTATGTTGTCTTTCTGTCATCTTTTGCCTCTAGTTATGTTTCTTGTTCATCATCAGTGCAGTCCTCTGCTACACTAAGATTAGATTACTCTGATCTCATCGCTGTCAGTGTAATGCAGAATCACCAAGTGCAATAAATTACACATAAATTCTTTTACAGGTGAAAACACTGTTGATTGAAGGTCCTGATTCAACACACCGGCGCTCCCTTATTCCCCCTGTCACTTTTGAGGTAAATGTACTTCTTTAATGATGCTGATCATAATGTGGAAGGACAGTAACACAGATTTATGTTGGTATCTCAGTTCCTGGGAACTTTGCTGTGCTGCCACAGAGATAACAGCTATTCTTGGATGCTGTTTAGCACCATGCAAAAGCTTAAGAGATGTCTAGTGAGACTGGCATAATGATATGTGTCCAGGAATTCAGGGGAATGTTGCATTTGTAATAAGTGTTACTGAAGCATTGATCGCTCACAAGAAACCTCTCTGTCTTCCAATAGGTGAAAGCTGACTCCCTAGGGATTTTCTCAAAAATACAACTCAAGGTTGATGTGGAAATGGGAAAACTGATTATCAAGAGATCTAAGGATGGTCCAGAAGACAAGTTTTATACCCACAAGAAAAGTAAGATGCTTAAGGTCACAAATGCTGGACTAGACTCTGGGTCTCCAGGATGATGGGGAGGGGTTCCCTTTGGCTCCACTTGGGACAAGGTTTGGCCCAGAGGGCAGGGATTTCTGCTAGGTCCTGGGTGTTGTACAAGGCTCTAGTCAGGCTAGACAGAGACCAGGGAGTCGTGACTGGGATAACCAGCTTTCACAAATTGTTTTAGACTCTGCTTTCTGGTCTAAATGAAGACACCAGGACTACAGGGGAGCAGGTTTTGGTAGAAGATTCCCTGCAGAGCTGGTTGCAATAGACCCATTTTTCTACTGAAAAGCAATGTCACTTGAAGAAAGACATTCTGCAGGAACATACTGACTTCTCTGATGATGTTCAATGGTAAAAAGCCAAACACTCAGTTTCAGTAACATTTTTCACTGAATTTCCCTTGATTTTTTTGGTATGTAAATCAGTATGTGCCCTGATGAGCAATGCCAGCTTGGTCTGTGAAGGCCCAATTCAAACAACTTCCCTTTTTTTTTTTTTTTCTGTTGTGTTTCTGGACAGGCAGCCCACTGAGACTGAGCCAAACAGATTTATCAGAGAGTAAATGATGCCCTTGGGCTCTCTCCTGCTAGAAAACCAACCTGTTGCTGGCAGCGACTGAAAAGATGAGCTTTCATATATGGCTTTTTCCACCTGGTGTTCATAGTTACTTAGCTGCTGTTTTAGATGGGGAGAAATCACCTTTACCACCAAATGAGGTTTTACATCCTCTTTCGCAGATGGGGAAGGAATATATGTAGGCTGGCTCGGAATACAGGATTGCCTGCAGGAAGCCAAGGCTTCACTTCAGGCTGCAGGGCTTGGGATGGACAGGAACTCCAGGTAGAATGAGCTTTGGAGGTCCTTTCCCTTTGAGTCCAAATCTGTTCCTATAGAGAGCAGGATTAAGCCCCATTAAAATGCAGATCTGTGGAGCAAAGTGAGTCCCAGTCACGAGAGACCACGTAAATCCTGAGCCTGCAAGCAAAGCCCTGCTTGTTCTGGGGGGATCTTCCTCTCAATGGCTGCAGCTCATGACACCCAGCCTCTGTTCAGTCTTACAGCTTATCAAGTCCCAGAAGCTCCCAAACAAACTGGTGATTGTGCTGGAAACAGAAAAAGAAAAAACACAGCGGAAGGAATATGTTTTTTCTGATTCCAAGGTACTTACACGGTGCTCCCTTCCTGCCAGCCTGGAGCAGGTACCTGGGGGGGAGTGGCACACGGGGCATTCCTTGGCAGAAAGAGGAACTGCTGAAGGATGGTGCTTGGCTTTGCAAAAAATAAATTTCTCCTTTGTTCTGGAAACGTTCAGAAAATGAACAGGTGTGTGTAAAGGGAGGTACTGGAGAGCCATACTCGGGGCTGTCACTGGGGCAGGAGGACAGTGAGGAGAGGCAAGAACTCTGTGATGGCAGCTGCAGAAAGGCTCATATAGACAAACAAGAGGGAAGAAGAGACTTCTGACCAGCTCAGCACTTGTTAGAGCAATGCACAGGCTAAGTGCCTAAAAAAGCACCACAGGAAAGACAGCCTCTTGGAAGGTTTCAGGATGGTGGAGGAACAATCTGCCCTTCAAGTGTGCTGGGAATTTCCTGGTTCAGCTAGTTTGTCAGGAGGTTGTGTTGGAGGAGTTAAGCATCTCATTAATTGTCTCTGCTCCTCCCTGTCTAGAAGAGAGAAGGGTTCTGTCAGCTTCTGCAACAGATGAAGAATAAACACTCAGAGCAACCAGAGCCTGATATGATCACCATCTTCATTGGGACCTGGAATATGGGTATGGGCTCTCTTCTGACATGGGTGTTCCTTCAGACACTTGTCCAAATGTGTGCTCAGCTGCCAGGGTGAGCTCCAGACACTGTGTGTGTCCCATGGCAGATCCCCACACCAGGGCTGTCTCACTGGCACAGGGGAAGAGCTGAGATCCAGACTTATTCCTGCATGTGGTTTGACACTTCTCGTGGCTCCAGTCAAAGGACCACGAGGTTGTCCCTGATGGGTACTGAAGGATTCCTCCAGTGCCAGGGAACTGTGGCTGGCACAAAGCTGGCTCAGCAGTGTACATCATCCTCCACCTTGCAGACAGGACAGGAGCAGCTCCACCCCCTGCCTGTCAGCTGCTCTGCCCCTGACTAGGATGGTTCGTGTCCAGCCTGGGAAGAGAGCTGAGGGTCTGCAATATTTAGAGAAGGGGACAAGGTGTAGGTGAGGGCAGTGGGATTTAAGTTCTTTTTCCCATTTTGGGAGAAAAGTCTGGTTCAGCTGTTGTGAGCTGAGCTGTCTTTGCTTGGTCATGCTTAAGAAGTGAGGTGAAGGCAGTGGCAGGCCAGGAGGAGTACAGCTCCCTGCCTTTACCCTTGGCTAGCCTTGGCTTTGGTAAGCTGATGAAACAGAGCAAAGTGGCCAAAGCACAGTCACTCCTTCATTGGTGACTCAGGTGGGGATAACATCTTTGTCATCTTAGAAGAGTGTGATACGGAACTGATGTGTGGTGGAGTCAATGTGAAGGCTGTCATTTCTGTCCCCACGTGTTATCTGCATCCTGGGTTTGACAGGACACACTCTGATTTCCTTTGGTGTTGGATTTGTTAATAAAAGGTGCAGCACCTCCCCCAAAGAAGATCACCTCCTGGTTCCTCTCCAAGGGGCAGGGGAAGACCCGTGACGACACTGCTGACTACATTCCTCATGACATCTATGTGATTGGCACCCAGGAGGATCCCCAAGGGGAGAAGGAATGGCTGGAGACACTGAGACAATCTCTGCAGGAAATCACCAGTATCAGCTTCAAAGTGGTGAGGAGTTATTCCAGTTATTGCACGTAACTTGGGCATATGAGGAGTACAAGTTGTTCAAATAAAAGAAATAGGAATAAGTGGGATTTTGCCTACATCTCCTCCCCTTCCCTCATTGCATTTGGATGAGGGAGAGTGAACTGACTGTATGGAGATCCTCCCCTGGAGCTGGCCAGATGGGCACATTGCTATGGACAGTGACCCCCCACTGGCAAAGCAGGGACCCTGCCAGGCTGGGAGCAAGGGCAGGTGCTGAGAACTTGACTCAGGTGGTGCTGTTATTTTGACCTTAAAAAAGGAGGATACTGTAAAACTTCCTGAGCCAGCTGTAGCCAAGATCTTGCCCTAGGCTATTGCACTTTCAAGGTACACAGCCACAGCCATGAAATAAACTTAATAAGACCAGGTTTGGACATTCATGAGTTTAAGTGATGTCAAGAAACAAATCTAAGCATAGCTGGAAAGCCACAGGACTTCTAACTCTCATGGTGATTAGGAAACTATCTTGTGCAAGCAAGGTAATCCAAAGTTCAACTAGAAAAAAGCACTAGAAAATAGCAAGGTCCTTCCTCCCACCTTTGATTAAAATGACTGCAAACATATCCTGAGCACAGGAAGAAAATCTGTGTAGGAGAAGGACTACAGAAGGAGTTGGAAGGCTGCAGCTATACTGCACCTCTGCAGGGATGTGCAGAAGTGTAATCTCTAACCTTCCCATCCCTGCAGATAGCTATCCATACCCTCTGGAACATCAGGATAGTGGTACTGGCCAAGCCAGAACACGAGAACCGCATCAGCCACATCTGCACAGACAACGTGAAGACGGGCATCGCAAACACCCTGGGTGAGGAGCAACCCTGGTCCCATCCAGGGATCTGGGATCTGTCCGTGCCAAATGTTCCTTGACATGGAACAGCTCTTCCTCCACAAGACTCCTGGGACAAAATTTATGTGGCACCAGTGGTCCTAAAGTTGTATCCCAATAGCACTGATTACCTCTTACTCTGTAAGAGAGGAAATCTATTTGTCTGTGTACATAGCACACACATATATATTTATATTCCCAGCAAACATGTTTGACTGGCTATTGGGTTGCTCTTTCTTGGGTTTCATTGGGAAAATGCACTTCTTTTCTTTCAACTAAGTTTTTTTAGCATCCTTAATAAATTTGTTGCCACAATCTGTGCTGCATGTACTAATTCTTTCTCTGCATGTACTAATTCTTTCTGTGCTGATTAAGTCAAGTTATTTCTCTTCTCCATCCTCCACTTCACTTAAGACATGTTTGGTGCATTATTATCTTTGCTAGACTCAGCCTGGAGATGGATTGATTTCTTGACATTTTTTGCTTATCTTTTTCCAGGTAATAAAGGAGCGGTGGGGGTGTCATTCATGTTTAATGGAACCTCCTTTGGGTTTGTTAACAGCCATTTGACTTCTGGAAGTGAAAAGAAACACAGGTAAGATACATCCTCCCCTTTAAAAAATGGCTGTTGACCCAGGGTGAAATTCTCTGGGCCGTGTTTGGAAGGGGGGCTCACTAGACAGACACAAACATGTCTTCCTGGCCATAAAAGAATTGTTAATGTCTCCTGGGAAGGCATTTGAACAAGGGACTTCTGCTATGTGGCCATGGGTGCAGGGAAAACAGCCAGCAAAATGATTTCAGAGCTGAGTGTAAATGTCTCACACAACACTTGCATGACCTGCTACGCAAGCCCAGTGAACAAGGAAAACAGTTCCCACATCTACGATGTCTTGGAGAGATGTGGGAAGGTTTCTCCCATCCCAGAATAATGTACTGAAGGGGACTGTCTGCCTCCTCACTGTAGGCAGTGCTGTGAGCACAGGAGCTGTGCTGTGCCCTGGGGAACAGCTGAGAAAGGTCCTGCCAGGCAGAGCTGTCAGGAATGCCGAGAGGGAGGCGTGTGTAGCACAGGAATATCTCCATGGTGGCTGATTCTCTATACCCAGCTGTGAAAGGAGTGTTTCTGGTCTAGGTGGGTTCTGCACAGGACTGGAAGGCAAAGCTCCTGACACCAGTGGGAGATCTGTGCCCACACTGGGAGGAGCCAGGGCTGTTGGAAGGACTGGTTTTGAAAACAAAGAGGATTTGAAATGAAGATATTGGCTTTGCCATCTTGCCCAGTGCAGAACACAGATGGTGTGGGATTTCTGCACAGGGTCTTTGCCACTGATGGAGTTAACTCTTATGGAAGAGTTCTCCAGGGTCTGGAATAACTGCCAAAATCTAGTTATTCATTTGCAGGTGAAATCTGAAGGCAACCATCTAATGCTGGGTTTCTAGGACATGTAGCTTGGAAAGGGAGAGCCCTGGGAGGCAGAAAAAGTGGCTTTAGGAGCACGTTCCCTGGTCTGAGGAGCAGCACGTGGCTGGGGTGGCAAGTTCTGTTTCTGACGTGCTCCTCTCGAGCTGTCGAGTTGAATCGGTTCCTGCCTGGGAAAGCAGCAGCCCCTGCCAACCCAGGCACTGGGGAATTGCATGGCAATTTAGTGTGTCAGGCAGATCTTTCTTGTCTTGACAGACGCAACCAGAACTACACGAACATCCTGCGCTTCCTGACACTGGGAGACAAGAAACTGAGTCCGTTCAACATCACTCATCGCTTCACTCACCTGTTCTGGCTGGGGGACCTGAACTACCGCGTGGAGCAGCCCCCGGCGGTGAGGGGGGGCCCTGACCCCTGCAGGGGCAGCTCCCTGAGCTGCCAGAGCAGCTCTGTCTTTGTCCAGCCTAGGGCAACGTGGCAAAAAGAGAGGAGACAGAAGGGATCCCCAGGGCATGAGTGTGGTGCCAGTTGAGGGAAAGCAAGGAAATCCCCTTTGCCCTCTCCAAGGATTAATGGACCCAGGAATGCCATCTGGCACACTTTGCTGCTTCAGGCAGCCTCGCTTCCCCAGACCTCCCAACTTCCCTTCCCACTGTGAACAAGCAGCTGCCTTTCTGCTCTGTTTGATGAGCTTGGAATGGCTCAGAACAGGCCTTCAGGAACAGGCAAGGCATCATAAATACTGGATCCGTTTCAGTAGGTGGGAGACAACAGCAAGCCTGGTGTTGATGTGCATGTGGTTGTGTGTGTGCTTATGCAGGGGATGTGTGGGCATTTTGATGCCTGTTTTGATAGACAAATGTTCATCCATGCAGCAAAGAGTGAGGCCTCTCCGTGAAGGGAAAGGTGGGGAAGTGGCAGAGGTACAGCTCTGTGAAACAGTTCAAGAGCATTTGCCAGTTCACCAGAGCAGGGAGTATTTATAAGAAGGTTTTGCATCATCTGCAGCTCTGCTGTTTCCCTGTTGGCAGGAAGCAGAGAATATTATCCAGAAGATCAGGCAGCAGCAGTATCCGGAGCTGCTGGCTTTCGACCAGCTTCTCCTCGAGAGGAAAGACCAAAAGGTGTTCCTGCAGTTCGGTGAGGTTTTGGCTTGGCTGGCAGGTTCTCTCCCACTCCCACCAACTCTCTCTGCCAGCCCTGCTGTGGGGCAGCTGCACGGGGGCAGTGGCTGTCCTGCCCAGAGGAGGGTTGCCCACGGGCCAGGCTGTGACAGAGCTCTCCCTGTTCCAGAGGAAGAAGAAATCACATTTGCTCCAACCTACCGCTTTGAGAGAGGCAGCCGGGAGAAGTACGCTTACACCAAGCAAAAGGCTACGGGGGTAGGTGAAACCTGAGTTCCCTTCTGAGGTACATGGCAGAGCAGGGAAAGTACCTCCTACAGAAGAAAATTTCCTAAACCAATCTCTGCATTTCCTGCCCTTGTAACGTTTAGAAAGGAGTCAATACAAACAAACAGACTTGACACAAATATGTGGTGCTTGGGGGAGCGAATTTCCTGTCCTTTTGTGAACTAGTCCTTTCCCTTCTTCTTGACATCATTTCGGTTTTTTTGCAGATGAAGTACAATTTGCCATCCTGGTGTGATCGAGTGCTCTGGAAATCCTACCCCATGGTGCACGTTGTGTGTCAGTCCTATGGTGGGTAGATAACAGATTGCAGATAGCAAGGCAATCAGTCTGAAACGGAAATGATTCAGAGCAGAGTCTGCAGGATCTCCCTGCACTGCCAGGCACTCAGCATAGAGAGACCTGATGTTAAACCAGGCAGTGGAGAGCCAAATCTCTCTGCCTGTAACCTTCCAGTGTTGAGAATTAATTCTGTTATTCTTTTACGTGCAGAACACGAACAGCTGCAGCTGTCCAGCTCTAGGCCATGCTGTAGGATCACTTTACACCAAATATTTCCTGGCAACAACCACCACTTTTCCTGTGCAGTTACCACCAGGAACTCCTCACTTGGTGGTGCCAGCAGGGCAGACCCTGTGTGCACAGTCCAGTCTGCAGAGGCTGGAGCTGCAAACCTCTTTCCTCTATCAAATCATATGCCAGAAGGACTGTGTGGTACCAAGAGCCTGTTCCCTTTCCTGCTGAGAAGCATCACAGAAG